>NC_048223.1:39069859-39103104 GCF_002007445.2 Ailuropoda melanoleuca
GGGGGGGGGGGTGAATGATTCACTTAGTCATCATCTCCATCCAGAAAAAGATTTCTCTTTCTCTAAATTTAAAATATGAACACATTCCAAGCAGGAAAAATGACAAACATGGGTCACACAGAGGTGAAACTACAACAGTTTTCCATGATTGCCTCCAACATAACAAGGACAGTTGGAGTGTATAGCTAAAGAGAGCTTAAAGCTTAATAGTGGTTACACAGAGGGGGAAAGAATCTAAATTTATTCATTAAAGATGTTCTCATTTTCCTCCATATTTTTCTGAATATTTTACAGTAAGTTATTCATGTATGGTGTGAATAAAACAATATGAAATAATATGAAAATATACCCTTAACTCAAAACAAGAGGGGGACTTATCCAAATTTCCTTTATGGTGATCTCACTTCCTTTTTTCATTTGAATCAATGACAATATTTAAATTGTTGTGCTGCTTTATGGTTTCCAAATTTTCGCTTATTTTTCTTAATTGGTCTGTATAATACTCTCATTGGCAGGTGTTAATTTACCTACTTTACAGATGAGAAAACAGAGGAACAGAGAGGCTGATTGATTTCCCCAAGGATATATAGCTAGAAAGTTATAAACCTAGGCTATCATCACAAAATTTAGGATTTTTTTCCTTAACAGAACAGAGTATCCACCTTCAAGGTGGGAAAAAGGCTGAGCTCTTAAAAACAAAGAGTGGAATGGTGGTTACAATGTTGGGGAGGGGGCAGCTGGGGGATCTAGCTTAAGGGTATGAGCTTGCAACCAGTAGATAGAGAAGTCATGGAGATCTAATATACAGTATAGCAATTACAGATAACAGTGCTGTATTCTAAACCTCAAAGTTGCTAAGAGACCAGATCTTGATTGTTCTCACCACAAAAACAAAATGATAATTTTGTGACATGATAGAGGTGTTAGCTAATGTCAGAGTGGTAATCATGTTACAATATATAAATGTATCAGGGCGCCTGGGTGGCTCAGTCGTTAAGCATCTGCCTGTGGCTCACCCCAGAGTCCTGGGATTGAACCCTGCATCAGGCTCCCTTCTCCGCGGGGAGCCTGCTTCTTCCTCTCCCACTCCCCTTGCTTGTGTTCCCTCTCTCTCTGGCTGTCTCTCTCTCTGTGAAATAAATAAATACAAACTTAAAAAATATATAAATATATCAAACCAACATGCTGTACACCTTAAACTTACATATTATTATATTATATGCAAATTATATCTCAATAAAATAAATTTTTAAAACATAAGAAAAAACCAAACAGCAACAGAGCTATTGCCTCAAATCCCAGTTTCTTCCCAAGGTTTTCGAATCTATTTTCAGCCTTTCATAACTCTGGTTCCATATTCAAGGGTGGCAGTTGTGTGAAGGCATCTGGGTAAGAGTATGAATGGAAAGCGAGATCTCAGCTGTACTCAGATTTTAAGAACTAGAGCAATGTTATAAGAATGACTTCAGCATTTGTTCAGTCTTTCAGAAGGAACTTGGAATTTTGCTGTGAAGTTAGTAAGTTAAAATAAAACAAGCAAAATCTTCAGGAAATTAGTTTGCCCGTGTCATGTTTCAAAAATAATAGTATTCAGCAATAGCAAAGATTTTGTTTTAAGGTCAGGCATTCAACTTTCCTGCTATTTTTAGTGACTTCACTACCTGAAATATTCAATGAATTATTCATAACTGTACAGAAATGGGCATACCCTCTGTTGGTATTTTAAAATAATGGCAGATTTAGAGAATGTTTGCTACAATGGAGAATGTTGGCTGTGGGGTAAGGAAGCAGCAGTGCCACCAGTTCCCAGCCCTGCTCTCAATAACTATGAAGCAAGCATGTCATTTTGCTAGGAAAACCTTTCTAGCCTCCAGTACAAGTGACACTAGAGAAACCACGAGGGATCTATTATTTTAGAGGTGGGGTAATCATCATCATTGTTTATATTTTTGTGCTTCCTCTGTTGGCACTCATTCTCAGATCTGGTCCTTTTAAGTCACCCGATATTGCAATTTTTAAACTTGCAAGATAGATAGATAGAAAATGTTGCTGGAAACAGTGATCAGAATTGGAAGATGGTTCTGAAAATTATATGATGCCTATCTTGCTAATTACTCGCCAGCAAGCAACTGTGATTATGATATTGAAAGAAACTCACCCCCCTCCCCACATCAAGCAGTGTAGCTTATGCCCTGTGTGTAGGCAGAGCTCTGCACTCTAATGCTTCTGCTGTGAGACAAGAAAGGCCAAGGTGGGAGAGGCCCTTGTAGGGGCATGGGTGGGATTTACTAGGGTGAATACCAAACAGATATTCAATGAAGTTGTATGTTGTTTTCCTAATCAAAATTATTAAAGCTTTAAAAATTGTTTTAAAAACATGGTGATGATGAATTAGAATGAATGATAGAGAAGAGGAAGATGAGAAAAAAGAGGAAAGGGAAAAGGAAAAAGGACTCAGTATAAAGTTTATCTCCAAAGGTCTTAAGTGTCATCAAGTCAGACATGCCAAGATTCACATTAGCACTTTACCATGAGGAAGTGACTGCACTACTCAGCACTGAAGTTTTCCTCATGTATAAAATGAAGATACCTCAAAGAGTAGGGGCATTGGTTACGTAAAGGTATGTCTGCACAATACCTGGCACACAAGGGGAAGTCAATAAACATGTATCAACTTTCTTTACTCTCACTAAAACAAACTTCTATGGCCTGAAAACCAATTCAATCAGCATCTACCCATTCTATTTTATAGTAATGACTGGAGGGTAGACTGTTTAATAAGCTCCTGTCTCCATTCCCTCCTCACGTTGGTTGTGCTGTATTCCTGTACTTTCCAAGTATAACAAATATTCCTGTCTTGCTCAGAAGGCTCACCTTGCAGCTTTGGAAGGGAACACCCAGAAGTCTTAGCGCCAAACCACACAAACAAAAAAGCCTGTTTTAACCACTGCAGGGGCATCAGATTTACTGGGCCAGCTACCCAAAGCTTTCTAACACCAAGGGGATCGCCAACTTCTACCAACATATGGCTTTTAAATCCATCTTTAGTAAATTGTATCAGTCACTTAAAAGTGGTAATTAATTTTTCCTTTTAGTTATCAAATATTATAAAATTAGATATGATCTGGAGATCAAGAACTGGGAAGTTTTAGGTCACAAGGTTGATACAATGATACTTTAGGAAAGAAAATGTGATAACTTTGTTTTGTCTTGTATTGAAACCATCATCATTGTTTTATTACAGATAGAGCTTCATCTCTGGATCCAGACAGAATCAGTTTCAAATTCTAAGTGTGCAACTTACTACTTATGCAATGAATAGCAAAGTCTTTAACCTTCCAAGTTTCAATAATTTTGTTCCTATATTGAGGATACATAATGACCTCCTCTGTGCATCAGACTGTGAGTTTGAAATCCAACAATTGTGCACGTGGACAGAACCAAGACCATGGTAATTCTCCAGTAAATGTTAGATCACTTACAAAATTTCACTATAACCTAATTTTAAATTCTCTTTCACCCCAAAATTTTTTAAATGGTATAAATTACTGGACTTAGAAGGATTTGTTCAGTAGCCTATAAGACTTTGAATATAAGGAGAGAAATTAAATAGAATTTCAAACCCCTTATATATACCTTTTCCCTCCTTATGCCTTAAGTAATATCATAAACCATTTTCACCATCATGTGTGGACTGAGAACTATTGTGGTGTATTTATCTGCTTCTCTGGGTAGGTAGGATCTGACTGAGTCAATAAAACATTGAATCTCTCCCACGTATTTATTGTGGTATGCTAAACAGTGGTATTTGTTCCTGGGTACATATCATATAAGATATATAATTTGTTGAATATTTCAAAGAAAGTTTCAAACATGAATAAAAGGTTTAAACATGAAGCCAAGGAAAAAAATAAAAAGATGACTTTTATTTGGAGTTATAGAATCAAAATCTATTTGAAATTGAAAAGTGTCTGAGTGATCATATTGTCCAACCTCATTTAAAGCTGCAGAAACCAAGGTCCTAAGAAATAGAGTGACTTCTTCTGATTATAGAAGTTTTAAGTATAGCTAGTCCCAGGATTGCGAGAATTGGAGTCTTTTCAATAATAGGAAGAAGAAGGCAGAGGGCAAAACTAAGGAGTCATCATAATGTTCATCTTCAAGATCTTAAGAATTGTTCAAAGGGAGCTGATGACTACCTGTTTTTTATCTTAAGACTATATATCACAATATCCCAGCTCGAGGAGAAAATGGAGCATTATATTTGGTCCTGCGATATCCCTTTGTGGTTCTTAGGTCAGTGCAAAGGCTTTGTAGTAAGCCCCTAAAAATTATAGTATACAGTAGAGTAAAATGATTTCATGCACTGGAATTAGAAAACACTGTTTACTTTCAATTTGATTTTAAAAATAGTTATAATGTTCCAATTTTCCCACCAAAAATATGAGAAATAATTATAGTACCATTATAGAGTTAGTTTATGAAATCAGTAAGAAAATGCATGTAAAGTGTGTTATATTATGCCTAAAACTAGTGTGTTTTCAATAATTCTTTCTTCCCACTGCCAAATGTACAACACAGCGATAGTGAGCCACATGGAGGAGCCTGAGATTAGCTGATGGGTGAACGATGGGAAATACAGGCAATTCCTGTGTGAACTTGGAAAGAATACCCCACAATGAATTCATTCTCCTCTCAGTGTTTACACCAACAACAGCATCCATCCAACATAGATGGATCTCCATCCTGTAAGACTTGAGCCTGAAGACACAATTGGAGTTCCTGTCATTGTGAAATGTAGCATTGAGAAATGTTTTTCAAATTGGGGAGTATCTAAACCTGAATTAGACCAGGATCATAGCAGTATCCCTCTATTTTTTTTTTTTTTAGATTTTTGTTTATTTATTTAACACACACAGAGAGAGACAGCCAATGAGAGAGGGAACACAAGCAGGGGGAGTGGGAGAGGAAGAAGCAGGCTCCCAGAGGAGCAGGGAGCCCTATGCGGGGCTTGATCCCAGAACCCTGGGATCATGACCTGAGGAGAAGGCAGATGCTTAACAGCTGAGCCACCGAGGTGCCCCAGTATCCCTCTATTTATTCAAGTATTTATGAACTTCTTATACTGACCTGTACTTCTCTAAAGGGAGAGGAAGAGTTGAAGAGAGAAAAAGTAGGATGAGTATGGTGCAGGTAGTACACAATCACTCACTGGTAAACCTGTTGTTCACTGGGCATGAAGGTACCCACGTGGGATATGTATTGTCTCATTTAATATTCACTATAACCTTTAAGATAGATATTATTTTTCCCTTTTCCCAGAAAGGCTAAATACTTGCCTGATGACTCAATCCAGATAGATTAAACCTGGAATTCAAACCCAGGTCTGACTCCCAAATCCACATTATTTTTACTCTTCTCAACACATTATTAGTATGGCCAAGACATGATCAATATTGACAAATCTGAAAACACCTGGAAGTTATTCTGTATCTGTATGAGAGTTTATGCAAAAATATTTGGAGAGAGCATCTCCAGTCACTACCCAACATAGAGAATAGAAAATAATTGCACACATTATTAATTTTGGTGACCATTTATTTCTGCTCTTCTATTAATGATTGGGAGTTCAGCATTAGTTAGAAGTAAGGTTAATTGAGACATATTTAACTTCTAGGGAGGCTTATTAGTATAAGAAAGAAGGAAAAGAAAAATATAGGAAGGAGGAATAGATATTTCCAGATCATTTAATAGTTTTTCTTAATATTCAGAAATATTTTCAAAAGACCCATTAATTCAAATACTTAACATTTCTTTTAGGGAACCCTGATTGAATCTTGACTTATTTGCTCAGATGTTTATAACAAAAGGATCATTATGTTCTTTCCTCCTGCGTCACAATTTCCACATAATGGCTGTTTTATTTTGAATGAATTGATAAGGTAGCTTTCACAGGAATATCACTAATATACTTAAAAGCACCTTTCAAAGCATCAGAACAATGCTTCCATTTCAGTTGGTACTTGTCATCCCCACCCCTCTGCACCCCACCCGCTTCAACTTTCACTGTTACAATTCCTAATGGTAGTTTTCCTGAACACTGCCTGTGAACTTAAGTGAAGGGAAATTTATGTCAGGATGTTCTGCTGACAGAATGTACGCCCAGGAGAGATGCCATCTACAAGGTGAGAAAGGAGCACATGAAGTTAAGGAAGGAGCAGGGTTGCTGACATTCTCAGAGCTCCATAAGCCAACTTACAACTTCTTGAACTCACCTTAGTAATTTTACATGTCAATCTTCTCCCTACTAGATTTCATACCAGTTCAACCAGCTCCCTACATATATACTCAAAAAAGATTCCCATATATTCCAACTCACTCTGTGAACAATACACACTCCAGCTTGTCATTAGTGTATGAGAATGAGATTTCAGAATTACAGGGATGAAGTGGAGGTCTTTGAGTCACAGTGCAGAAGCTTCCATGGTGAGACAGCAAGAGAGAATAACTTTTGCACACAGATTTCATGAGGCCAGACTTACCTTAATGTCCCCCAACCCAAAACCCAAACAACAAACATAGACATATACTTAAAATACTTAAAATCTATATGAGATAAACTTTAAAATAATTATCCTTATTAAAAAAAAATCATTTGAACAGAGAGAAAAAGAATATGTTCCTGGTAAGGGAGAACAAGGAATATTGCACAGATATCAATTCTTCCTAAGTAAATTTATCAATTTAATGTTATTTCAATAAAGTACATACATTATTTTTGGGTCTAGACTATTTGAAGACAATGCCATTCTTAAAGACAAGAATAGGTAGAAAAATCCTGAAAGAGAAAAGCAATTTGGGAAATGACTATATCAAATTATAATGCCTCTATAGTTAAACACGGTAGTATTGGCTCAGGAATGAACCTAAAGACTAATGGAGGAAAAGGTAAAGCTCTGATATATACAAGGGAATCTTAACATAATGACAAAGATGACATCTCAAATTAGCAGGGAAGGGATGAGCATTTTATAAGTGGTATTAGAAAATTGGATAGCCATTTGAAAAAAGATAAAATGTTTGCAGAATATACCATATACAAAACAAATTCCAAATAAGTGAGAGATTTAAATGTTTTTTAAACGGTTATAAAGGTACTATAAAGAATGGGTAGATTTCATTATAAGATGAAGGGGTAGAAAATTTCTCTGTAATTCAAAATTCAGAAGCGGTAAAAGAAAGTGTTGGGCTTTCAATGACATGATAAAATATTTATAACTTACAAAGCACTGACAAACTCCCCCAAATTAAAAAATGGGGAAAATCTATACATGACTATATAACAGGAAAAAAAGTTGGAAATCTCTAACATATAAAAAACTAAAATTAAAAAAGGAAGACTAACAGAAAAATGGGAAAAATATGTGAATAAGCAGTTCACAGGAAAATATAATTTAAGATGGCCCCAAATATATGAAATGATAGTCTTACTGACAAGAGAAGTATAAACTTTAATGCTCTTAATGTGTTTTAGAAAACATGATTTTCAGTAAAAAGAAAAAGGAGAAATTAATGAATTTAAAATCAAATAACTAGAGTCAAAAATCTTTACTTTGAAATTTGAACTGACGATATTATAAGCTCCTCTTTTCTCTTTAAAAATATATATTTCTTCATGTACTTATCAATAAAGCTTTGAAATATATGATGCAAAAACTGATCTTAAAGGGGAAATAGAAAAACTTTCAATTATAATTGGAGACTTCAACACTTCTCTCTCAGGAACTGATAGAATAAGCAGAAAATCAGTAAGGATATAGATAGCTGGAACTGTCAATCAACTTGCAGTAGTTACTATTTATAGAGTGCTCCATCAAAATATGGCAGAATACACATTTTTCTCAAATGCAAATGAAACATGCGCTGAGATGGACTACATCCTGAGTCCTAAAATAAGCCTTAACAAATTAAATTTGTGCATTTATTAAATAATTTTATATTTTTTCTTGGATCATAACAAAATTAAAATAAAAATAAATAGCAAAAGATATCTAGAAAAATCCCTAAATATTTGGAGATTAAACACATAATCCTAAATAACCTAAAAAAAATCACAAGGGAAATTTTTAAAATATTGATCTAAATAAAAATGAAACAGCATATCAAAATACGTGAAAAGCAGCTAAAGCAGGGTTGAGAGGGAAATTTATAGCATTAAATGCTTATACTAGGGAACAAGGAAGATCTGAAACTTGTAGTCTAAGCTTCCACCTTAAGAAACTAGAGAAAATTGAATACATTAAACAAAAAAGAAGGGGAATGGGAAAAAAATAATGAAAATAAAACAGAAAAACAATAGAGACTATCAATTAAACCTAAAGCTGGATCCCTGAAAAGATCAATAAAATAATAAATCTTTAGTGTGGCTGACCAAAAGGTAAAGGGAATAAATAAGATATCAGTATAAGGAATGGGGACATCACTATTGATTCCAAGGCCATTAAAAAAACCAAGAGAATACTAAGAAAAATCCTATGCTCATTAATCCCACAATTTAGATGACATGTACCAATTCTTTGAAAGGTACAAACTACTAATTCCCACTGAAAAAGGAGGAAATAATCTAAACAACCTTATATCTATTAAAGCTTTAATTTTTGTAACCAGAGACGTAAAGGACCTATATTCTAGAAACTATAGATCACTTTTGAAAGATATTGAGGAAGACATAAAAAGATGGAAAAATATTCCATGCTCATGGATTGGAAGAATTAACATAGTTAAAATGTCCATACTACCCAGAGCAATCTACACTTTCAATGCTATCCCGATCAAAATACCGAGGACATTTTTCAAAGAACTGGAACAAATAGTCCTTAAATTTGTATGGAACCAGAAAAGGCCCCGAATCTCCAAGGAACTGTTGAAAAGGAAAAACAAAGCTGGGGGCATCACAATGCCGGATTTCGAGCTGTACTACAAAGCTGTGATCACAAAGACAGCATGGTACTGGCACAAAAACAGACACATCGACCAATGGAACAGAATAGAGAACCCAGAAATGGACCCTCGGCTCTTTGGGCAACTAATCTTTGATAAAGCAGGAAAAAACATCCGGTGGAAAAAAGACAGTCTCTTCAATAAATGGTGCTGGGAAAATTGGACAGCTACATGCAAAAGAATGAAACTTGACCACTCTCTCACACCATACACAAAAATAAACTCCAAATGGATGAAAGACCTCAATGTGAGACAGGAATCCATCAAAATTCTAGAGGAGAACATAGGCAACAACTTCTATGACATCGGCCAGAGCAACCTTTTTCACGACACATCTCCAAAGGCAAGAGAAATAAAAGATAAAATGAACTTATGGGACTTTATCAGGATAAAGAGCTTCTGCACAGCCAAGGAAACAGTCAAAAAAACTAAGAGACAGCCCACGGAATGGGAGAATATATTTGCAAAGGACACCACAGATAAAGGACTGGTATCCAAGATCTACAAAGAACTTCTCAAACTCAATACACGAGAAACAAATAAACAAATCATAAAATGGGCAGAAGATATGAACAGACACTTTTCCAATGAAGACATACAAATGGCTAACAGACACATGAAAAAATGTTCAAAATCATTAGCCATCAGGGAAATTCAAATCAAAACCACACTGAGATACCACCTTACGCCAGTTAGAATGGCAAAGATAGACAAGGCAAGAAACAACAATTGTTGGAGAGGATGTGGAGAAAGGGGATCCCTCCTACATTGTTGGTGGGAATGCAAGTTGGTACAGCCACTCTGGAAAACAGTGTGGAGGTCCCTTAAAAAGTTAAAAATTGAACTACCCTATGACCCAGCCATTGCACTACTGGGTGTTTACCCCAAAGATACAGACGTAGTAAAGAGAAGGGCCATATGCACCCCAATGTTCATAGCTGCATTGTCCACAATAGCCAAATCATGGAAGGAGCCGAGATGCCCTTCAACAGATGACTGGATTAAGAAGCTGTGGTCCATATATACAATGGAATATTACTCAGCTATCAGAAAGAACGAATTCTCAACATTTGCTGCAACATGGACGGCACTGGAGGAGATAATGCTAAGTGAAATAAGTCAAGCAGAGAAAGACAATTATCATATGATTTCTCTCATCTATGGAACATAAGAACTAGGATGATCGGTAGGGGAAGAAAGGGATAAAGAAAAGGGGGGTAATCAGAAGGGGGAATGAAACATGAGAGACTATGGACTATGAGAAACAAACTGAAGACTTCAGAGGGGAGGGGGTGGGGGAATGGGATAGACTGGTGATGGGTAGTAAGGAGGGCACGTATTGCGGTGCACTGGGTGTTATACGCAACTAATGAAGCATCAAACTACATCGGAATCCGGGGATGTACTGTATGGTGATTAACATAATATAATAAAAAAAAATCAAAAAACAAAACAAAACAAAACAAAAAACAAAAAAAAAGAAATCTGTTAAAAATCCAGATCGTTTCAAAGATGAATTACACAAAATATTTAAAGAGTAAATAATAAGGTTTCCACAAAATCTCTTCCATAAAACAGAAAAAAGAAGGAACAGTTCCAAACTCATTATATGAGCCCAGCCCAACTAAAACCAGGCAATGCCATTTCAAAAAACTATAGTTCAATATCCCTCATGAATGCAGACACAACAATTCTTGACCAAATGTCAGCAAATCAAATCCAACAATATATAAAAAAGAAAGCTATTATAACCAAGTGGTGTTCATCCTGGGAATATAAGACTGATTTAACATTCAAAAATCAATCATTGAAATTCACCGTAATAACAAAGTAAATAAGAAAATCATATGCTCGTTTTAATTGTTACAGAAAAAAAATTCATCAAAATCAGCCTCTATTCATGATAAAAACTCTCAGCAAAGTCAGAATAGAAGGTAGAATCCCTATCCTACTAAAGAGCATATGCAAAAAATCTACATTTTACTTCATACTTACTGATTATCATGAATAATGATCTTTTCCCCAAGGATCAGAAATAGGGTCAGGATGTCTTCTCATGCCATTCCTAATCAGTACAATGAGGAAATAACAAAACATTCAGAGTAGAAAGGAAGAAATAACAACTTCTGTAACAACAGCCTGAATGTCTACATAGAAAATTTCAAAGAACTTACAAAAAAATGCTCCTGAAGCTAATATGGGAGATTAACATGGGCGTATAATACTAGGTCATTACATAAAAATCAATTGTCCTGTATACCAGCAGTATGCAACTGGGACTTGAAACTGGAAAAAAATAATATTAATCACAGTAGTATCAAAATAATAAGTACTTAAGGACAAATGTATCAAAACGTGTAGAATCTGTAGACTAAAAACTACAAAACAGTGATTAAGAAGAATCAGATATTTAACTAAATAGAGAAAGGCATCATGGTCAAGAATTGAATACCCAAGATAATAAAGATGCCAGTTCTATTTGATCTATGGATCTAACACAATCTCAATCAGAATTGTAGCATATTTTTTTTGCAGACTGTGACAAGCTGATCTAAGGTTATATGGAAAGGCAAAGGATCTAAAATAGTTGAAACCACTCTGGAAAAAAAAAAGCGTGCTGATATATTGAAATTACTTGATTTCAAGACTTACTCTGAGTCACAGTAACTAAGACAGTGTGGTGTTCGTGAAAGGGTAGACACATTGATGCATGAAACAGAAGAGAGAGCCCAGATATGTACCCACACAATGTAATCAACTGATTTTTTTTACATGGTGTCAAAGGCAATTTAATAAAGAATAGTTTTTAGAACAAATAGTGCTGATATAATTGGATGTCCATATGCCAAAAAGCAAACATTGACACTTGCTTTACATATCATACAAAGATGAACTAAAAATGGATAATAGACATCAATATAAAACATAAAATTATAAACTTCCAGAAAAAAAGGAGAAATGTTTTTGTGACCTTGGGTTTGACAATGAATTTTTAGATAACTCAAAGACATGCTCTATAAAGGAAAAAATGAAAAATTACAATTTTCAAAAATTTTGGCTCTTCAAATGATACTCTTAGAATGAAAAGACAAAATACAGGCTGAAAAAATACATTTGCAAGTCACACATCTGATAAATGACATGTATCAAGATTATTTTAAGAAGTCTTACAACTCCATAATAGGAAAACAACTCAATTAGAAAAACGGTCAAAGTATCTGAAGAGACACTTCATAATTCTGTGAGACAGAAAGAACAGGAAAGCCACTATAAAAAGGTCTAGCTATTCAAAGACATTGACTTTGATCTGTTGAGCCATAATGTCATATCCCCAAAAAAGAATGCTTCAGAAGACCTTCTGAAATTGACTCTGGATTTATTTGAATATTAAACCTTGTTGCCTCAGATTACTCTGCAGTTTTAATAGTTTTGGCTTTTGTTTAACTCAGCGGGAGCTTTTTAAAAAGCTAATATAAGCATCTAATAAAAATTCAAATGTTGGAAAGAGTATGCAGTGAAAATTTAATCTTCCTTTTATGCTTGACTTTCAAGCTCTTGCCCAAAACCCTAACTCTAGCTGTACCCCACTCTTCTCCCAGTTTCTTGTGCAATGTGGATTCTTCCAATAAATTCGAACAGAATGATAATATACACAGTTTTGCATCTTGCATTTTTCTTGTCAATACACACGCATACATGTACATAGAGTATTTAATGTGATATACTATTGTGTTGATGTACCATAATTTCTTTTACCAGCATGCATGAATGAATATTTTTGTGATTTTCACTTGGTGCTATGAACAATATTGAAATTTAAATCATTGTATCTTTTCATATATGTGTAGGTATATATTTTGTTTAACAAAATATATAGATTTATATATATTTTATATTCCTTAGTATTTTGAAAAAAATTCATGAACATACAGACTCCAGGGTCTACTGCTGAGTTATTTTTGGAACAATTCAAAGTATTTTAACTAAATTATGTTTTTGTAGCTATTTTATTTACCTATTTACTACAACCATTGTGTTCACTTCAATAAACTGAACATGCGATGTGTCTCTGCATGTGCCAAACACTGCACTAGGTGCTCTAAGCAACACCACAGAGACAAAGACACAAATCTTAGAATTAGCCAGCCTGCATCTAAGAAGAGTGAAATTAATAAATATATGTAAAATCTCTCCATAGAATTTATAATTTAATTAATGTCTTGAGAAGTTCCTTTGAAAGCAATAATGGCTATGCTAAGTCTGGGAATGGTCGGGGCATCCAAATGGTAATGGTTGTATGCAGCTGAGTAGAGAGAATGGCTAAAGATCTGCAAGATGTCCTTGAAGCATTGAGAGTATTTTCAGTCAATTATATTTAGAGAAAATCAGATGGTTAATGACTGTGGTTTAGGGATCCACAATTAGATTAATTGACTAAAAACCCAAGGAAAGAGAAATGCTCATGGTGGGAAGAGAATCAAGGGATATAAAATCATGGAAAATAATGACAATCTGTGTTACCACCAACAGGCTCTCCTATGCACCAAACCACCTGTTCCAGGTCATTACTCAACAGATAATCAAGTCTGCTCCTAGTAGGTGTCAGGATGCTGGGGACTAGTTGTGTACTCTCTGCTCCAGGGTTTAGGTTAGTGTCTGCCAACATGGTAAACACAGAATAAGCGTTAGTTGTATTTTCTCATCCTTCCTCTGCTCTCCACTTCTCCCCACCCCCACTTCTCCTGGCTGTGGACCCCAGTTATCCATTTTTCTTTTGATCCATTTTGTTTAAATCATCAGATTTGATGTCCACACTTGGATTGAGCCCTGCCCATCCATGACTTCAGTATCCACCACAGGTGTACAGAGACTTTCTCCACAGAGAAGGTCTTGCTGGTCCTCACAAACTGGAATAATCCAATCCCTGCCCAGACCAGGAAAAGAGGTTCTATGACACCTAGAGCAATTGCAACCAAAGAAGAAAATGAGAAAAGAGAAGTTGGACGTGCATAAAGACGGCAGAAAAATATCTTTAGTTCATTTTCCCAGCCTGCCTCTGGTTTTTAATATCTCAATTTTCATGACAGCATCTTATTTCCAACTTAATTTGATCATTGAATCATATGGAATATCGTTTATTATTCTATATAATATTTAGGCACATATTAATTACATATACTTAATGTTCTGTGTTAAATTCAGACATTTACTCTAAATAAAGGGCAATGTTTAAAGAAAAAAACTTTACTCTGAAATGTCTTCCATTCCCTCTCCCTGATTCCTGAACATATGTGAGTTGGCCCATTCTGTGGATTTGCAAACCAACGATCAGATATATGAAATGTTTGAAGTGGCTTACTGGTAATGTCAAGTGCAGCTTCCAACTCTAAATCATAGTTGCTCTAAAAGTTTCACGTAGGTGATAATTTTCTGTGCAGAATGTTAAAAACTGCTTTATAATAGCAACTCCCACAAAACCTCTTCAATTATATGGGTCTGTTAGCACTTTATTTTAAACACCATTTTGACAGGTGTATTATGTAGTTATTATATTTTCCATGCATAGAACATTCTTGACATTCACTTCACTTGTAGTTTTCTATTAGAAAAAGAAAAAGTTCAGAAAAAAATCATCTTCTTGGCTGAATGAAAATAAAGGAGAAGTCCATCGTGTAATGAGTCTTTGTATCATTGACCTGAAGGAAAACAAACCCAAAACTCATTCAGACAATTTTCATTCATTCAGGTATTCACAAACTCATTCATTTATTAAGTATTTATTATTATTATTATTTTTTTTTACTATGCATATGGACTTTGTGCTAAGGATAGGAACCTAAAGACAAAGGCCTAGTTTGTGACTGCATGAAGTTCATCTTATGTGGGAAGCAGTAATGCAGACAGGTAATTACCACAAAGCAGTCATAAGATATGCTAGAAATAGAAGTCACATAAAGACAAGTGGGAGCCAGGAAAAGACTCACATAAAAGGTGTTTTTCCTCTGAAGGGTCATCATTCACCAATATGGAGAAAAGTGTTCAAAGCTGAGGAAGTTGCCTATACAAGTACAGAGAGGAAGGAAGATTCTGGAGAGCTGGGTTCACAAGATAGCTCAGTACAGATGATGAGGAGTGAATGACCTGGGCTGGAGTGGAATAATGAGTGGCGTCCAGATCATCAGATATGGACAGTGGGCACTTCGGGAGGGAATTCAGTCTTCAGAGCTGCAGAGTGGGAGGATGTATATGATACAATCATGGTGGGGTCTTTCAGTGATATTTAGAGCCCCCCTTATGTGATATTAAGGTCTTTCCTTTCACCTCCTCCTTCCTCCCTCACTTCAGTTACAAGGGCCTCTTTTCTGCTGTTTTTTAAGAGGCCAAGCAAATTCACCACCAGCCCCCATTTCTCCTTCCCAAGGCTTTGTGCTTAGTCTTTCCTCTGTTTGGTTTGTTTTCTTTCCAGTCATCCATGCTCTTGTTCCCTCACTTTATTCAAATCTCTATTCAAAGGCACCTCCTTAGAGAGTTTTGCCAGACTATCTTGTGTAAAACAGAAGCATCTCATCATATGTATATGATACTTTTTTACCTTCTTTTATTGTACTAAGCAATACTTTGAATTATATGAGATATCATTTGTTTATTATCTGTATCCCTTATGTAAAATGTAATTAATTAAGCCCTTTCAGGGCAGAGACTTTTTTCATTACCAAAGCAGCAGCAACTAAACTATCCTGACATGTAGGTGGTGGTCAATAAATCTTTTCTGAGTGGCGAACACACCAAAGAGATGTATTTCTGTACACACATGCACACTATACAGTTCTTACAGCACCCATCACACACTATATGATACCACAGTGGAAAAGTTGGTGAAAGTTGTCCCTGATCTCATTTTAGTTTCAATTTTTAAGAGAGCTTGGAGAAGGCTCTTTACTAACATGAAGTAATAAAGTCTTGAGAAAGAACCTTCTGTCCCTCAGAATCTCCTGTTATGGGAAGTGGCACTTTTCACCCACTATCTTCCCTCAAAGGGTGACAGTCCTAAAATAGGAAAAGATTTGATAAGCAAGTGGTTTGCCAACTAATTTCTTTCCCTTAGGTACTTTGTTGAGTTTGGCATGAAGCTAACAAAGGAACTGTTATCCGAAGGTCTTGCTCTGGCTACCCCAGGACAGCACATATCTCCATATCACCAGTCAATCTTATCTCTAATGGCTATAGAAAAATCCTTTGCCCCAATAACATGTCAAATTTACTCTGTGTGTAGACAGTCTTCTTTAATCAAAGTGTCAATCACAGGGGAAGAAATGATTGTTCAGACCTTGGGAAGAAGGGGACAGAGGACTTCCTAGCACAAATAATAGTCTCCTTTAGGATATCTAGTCTTTAGTGGGTCATCCGGGGTCTGAAGTTAGCAGTCGATGAAGGGATGAAAAAGTTGTGTCAGCTAACAATGACTGCTTTAGGAGGTTAACAATATGGGTGGTGTATATTTCTTTATATAGTTCTGTGAATTCAAATTTTCCCAGGATAAATATGTATTTGCTTTATAATCAGGAAATAAAGCAAAGCCCACCTATATTTTTCCTCAACAACAAATTTAAGAATTCAGTCCTTGTGTCTCCACGATCTATTGAACATAGCAGTTCTTCCTTTAGGCTTGGGTAATTGCTGAGCCATGACTTTCTAGCTTTATCTAGTTGTAGAATTTCGGTTTTACATGGGCACGTGGTCATCTTACTAAGATTTTCTTTTGATGGCCCCATGACATCATTTCTGAGAAGGCTCAATGACCACTCCTCATTGGAAAATCAATAAAATTCTAGCTGTTCCCTTCTTTCCTGTCACCATGCTTACTGAATGGAAGAGGGGGGGAACCTGTCCCAAAGAGGTACAGGGTTTCTTGTTCTGATTCAATGCCTTGTCCTTTTCATTGCATTTTTGTGTTCAAACTACAGAGAAAGTTGAAGTGGTATCCCTGGTCTTTATTTATACCCTTGGTTAACTCAGATTGTTCCATGATGGCTTTCCTCTAACTTCTACAGCTGCTAATTTTAGTGACAAACTGCTCCACTTTTCCTATTCTCAACCTGCTGCTTACTTTGCAGATGTGTGTATTATTGCCTTTTACAAGGGATGCATTGGTAGTTTGTGCTTCTGCCTTCTAATGTCTTGGAAAGTAGCTGTCAAGGGCAACAGCTTTCAAGTTAAGCAGCCTTGTTTTTCACTTCTGGCACTGCTGCCTGCCAGCTGTATGACCTTTTACTTACTCCTTTTTTTCATTTGTGAAATGAGGGGGTACCATATGGAATTATTTTGGGAGATTCAGTAACATAGCACAAGTGAAGCTTCAGGATTATGACTGACACCTAGAGCTGAGAGAATGTTCATTACAATATTACTGGGTATCTTCACCAGAGTCATTACCAGGGGCATCATTGGCCATTGTTAAATGAATAACTACTTGGAGCTACTCACCTTGGAGCACAAGTTGTATTGCTGTTCTTCTGAGGAGCAGCTATATTGCAAACCAGCTGCTCTAGAGAATGATGGTATAACACGATGAGGTACCAAATCACCCCTCTTCAAATCTTGCAAGGTCCACCAGAGTGAATCCATATGTGCCACAGAGTCTGTTTCAAGTAAGTCCACTTCAAACATTTTTTCTAAGTTCACTAAAAATTCCTCCAGCCCTTTTTCATGTGATGCTATGACATTTCCCCATTAATTTACATAGATTACATAATAATTTCTGCCAATCTGTTCCTATGTGTAAATAGAAGAAACTTATAGACTCTCTCCCTCTCAGAGTCTGAAAATGAGTTTATACATGTTATAAGAACTTGAATCAAACTTGTGATGAAATGTATCACAAGTTCTTGCTATTATCATTGTGAGTAAAGGATGCTTCTAGCAGTTCCAGGGGTAGAATCTCTTGAGATGACTTGTAAACACAGGTTTATAGTGGAAATAAATTATTGCGCAATATAAATGGTAAATGCTACTTTCTGGATTCCCTGAGCTTGTTCCCCCAAATGTTCCATTTGAGAGGAGCTCTTAAACTCACATGGCCATTACCACCTCCTCCTTCTCCCTTTAGAAAGAGAGAGAGAGAAAGAGAGAGAAAGAGAAGTGAGAGAATGAATACACACCTGGAAGTGTCAGTGATTAATGCTCTTACTCCACTGTGTCTCCTGAAGAGCTGAGGTGCGTAGGTCTGCCTGCCCTGTCTTCAGTGACACCCATAGAGAACAGTTTGATGATCTAAGGGAGAAGTGGTGCCTCCTATTCTGCTAAAGCAATCAGTGAAGTGAATGAGTAATGAGTGAGAACACATTAGTGCCACTGGTGCTTAATGAACTCAATCGTCTTTGCTGCATGCCCCTAATTTCCACAGCTTGCTAAATAAAAGTTTATTTATGTTCTTTAGTGTATGATAATTTCCACATATGAGCTTTAATAAAGTAAAAAGAGGTGCAGGGAGAAGCACTACGGGAAACTAATGAAAGCAAAAATGAAAAATGGAAAAAATAATAAATTTTTATTAGGGATCCCTGCCAAGAAACCCGTGAATGTGATAGCAAATCACACTCGCTAGGAAAAAATATTACTTAACATTGTGTGCTCTCTCTTGAGCAACAGAGCTGGATATCCTAGCTATGGGACATTTTAAAGCAAACCCCAATTCTAGCCATTCATCTTTTGTCACTCTACGCTTCGGCTGCAACTGGTCTTTCAGTATCACAAAAAAAGACTCTTGAGTTATTTACTTACCTGGAAGGAGTTCCACTACCATCCAGGCCATAAATTACAAATGGTCTTGCCTTCTGGATTATCCTTCCACACCTTAAATACTTACCTCTTAAGGGGGAGTCTTTTCTTTGATATGGCAGAGGAGCGCTGTGAATGTTCTGGGCCATGGGACCCAGATCCATACAAAGCACCTCTGTTAGGACACAGCAAAGTCTTTGGACAAGAGGGAATTTGATCCCAGTAGAAGGCACAAGAGGCCTGAAGATGACACCAAGAGCGAGGCCATAGGCTGGTAACTGAAGGGAAATAAATATCTGTGACTTTGATTAAGGTTTGAAAATCCCAGGGTCACTATCCTTCCAAGGCCAAGGAAAAGAGGGAAAAATAATAAAGAAGCCTGAGAAAGAGCAGCCAATGGAGGAGGAGGAGGAAAATCTAGACTGAAGAACAAGTCATGATTTCATTTCTAGAAGGAGGGAGGCATTAACTGTATAAACAGCTACTCTTAATAAGATAGGGACTAAGATTTGAACATTAGATTTAATAACATAGAGGCTATTTTAAAAAGTACTTCAATGGAATAATGAGGGGAAGTCACTGATTAGTATGGTTATAAGACAAAATGGAAAGAGATGAAATGTAGACAATGACTATATTTAATATTTGGAAGTACTTTTGATCAGAAAAAAGGCAAATAAAAAATGGGTAGTAGTTTGAAAGTGCGGTTGAGATAGATTTTTAATGTAGAAGAAATAGTATGTTCATATGTTAATATAAATAAGTGATTTATATTAGGAAACATAATATTTGCAAGAGGGGAATATTGCTGGAGTTTTATCCTCATGTAAACAAGACAGGATGGGGGATAGTTAATCTGTTGTAACATGAGGGAAGGCAAAGCATGTGTAGGTAACATTACATATGTAGGTGAGTTATAACCTCATGAGAAATTATCTTCTGATTACTTCAGTTTCTGATTTCTTCAATTTCTTAGTGAATTAGGAAACAAATGAGAGCAAAAAAAAATGCTGTGAACCTTAAATTGCCCCAAAAAAATAGAGTCAAATTAAAAAAGTGAATCTTCACTTATGCCTCTCTTCCTATACCCAAATTCTCTCAAAATGGGTTACAGATTTATATATAAAGTTCATAGAAGAAAATATAGAAGAAAATCTGCAGCACCTAGGATTTGGGGGAAATTGTTAGTCTTGATACCAAAAAATGATCCATTAAATTTAAAAATCAGTAAATTGGACTTTATAAAAATTAAATGCTTTTGTTCTGTGAAAGACACTATTCAGGTGATGAAGACAACCTACAGACTGGAAGAAAATATTTGCAAACTACATATGTGACAAAGGACTAGTATTTACAATATAAAGAACCCTCAAAAATTCATCAGTAAAAAAAAAAATCCAATGTGAAAATGGATAAACAAGGAAGAGAAACTCACAGAAGAGAATAAACTGATGGAAAATAAGCACACAAAAGGTTGATCACCATTATTAGGGAAATGCCTTGCTTCCACACTGCAGGTCTGTGGGGCAAGTGCTTGTGGCTTTCCATCACCATTTAGATTATTCCATAACCATTATTTAGACCAGTGGGCTGAGAAAAATCACTACTCATCTACAATAGAGTGGGGTTAGGAGTGCATAGGTTGGAGAGAAAAGACAAAGAAAACTAATCAGAACCAGTGAAATGGAATTGCTAGAAAAAGACAGATGGAAAATATAATTTTAAAAAAATAAATAAATGCATCCAAGGGAATTCAAGTACAGCAGTAAAGAGATTCTCTTATACTGTAAGACATGGCTTTACAATTAAATGTTTTTTAGATTAATTGAAGAACAGATTAGCCATTGTTGAGACCTCAATTAATGGTCTGAGTGATCAAGCCAGAAATCTATCAAAACATTGAATAAAATAAAAAGAAGTTGAAAATCATAAGGGAGAAGATAAGAATCCCAGGGGATCAAGAGTTTTAACATATTAAATATATGCATTTCAGGAGTAGAAGAAAGAACAAAGAGAATAGAGACAACAATTAAGCAGATAATAGAGGAAGATTAACTCTGAAGAAGAAAGGTCAGAGTTTTTAGACTGAACATATTCAAAGTCCTAGGCTAGATTAGTCAGAAAAAAATCCATAAATGGCATTCCTCTAAGGCATACTTGGTAAAATCCAAAGTCTCTAAGGACAAAAAATATATAAACTTCCAGGTCAAACATAAGATCTGACTGCTGTAAGATTCCTCAGTTACAAAAGTTTGCATTTAGATGTCAGAGGAGAGAAGTTAGATATTGGTTAACCCCTGAGACAAGAGAGAAACTTCCAGGGTTCTAGAAATATTCTATATCTTGAAATGAGTGATAACTACAAAAGTGTAAATATATGATGGCATTTGTTAAGTTATATATACTAAATATTAATGCCCTTTAGGCAATCTACAGTACGTAAGTTATACCTAAATAAAGTTTTTTATTATAAAAGTCAGAAGAAAAATATCTATACATCATTTAAAAAATTATTGCAATGAGAGTTCTAAATTTAGAAAAATATTATTTGATAAGTATATCTCTATGCTTATATTCCTATCTACATATTTTGTCTATCTATCTAGCTAATTTTTGAGGAATTTTAGGAATTTTTAGAATAATCCACATATCCCCTTCCCTCCTAAGAAAAATATTTGAAATGTGTCTAAAAATCAAATAGGAAAAAATATCCAATGGAAAAAAGACAGTCTCTTCAATAAATGGTGCTGGGAAAATTGGACAGCTATATACAGAAAAATGAAACTCAACCATTTCTCACGCCATACACAAAGATAAACTCTAAATGGGTGAAAGTCCTCAATGTGAGACAGGAATCCATCAAAGTCATAGAGGAGAACATAGGCAATAACCTCTTTGACATTGGCCACAGCAACTTCTTTCATGATACATCTCCAAAAGCGAAAATGAACTTTTGGGACTTCATCAAGATAAAAAGCTTCTGCACAGCAAAGGGAACAGTCAGGAAAACAAAAAGGCAACCCACAGAATGGGAGAAGATATTTGCAAATGACACTACAGATAAAGGGCTGGTGTCCAAGATCTATAAAGAGCTTCTCAAACTCAACACCCAAAAAACAAATAATCAAATCAAGAAATGGGCAGAAGACACGAACAAACCCTTTTCCAATGAAGACATACAAATGGCTAACAGACACATGAAAAAATCTTCAACATCATTAGCCATCAGGGAAATTCAAATCAAAACCACATTGAGATACCACCTTACACCAGTTAGAATGGCAAAAATTGACAAGGTAAGAAACAACAAATGTTGGAGAGGATGTGGAGAAAGGGGGACCCTCTTACACTGTTGGTGGGAATCAAGTTGGTACAGCCACTTTGGAAAACACTGTGGAGGTCCCTCAAAAAGTTAAAAATAGAGCTACCCTATGACCCAGCAATTGCACTACTGGGTATTTACCCCAAAGATACAGATATAGTGAAAAGAAGGGCCACATGCACCCCAATGCAGCATCGTCCACAATAGCCAAACTGTGGAAGGAGCCACGATGACCTTCCAACAGACGAATGGGCAAAGAAGATATGGTCTATATAAACAATGGGATATTTCTCAGCCACCAGAAAGATGAATACCCACCATTTGCATCAACATGGATGGAACTGGAGATTATGCTAAGTGAAATAAGTCAATCATAGAAAGACAATTATCATATGGTTTCAATTACTTGTGGAACATAAGGAATAGCAGGGAGGACATTAGAAGAAGGAAGGGAAAAATGAAGGGGGAGGAAACAGAGGGGGAAAAGAACCATGATAGACTATGGACTCTGGGAAAGAAACTGAGGGTTTTAGAGGGGAAGGGAGGTGGAGGATGGGTTAGCCTGATGATGGGTATTAAGGAAGGCACATACTGTGTGGAGCACTGGGTGTTAGACGCAAACAATAAATCATGGAACACTACATCAAAAACTATTGATGTACTGTATGGTGACTAACGTAACATCATAATAATAAAAAAAGGTTGGACTAGAAAAAAAATAAAACAGAGACTTCATGAAGAAAAGAAATAGTAAACATGGGATTTACTATAAGACTGATAGCTTATTTGTACTAGTATAGCTATAGTGGTTGTTAAAATACAGAAACACTTCTGCACTGTTTGGTATATAGCTACTGACCCAATCTCTGAACTCTTTCCCAAATCCTGGCCCTTGCTACCTGGCCTCTTCCCCAAAGATCCTCTGGGCCTTCTCACAGTCTAGCTACTAAAGTCTGAATGTCTAAACCATTAAGAGGCCTCCGAGTTTATGCATTATTGTCATTGATCTATAGAGCTGCACATCACATAATTCTACTCTTTTGTGCTTCTTTAGATATGTATTCTTTCTCTGTCTCTCCTCAATCAGATTCAATCTGGGTTAATGTATTTTTTTCAGTCATCTTAAATAAACAGTGCTTGAATAATGTAACTGGAATTGATTTGTGTGCTTGCCAACAGAGATTCCTAATTGAGATGCCCATAATTTTATCACCCATAGATGAGGCCTGCTGCTCCACTGATTTATCTGCTTCCAGATATAGATAAACACAGACATAGAGATAAATAAAAGCACATTGTCTAATGTGTAACCTACCTCTAGTATTTACTGAAAAAGAATAAATATATTTTAGTTCAATAAATACTAAAAAAACACTATAATTCTACCAATGCTATGGTGTAATTTATGTCATTAGTTCTTGAATATTTAATTTACTACAAGTGTTTTGTTATTGTAATCATAGTACTGAGCATACTTACACTCATTTTAAGTTATTTTCTTAGGGCTATTTCATACAAGTAGAATTTCTACGTCAACTATGTGCATACTTTTAAATTATTTGATATGCACAACCAATTTTTCCCAGAAACCAGATTCCTTGATAATTTAATTAGCAGCATCTTAAAAATCAAGTTCCTAAGTTCCTCCATCCATTAGCAAGCAATCTGTCCACTAATGGGTGATATTTTTTCTTTTGCCAATTTAATTGGGTAAAATAGTATCACATTACTTTTTTGCATTTCTTGAGTTGGAAGCCTTAAAAGATGCTTTGTATTATCCATTATTTTTCCATTATTTTGAAATGACCATTTTCCATAAACAAAATCATGTTTGCACCTACAAACTTTCTAGACTTGTGCTATCCCATAAAGTAACCACTAGTCAAAGATGGCTATTCAAATTTAAACTCAAATTAACTACAATGAAATAGAATGAAATACTCACTTTCTCATTTACATTAGCCACATTTTAAGTACTTAAAAGCCCTATGTGAATAGGAGCCAACATGTTGGTCTGAATACCTATATATTTCCATCATTGCAAAAAGTTATTTTTGATAGTGTTTTTTTAAAATTTCTATTATATAATACTTTTTTAAATTAATAGATATTTATAGTACTTTAAAAATTAATGTATCTATTAAATTAAAATCTTGTGAATAAGGCCTATCTTATTAATATCTTTTCTTCAGATTCATTCGGTATCCAGATATATAGATTCTGTCCTTCCTTTTGAATTGTATTTTTTTAACAAGTCATGTGAATTCTTTATAGTTTTATTTAGATATAAATTATATATTATAAAATTCATCTATCATAAATGTTAAATTCAATTAGTTCTAGTAAATTTATAGAATGTACAAACATCAGCACAATCCAGTCTTTAAAATACTTTCTTCACCTCAGAAAATTTCCCTGGGCCTACTTGTAATCACCCCTCCCAGTAGTTCAAGCCTCTGTTGTGCACGCATACACAAAGCTGCTGCTTAACCCACAATGAGTGGAGAGTCTTCAAGTCCCCTGGCTGCCTTACCTTTCAGAACTCACTATTAATTCCTGGCTAGTCTGCTATTCCTTTCCCTGTCCCAATCAGAACCATAACTTCCAGCTACTCGAGGTGCTGGTTTTGTTTCCTTGCCACCAACAATGTCCAACTTAAGGGAACACCCTTCAACAATGGAAAGAAAGCAACTGGTGTTCATTGCCTGCCCTGCCCCCATTGAAAGACCATACTGAGTCAGGGGTGGGAAGTCAGTTGAAAGGGGGAGGCAATGATGCCGTTTTGTTTTTGTTGTTGTTGTTGTTGTTGTTTTTAAGAGAGGGAGGGGGAGGAATAGAGAGAGAGGAAGAGAGAGAATCTTAAGCAGTCTCCATGCCCACCATAAAGCCTGATGTGGGGCTCCATCTCACAACCCTGAGATCATGACCTGAGCCAAAATCAAGAGTCTGAGGCTTAATGGACTGAACCACCCAGGTCATCCAAAATGCCATGTTCTCATCAGAAATTCATAGTTTCATGAATGAATGCATCTTGGTTTGTGTCATGTCTTTGGTCAATTTCCAGAGCATTGAAATGGTTGATTTGAGTTTGCCCGGCTCTCTTGCTGCTTTTGAGGGAGGGACTGTGTTGTCCCCATCACTTCAGCATGTTGGAGTAATGTGATTTTTGTCACCCTGGTTACCCTTCCTGAGACAGAGAGGTCTTGCTTAATTTTGAGAGTTTCTCTGTGTGGATCCCTCTGGATGTTGCAGATCCAGATAAATTGAGAAATACTTAGTTTACCCAAGTTTTATTTTGCAATTTGAGTTTATTTTTAGCATTTACTGTGGCAGCCCAATGCCAGCTCAGGCAGGTACCTCATTTAGTTTCCTAGAATAAGACTCTTCTCCAGTCTCTTTCCTTTATCGTGAAGGTTGGAAGAAAGCCATATTGTGTGGGCATTATCCCAAATAGAATTTGTAAGATAGAGTCAACTATTCCTTTGCTGGGGGCATCTTTACATTACCATGTTTGGAAATATGTACTGAAGTAACCTATAATATATTGATGAAAAACCATATGGCAAGTTGAAAAATTGAGAAGGTTCTATCATCCCAGAAACTGAAGGGAATTTCTATGGAGTATTTCTTCATGTCTTTATGAAGAAAAGATGGATAGCCTATCAATCATTGCGTTGGGAAGCCACTAAAAGCATCTAGAGAGTGACCTGAGCAGTGGTAAGAGATGGGAATAGACTATAGCAAACACAGTGGATTTGGGAAACCTGGTCCCTAAGATTACCTCTGGGAAGCCTAAGATTACCATAGGGTAATAGCTACAGATATTAGGAAATTTGGTGGTAATGCTTACTCTTTGCTTACATTAGTGCAGGTGACTTTCTTTATAAAAAAATGGAGGAATTCTCCCCCACATAATGCCACTTAATTCTTTCCTATAGCTCACTCAGAAATTTGCATACCCAGCAATTCATATGGTTCAAGTAAAAATATGTGTTTATGACTGTGATGTTACATCTCTATCTCATGTTTATATGTTGTCTCCAACAAGAGACCCTAAGCTCCTTGTAGCTAGGCTAGCCAGATAAAATACAGGTATAGAATACAGGATTGGGTTTGAATGTTGGATCAACAAAGAATACTTTGTTAGTATAAATAGGCCCCAAATAGTGCATGGGGCATACTTGTACTATACCATTATCCATAGTTTATCTGAGATTCTGATTTTATTGGGATTCTTATATTTTTGTTTGTTAAATCTGCCAACTTTACTTGTGGTATTCCCATGGCTTCCAGGCTGTTCCTAACCTAATCATCTTCATCTAGAAGTTCACACATCCATCAATAATCTTTCTAAATATGATGCTCAGAAGTGATTTTGTGTGATCTGGTATCCAAATGCCTTGACATCATGGTGGCACCCTCTGGTGATAGATCCTTTTATTAAAGACTACTCCAGGTAAAGAAAGGAGAGCTGAACCGACATTGGCAGAGATGGGCTCAGTCGCTCCATCATCCAGAAACTGTATGTATGCTTCCATTGGCATTGTATGTTGCATTTACTCTTTGTTTAAGAAATAGCTATGTATTTCTCTGAGAGGACAAAAGGGAACAAAACTTTTTCTGCTTTGTTATGCATGAAGCACCGATCTAAACACTGTTTTCTACAACATCTCATTTATGATCACAACAGCCTTTGAACTGGATCTTTGAGGGAGGTTTTGTTATTTCCCTTTTTAAGGCCTCAGCATTATAAATAGCTTGTACAAGGTTAGAGTGGTAGGGACTGAATGTGTCCCCAGAAAATTCTTATGTTGAAGCTCCAACCCCCAATGTGATGGCATGAGTAGGAGAGGTCATTAGAGGCAGAGTTCCATGATGGGATGAGTGCCCTTGTCAGAAGAGGAAGAGACACAAAAATAAATAAATAAATAAATAATAAATATTAATATAAAAACAATAGTAGAGAAATTACACATTGGACTTCAGGCTTCCTGCTCATTGTTTCTTCCCAGAATTTTTCTGACCTGCTTAGTTTCCACCTTAGAATTTGTGACTCAGGTAGACTGTCTTCCTGGATATGGTTCCTTCTCTCTTCCACTGATATTTCCAACATTACTTCATGAATTCCAAGCAAGTTTAGGTTCACCCTAAACAGTCTGAAATTCCAAGGCACCCCATGGACTTCCTTCTATAGTGTTCTCTGCTTTTATTCAGAAATGGAGAAGTAGATGATGGTAGAAAGAGATGTCAGGGTTCAGACTATAGACTGAAACTGGTGATGTGGAGAATGAGTTGATATGGCTTGTTATTGGCTATGAAAGAAGAAACTGGATGATTCTTAAGAGGAACAGAAGAGTCCATCTTGTTTTGTTGCTCTGGTGTTGTTTTAAAGGTGAAGAAGAAGGTGTATGGGTGTAAATGCTGAAGGAGCTCATAGAAAGACGGCATCTTACAGTCTCTGAAAAGACGATCTGATTAACTCATTAAATTGAAAGGGCTGCATATTTTTGCTATATTTCATATAACAAATTGGATTCAGGGAAATAATAGTATCATAAAATTCTTATTTTTTCTTACCTTCAAATAATAAAGATAATCACAACATTTATTTCCATTGTAGGTTCTAGGAATAACTTCAGTAAGTAAAACCCATTGATGTAAGATGAAATGTAGACGCTAGTAGGATACTCCTTGCTGTTGTCAGAAAGAGGAGCTGTTTGCCACCTCACATTTGCAGAAACACTGTTACAAAGTGTAATGTATCCAGTGATTGCATTTTCTGCTTTGATTTCTGCCATCTGCAGAATCTTTTTTTTCCTTTTTCAGAGAATCTTTGCTAGCCTCCTAGAGCGCATAGAGTCTCTGCCTCATGGTGAGATTCCCCAACAATGTCAGCACCTTGGTCACCTGAACTGTTGAAAGCAAACAGCAGTGAGTTATTTTAAGTTATTTTAAGTGTATTTGATAATAAATACATTCTTAATAGATCAGGGGGACAAATGGAGTCAAACCACAAATCCATGTGATTTCCTAAGAGTTTATTGTAAGGGTGAGGTTAGTTCAATTTCAACATGATATATAGGGAGCATAATTTTTATGACACAAACATTTGTACACTATACAATTGAGTTGCAGTAATAGGCATCCAGAGGTAATGAGGTGATTCTCGCATGTTGTGAGTGGAAACATTGGAGAAAATGTTGTCCTTCATTCGCGGCTGTAGTAGCTGAACAGATGTGAGCCACCATCTCTTCTCCTATAGGGCATGGCTTTCTGTCCAAGACAGAGTTTCAGGGAAACCAAAAAACTCACAGCTGGATATGCTCATTTATTTCCTCTAGTATATTTCTTTCCTTTTCTTTTTTTTTTTTTTTTAGATTTTATTTATTTATCTGACAGAGAGAGAGACAGCCCGCAAGAGCGGGAACACAAGCAGGGGGAGTGGGAGAGGAAGAACCAGGCTCATAGCAGAGGAGCCTGATGTGGGGCTTGATCCAATAACGCTGGGATCACACCCTGAGCTGAAGGCAGACGCTTAACAACTGAGCCACCCTGGCGCCCCCTCTGGTATATTTCCTCACTAAAGCAGTGGTTTTCAAATTCTCTGTTCTATGAAGCACCAATATTCGAAACCATGATCAAGGGCACTTTGTATTTGAGGAAGAGGTAAGGCTCTGGAGTCCCCACCTCAGATTAATCAGAGCAATTCTTCTTTGGTCATTTTTGTATTTTGGACTTCTTATTTAGACTTTAATTTAAAAATTGATTCCACCAATTTAAAAAAGTTTGAAACCTACTGATTTGTGGTTTAAAATGAATTTGAGCAGAGAATCCACTGAAAACAAGTGAATGGTCAGATGGTGTGAGGGATAGAAAAGTAACCAGCACATTATCTTGGGCCTAAAAAATAACACGAATTATTAACCCAGACATTTTGTGTAGTTGTCATTAAAACAAGCTGTTTTAGGGGCGCCTGGGTGGCACAGCAGTTAAGCATCTGCCTTCCGGCTCAGGGCGTGATCCCAGCGTTATGGGATTGAGCCCCACATCAGGCTCCTCTGCTATGAGCCTGCTTCTTCCTCTCCCACTCCCCCTGCTTGTGTTCCCTCTCTCTCTGGCTGTCTCTATCTCTGTCGACTAAATAAATAAAAATCTAAAAAAAAAAAAACAAGCTGTTTTATATGATAATTCTGAAGGGAACCGCAGAAAATCAGCCCAACAAATTGGGGTTTGGATTCAAACAAGATGGACTTTTATTAGCAATGAGGCCATGGGCAACTTATTTAATATGATTTTCTTTTCCTAGTTTTAAAAGAGGGCCTGTAATACCTATTTTATAGAGGTGTATCACAGGACTAGAAAATGCAGCATGTGTGAGCCAGTATTCCCCCCAAAATTACTTTTTTCATTCCTGTTCTCACCTAGGAAATCATCATTTAAAGACCAATTTCTCCTAATTGGTTGTTAACAAGTTTCCAGGCCACTATATATTCAGTGCCTAAAAGAAAAAAAGATATTTTGAGCTCAGCCTCAACTTGGTAATCATGAAAACAGGAGTTTATGTACAAAGAATATGTACGTGGGGACAGTAGCTAGAATTTGCATTGAGTTGCATCAAGACTCACGTGTGTCAGGTTGCCTGGTGATATGAGTGTGCTGGGCTTTTCCAAGAGGGAAAGACAGTGCCCAGACTCAATTCCTACAGCACCACAGCTCCCAAGTTCTCCATGTGAGAGAACTGGCATTGGGAGTCTACCATTTCTCACAACTGCCCTAAACCATTTGAGCCTGACCTTAGACCACTTGATATACACATCCTAGTGTTCGTGACACCCATGCAATGCTTTTATGCTTGTTGCATACAAGAATATAGGCTCTTGGCTGGAGCACAGCCCCACACCTTATCCATCTATCCCAGCCCAAGGACACCTCTCCACAAGCTCTGAGAAAATGGGGGCCATGCTGCTTGTCAGCCTCTGTCCAAAGTCCTTTACTGTGTGACCTTTACTGATGTCCACCTTGAACACTGTGCTCATAAACTATAGCTGTGACACTAATACTAAAAGCTTCCCTATTTTGAAGAGCTTCCACTCTAAAAAAGTAAATGTGACAAATATCTTCTCATACAAAAATATGTAGGGCACACGAAAATTGTTCAGTCAACACTAGGACTGGATTCATTGACAAAATGTAGCTGGTAATACGTCAGAGGCTTAAACATAATTAAAAGCCCCAACTGAAATCCATTTAATTGGAATCAGTGAAATTTGAGTAAAAATATTTGATTTTGTGGTTAATTCTTATGTGTATGTGTTAGTTTAAAATTACTTGATAGCCAAATGAAAACACTGATCACATTTTAGGGAGATATAGTTAACCTAATTAGATAATACTGCTGTAAATGCTTTTGCAAAAATTTATACATGAACAAGAGAATTAACTATTCTTATTGTATCCATTAAACATAGCAGTCCCAAAGGACACTAACATATCAGATTCTATGAATTTAAAATAAATAGAACTGTCCAATACTCTGTCATTCAGAAATGTAAAAAATGAAAACATGCCTTTTCTCCAGCTTAACATTTTCCTAAATTATGATTCTTTATGAAGACACACATTCTTTTGGGTAAGTCATTTAGTGGGGAAAATGGAAACAGCTCAGCAGTTTGTCACTATATTATCAATGTACCTTTATTATATTTATTATAATCAATATTTATAGCAACTATATTTATTTAAATGTTATAAATATTTATATCATTATTGTAGTTAGGCAGCTTGAAGTCTTCCATCAAATGGTGAATAGCTCCTAAGTTCCAGACAAGTCCAAACAATTTCCATACAAAGTGAAGAACAAGTCACTACCCAAATGTCATGAAGCTTTCAGTCCAGCAGGGGAGACACAGATTAAACAACCACCGTTATTTAATGTGCTATGCATGTGAAAGAATAATTAACATGGGATAAGTCAGCATGCAGCAGGGAGTCCTAATCTATCTGCTAGTGACTCCGAGAGAAAGACTTACCTATCATTGGTGGTTTACAGCCTAAGGCCTAAGAGGTAGATAGAAGCAATGCACTAAGAGGAAAAGAAGGATTTTTCCACACAGAATTGAGGTCTGGGAAGAAGAAGAGAGGAAGTTAAGGTGGCAGGGCTTGTATTCTACGTGGAGGAATTTGAGTGCTATCCCCATGGTAATAGGGAGCCACAGATGACCCAACATACTTTAGAGAGATGGCTCTGTCTGGAGGTTGGAAGAAGAATGAGAAGGTAATAGCAGTCACAGTCCAGAGTGGAAATGATGAGAGCTTGAACTGGGGCACTGGAGGTGAGGATAAACGGGCAAAAGCAAATTTGTAAGAAATTGCAATGTTTAGAGTTGCCAAGACTTTGTGAAAACTTGTCCTTATAGGACTGGTGAAATTGTTTTAGCTTTATTTTGTATTGTTTTGTTTTCTGAGAGATGGTGAACCTACAAAAATGAGGATTTTTTTTTTAATAGCTTCTCTGTCTTCCCACAGGACTAATTGGGAGAGTTGGGGCCAGTTGGTTCTCATTTGCTATGACACATGTCAGCATTTGGGTGCTCACATTTCAGGATCAGAATCTTGGAGAAGCTTTCTGGAACTATGTGGCACCAAGTTGTTGATGTTATGGAGAGTTGACTTGGCTTATGTCAACAAAACATGGAAACTGGAACATGGGTTGTGGTCCACGGAAAGCAATGTGAGCTATCAGGAGCTTCTGGAATCCTGGGCTGTTGTGATCATGGATAGGAAAAAACAACTCAAAAATCTATGCATTCCTCCATGACCAGCACTGGACCTCACAAGTGGCCATAGCTTCAGATTCTAATCCATACAGTATTCTGTTAGTATTTATTGAATTTTTCAACCCAAACTTAAATATTTATCTTACTTTAATATCAACATTAACATGTCCCTATTTGCTGCCAAATATTTTCAATATTTTCATTGTCTAATGCAATACTGTACTTGTCTAGTTTTTATTTTCTTCTGAGACGAAAACTCCCAAGTTTCTATTTTCACTGAAAAGCTGCCACTACACAAATATCATGAGAATATACTGTATGTGGCATTTATAACTAAAATTAAACAATCATCTCTCTGAATGTTCATACAACTGAAAGAGACAATTCAGCTGGAAAAGATGCTTTTTAAAACAGTATAGGAAATACATTCTTGTTATCAGCTCATGATACTAATTCCAATGTTACATTCAAAATCCATGGCAGTGCCAGTAAGCAGAGAAATAAAGAATGAATGGTAAATAAGATTTCAGAGAAAAGATATGCAAGAGGTATCCTATAGCAATAGCTGGAAGAATATTTGGAAAGAACGTGATGAGGGGAGAATTACTTTATTATTTTATATAATTATGGCCATTACTTGTTTGGATATAACTTAACCAGAACGTAAGTCTTTGGTGAGGAAGGGCTGTCTCACTCATCTTTCAATTCCATTAGTGCCATTCACAATTCAATGGGTCTGAATAAATAATAGATGAATGAATAAAGAAACAAATTAATAAGTAGACAAATGAAACAGACACAGAACACAGGTTATTACAAGATACTTGACTTGAAATAAAACAATTGTTGGAAGCTGGTTTAGCTCTGGGACAAACCCAAAGTATGGTTAATTGAACTCAGGAAAAGCTTTACTGAGCTAGACTGGTCCACAGAGATCAGACTGAACATCCCTCAGTAATTTATTTGTAAAGTTATCCATTCATATACTCATAAAAATTGACACTCTTTGATCCAGTTATCTGTGTTTTGTATCTATTGTAAGTTTGGAGTGATAGTGACTTTTTTTTCCTTTGTTTTATAATAATTTTTTAAATTATATTATGTTACTCACCATACAGTACATCCCTGGTTTCTGATGTAAAGTTCCATGATTCATTAGTTGCGTGTAACACCCAGCGCACCATGCAATATGTGCCCTCCTTACTACCCATCACCAGCCTATCCCATTTCCCCACCCCCCTCCCCACTGAAGCCCTCAGTTTGTTTCTCAGAGTCCATAGTCTCTCATGCTTCATTCCGCCTTCTGATTACCTCCCTTTCTTTATCCCTTTCTTCCCCTACCGATCTTCCTAGTTCTTATGTTCCATAGA
>NC_048223.1:39103204-39111190 GCF_002007445.2 Ailuropoda melanoleuca
TTGTTTCTCTTGCCTTTGGAGATGTGTCATGAAAAAGTTGCTGTGGCTGATGTCAAAGAAGTTGCTGCCTATGTTCTCCTCTAGGATTTTGGTGGATTCCTGTCTCACATTGAGGTCTTTCATCATTTGGCGTTTATGTTTGTGTATGGTGTGAGAGAGTGGTCAACTTTCATTCTTTTGCATGTAGCTGTCCAATTTTCCCAGCACCATTTATTGAAGAGACTGTTTTTTTTTCCACCGGATGTTCTTTCCTGCTTTGTCAAAGATTAGTTGCCCAAAGAGCCAAGGGTCCATTTCTGGGTTCTCTATTCTGTTCCATTGGTCTATGGGTCTGTGTTTGTGCCAGTACCATGCTGTCTTTGTGATCACAGCTTTGTAGTACAGCTTGAAATCCGGCAACGTGATGCCCCCAACATGATGTTTGTTTTTCCTTTTCAACAATTCCTTGGCATGTCTTCTGACCATTTCTTAACCAGATTATTTTTTCAGTTTTGAGTTTGATGACTTCTTTATATATTTTGAATACTAATCCTTTATCAGATATGTCATATGGAAATATCTTTTCCCATTCCACAGATTGTCTTTTAGTTTTGTTGATTGTTTCCATTGCTGTGAAAAAGTTTTTATTTTGATGAAATCCCAATAGTTTATTTTTGCTTTTGTTTCCTTTGCCTCAGGACACATATCTAGAAGGAAGTTGCTATGGCCCATGTCAAAGAGTTTATCACCTGTGTTCTTTTCTAGGATTCCTATGGTTTTAGGGGTCACATTTAAGTCTTGAATACATTTTGAATTTATTTTTGTGTATGGTATAAAAGAGTGGTCCAGTTTCATTCTTTTGCGTGTTGCTGTCCAGTTTTTTCAGCACCATTTGTTGAAGACACTGTCTTTTTCTTATCTTTGCTGCTTTGTGGAGGCTTAATTGACCATACAGTTGTGGGTATATATTTCTGGGTTTTCTATTTTGTTCTATTGGTCTATATGTCTATTTTCTTTTTTGCCAATACCATACTGTTTTGATCACTACAGCTGGTAATATAACTTGAAGTCCAGAATTGTGATGTCTCCAGCTTTGCTATTCTTTTTCAAAGTGGCTATTTGGGGTCTTTTGTAGTTCCATACAAATTTTAGGATTGTTTGTTCTAGTTCTGTGAAAAATGCTGTTGGTATTTTGATAGAGATTGCATTAAATATGTAGATTGCTTTGGGTAGGATAGACATTTTAACAATATTTGTTCTTCCAATCCATAAGCTTGGAACCTTTTTCCATTTCTTTATGTTGTCTTCAATTTCTTTTACCAGTGTTATATATTTTTCAGAGGACAGGTCTTTCACATCTTTGATTAGGTTATTCCTGGTTATCTTAGTATTTTTGGTGCAGTTGTAATGGGATTGTTGTCTTAATTTCTCTTTCTGTTGCTCTATTATTGGTGTATAGAAATGCAACAGATTTCTGTACATTGATTTTGTATCCTGTAACTTTATTGAATTCATTTATCAGGTCTAGGCATTTTTGGTAGAGTCTTTCAGGTTTTCTATATATAGTATCATGTCATCCCAAACAGTAAAAGTTTTCTTTCTTCCTTACCAATTTGGATGCCTTTCTTTCTTTCTTTTTTCTTTCTTTTCTTTTCTTTTTTCTTTTCTCTTCTTTTTTTGTCTGATTGTTGTGTCTAGGATTTCCAGCACTATTTAAATACTGCTTTTGATTTGGGAATCTTTTGCTCCCTACTTTTTAAATTTTATATAATTATATTAATTTAATGTATCACTAATAGTTTAATTTTTTCAAATCATCTCTGATTTTATTCCCCCAGCATATCCTGTTTATTCTCCATGTTGCCCCACATAACATAACATTCCCTGTGTACCTGTGGCCTGTTGACTATGGGCAGTTCTTTCAGTCTCTCTAGACATAGTTCCCTTCACCTCTGTTCTGTCCCTGAGTCATCTTGTGACTTCTGTTCAGGCATTATTTTGCTATTTATTTTAGTTTTCTTTTAGTTTTTAAAAATTGTGTCATAATATTCATAATAAAAGCTACTATTTTTAAGTATACAATGAAGTAGCATTAAGTCCATTCACATCATTATTCAGCCTTTACCACTACCTTTCTTAAGAACTTTTTAATCTTTCCAAACTGAGACCCTTTAATTGGAAAAGACTCCTCATCTTTTAAGTTTTTGTTGTAGTATAACATGCAAAAAAAGCTCACAAATGTACTATCTAAAAGTGAGTATACCCCTATAACCTCCACTAGGTAAAGATGGTATACTAGGATTCCCAAACTCCCTCCAGCCCTTTCCAATCACGGCTTTTCCCTTTTTCTGAAAAGGTAGGCTCTAACCTGACATATCATCATAGATTAGTTTTGGCTAGATCAAAATTGATTTATTTGCCTATTATTTCACCAATACCACACTGTCTTAATTATAGTTTAATAGCAACTCTTGACTTTAGGTAGTATTAGTCCTCCAATTTTGTTATGCTCTTTCTATATTGTGTTTCTTATTCTGGGTCTTTTACCTCTGCATATAAACTTTGTAATCAGTTTGTTAATAGTCATAAAATAACTTGCTGATATTTTTATTTGGATTATATGGAATCTATAGATCAAGTTGGGAAGAACCAACACTAGTACTTTGGCAATGTTGAGTCTTCCTATTCATGAACATGGAATATGTCTCCATTTATTTAGTTCTTATTTAATTTCATTCATCACAATTCTGTAGTTTTCTTCAACTAAATATGATTCATATTTTATAAGATTTATACCTAAATATTTAAATTTGGGGGATTTTGAGGTATATTATTGTTTTTAATTTCAAGTTCCATTGTTCACTTGTTGGTATATAGGAAAGCAGTTTACCTTTGTATATTAACCCTGTATCCTGAAATCTTGCTATAATCTCTTATTAGTTCCAGGAAGTTTTTTTATTGATTCTTTTGGACTTCCCATATAATCATGTCATCTGTAAACAAAAACAGTTTTATGTGTTATTTCTCAGTCTGTATACCTTTTATTTCGTTTTCCTGCCTTGTTGCATTAGCAAGGACTTCTAGTATGATGATGAAAAGGAGTGGTAAAAGGGGATATCCTTGCCTTATTCTTGATCTGAGTGGGAAGCTTTGAGTTTCTCACCATTAACTATGATGTTAGCTGTAGAGTTTTTGTAGATAGCCTTTATGAGGTTGAGAAAGTTCTCTCCTATTCCTAGATTACCGGGAATTTTTTTATTATGAATTATTTGGATCTTGTCAAATGCTTTTTCTGACTCTATTGATAGGATCATGTGATTTTTCTTTTTTAGTCTGTTGTTATGGTGGATCATATAAATTGATTTTCAAATGTGGAACACACGTTGCATACTGGAGATAAATCCCACTTGGTCATGGTGTACAATTCGTTTATACTTTTTTTAGATTGCATATACTAATATTTTACTGAGGATTTTTCATCCATGTTTAAGAGATATTGATTTATAGTTTTCTTGTAGGGTTATTTGTCTGGTATTGGTATAAGGGTAATACTGGCCTTAGTTAGGAAGTATTCCCTCTGTTTCTATCCTATGAAAGAGACTGTAAAGACATATGATTTCATCAGATGTTTGATAAAATTAACTGGTGAAACCATTTGGGCCTGGTGCTTTCTGTTTTGGAAAATTATTAATTAGCAATTCAATTTCTTTAGATTGTCTCTTTCAATGAGTTGGTTCATTTCACTGAGGGCATAGAGTTGTTCATACTATTCCTTTATTATCCTTTTAATTTCCATTAGATCTCTAGTGATGTCTCCTATTTCATTTCTGATATTCGTAATTTGTGTCTTCTTTTTCTTAGTTAGCCTGGCTAGAGGTTTATCAATTTTATTGATGTTTACAAAGAACCAGCTTTTGGTATTGTTGATTTCTCCCTAGTGATTTCCTGTTTTCAATTTCATTTATTTCTGCTAATTCTTATTTTTTCTGCTTTCTTTGGATTTATCTTGCTCTTCTTTTTCTAGTTTCCTATGGTGAAAACTTAGGTTATTTATTTTATATCTTTTTTCTTTTCTAACATATGCATTTAAATCTATAAATTTCCCTTTAAGCACTGCTTTTGATGCATTGCACAAGTTTTGATAATTTGTGTTTTCATTTTTATTTAGTTCAAAATTTGTCTTGAGATTTATTCTTTGACCCACGTGTTATCCTAAATTGTATTGTTTAATTCCTGTATATTTTGGGAATTTCCAGTTAAGTTTCTGTTATTGATTCCTAGTTTTATTTCATTGTGGTCTGAGAACAGACATTATATAATTTCTATTCTTTTAAATTTGTTATTGTGTGTCCAATGGCCCAGAACATGGACTGTGTCGGTGAATGTTCCACATGAACTTGAGATGAATTACTACTCTACCGTTATTAAATGATGTAGCTATAGATGCCCATTATATTCTGTTGATTGATGGTGTTGAGTTTGACTATGTTCTTACTGATTTTTTGCCCACTGTATCTGCCCGTTTCTGAAAGAGGGATGTCAAAGTCTTCAACTAGGATAGCAGACTTATTTATTTCTCCTTAAACTGCAATCAGTTTTGCCTTATGTCATTTGTCACTCTGTTGTTCAATGCTTACCCATTAAGAATTGTTACATCTTCAAGAACTTACCCCTTTATCATTCTGTAATGCTCTTCTTTATCTCCTTACTTTTAAGTTTAATTTATTTGAATTTAGTATAACTACAACTGTTTTTTTATTAGTGTTAATATGTTATATATTTTCCATCTATTTACTTTTAATCTATATGTATCTTTATATTTAAAATAGATTTCTTGTAGACAACACATAATTGGGTCTAATATTTTGAACCGCTCTTACAGACTGTTTTCATTGATGTGTTTAGACCATTAACATTTAATGCAATTATTCATATAGTTGAATTAATATTTACCATATTTTTTACTGCTTTCTATTTGTTGCCCATCAAAAGCATTCTTCATTTCCATTAAAATGTTTGTTTGTTTTTTAATCTCTAATTTTTCCTTCGGATTTCCATCTCTGCTTACATTGCCGCTCTGTTCTTGCATGCTGTCTACTTTACCATTAGCATATTAATCATAATTGTTTGAAATTTCTGGTCTGATAATTCCAATATCCCTACCATATTTAATTCTGATGCTTTCTCTCTCTCTTCAAATTGTGTTTTTGCCTGTTTTATACCTTGCAATTTTTCCTTGATAGACATATTGTACTGGGTAAAAGTAATGGCTATAAATAGACCTTGTGGTGGTGAGGTGTGGGGGAGGGTAAGTGTTCTGTAGTCCTAGGATAGGGTCTCACATGCTCAGTCAGCCTGTGCCTCTGGACTGTGAACTTCACAAGTGCCGCTCAGGTTTTTTTCTCCCCCTTTAAGTGTCACACATTGGTTACAGCTGGCTGGAGCTGGGTATTTCACTTCCCCAGTTCAGTTAGGCTCTAATACCCTACCTAGCAGATTAGGCTCTCATTAACTAGTTTCCCCTGAGGACAGGTCTTGCAAATAGAGTGCTCTAGAGTATTTCAAAGTGGCTCCTTTCCCCTCCACTTGCAGAAAGACTGAGATTCTTCTCAGATGTTTACTGTGGGAATCTGGTCAATATTTTGGTGGTAAATCTTACAAAATTGTGGGCATGCCTTAGGACTGGGTCCCCCTGGAATTTTTAACTCTCAGATTTTTCTACACTGAGCCTCGAGCAATTCATCAATTACAGCCCAGGTTCTCCTACTCCAGCACTGGTTCTTGAGTCTCCACACTGATAAGCTGTGATTCCTTATTTTTACCTGTCTCTCCAATTTAGGGAAAAAAGTTTTCCCTGTGTCCTCTTCTATGAATCCAAAAAGAACATTTGATTTTTTAGTTTGCCCAACTATTTACTTTTGTTAAGACAGAGTGGAAATTCTCAAGCTTTCTCACTGTCTTTTTAAGTTACACTCCCATAAAGACTTATGAATATGAGCACCTTTTCATGTTTATTGACATTTTGGTTATCTTCTTTTATAAAGTTAATATTTAAGTCTTGTCGATTATTCTCATATTAGGCTGTCTGCCTTATTGTTAAATTATGACTTTTTTTTACATTATTTATAACCTGTCATCAGTTGCATATGTTACAGATAAAGTCTATGTTTTGCTGTTCTATCTCTTTGGTAAACAAAATAATTACATTTCATTTAAAAGAATTTATCAGTTTTTTTCATTGTAAATATTGCTGTTTGGGGGGGAAGAGTTCATGTAATGATGTGAATATACTCTCCTATGTTATCTTCTAGAAGCTTTTTTTATCTCTCTTTGGTAAACAAAATAATTACATTTCATTTAAAAGAATTTATCAGTTTTTTTCATTGTAACTATTGCTGTTTGGGGGGGAAGAGTTCATGTAATGATGTGAATATACTCTCCTATGTTATCTTCTAGAAGCTTTTTTTATTTCACCTTTGCATTTAGGCCCAAAATCTATGATAACCGATTTTTATAATAATGTGAAAGAGTGAATATTTCCTCTCATATGTGTATTCCTCTAATGAGCATTCTATGTTGAAAATAATTTTCTTTTTTCCCCATTATTTGACAGTACCATATTTCTCCTAAATGTCCATATATATTTGGATCTGTTTTTTAACTCTATTCTGATGGAATCTCTATTTTTAAACTAATACTATACTGCTTAACTGCAAAAGTTTTATAATAATTTTTTCAATATTTCCCCAACAATATAAAACAAAAACTTCCCAGTCCAGAAAACCTCTCCACAAAGGTAAGAGGAAATAAGTTGGTTTTATTTTCCTACAAATTTAGTGAGAGTATGATTTGCACCACAGCCAAACTACCCATGATTTCAAAGACAGAAAGTAATCTTATCCTTTGTATAGGCAAGCAGTTATAAACCATTAAGTACATGTTCTCAAGATAAACAATAACTAGCTCTCAAGTAACAGGACTTGGGAAAATTGTTATACATAATTCAAAATTTATGGGGTAATTGAATTGACCATCTGTGTTAGTTAATTGATCTACACAGAAGAAAAGTAAATGTCTCATATCACCATGACAAGAGGTGGTTGTGCAACTTGGAGCCAGGGCCTTCTAAAAGTTAGGCTCCTATGGGAATGTGAGTGATAGCTGGGTTGCCACCCTTAAAGAGATAGCAGCCTGCACAGAGAGGCAACATAAACATGGCAGTTTATACAACACCAGCAGCAAACAGAAGACAGATCTGTTCATTCTGATTTCAGTGTGTTGGGTGACATCTCTGAGAATGAGGGAGATATCAGTTGCAATTTTCCTCCCCCATCCTACAGCATAAACAAAAGGCCATCTGGGGGATGTGGGACTGCAAAGACACTTGTTATTTAACCTGATAGCAATGCACTATACACATGAGTTCTCCTGAGGACTAACCCACTCCAAGCCTGCTAACCCTGGCACTGGGATCAGGACACACTTTTTTAAAGTTGCACATCACACATCACCCAGTCACCATGCAACACCCAGCTGCCTCACTGGGCTGAGCCACCACCAAAGCATGCTGGATCCAGCCATCACCATGCTGTGCCCAGCACTGCATCCCATTTGCTCAATCATACAGCACAAAGGCACCACAGACAGGTCTTTGGGGGATTTGATATAGGAATAGTGGTTAAGCACAAATTTTGCTAACAAGGCCACCCAACTTCCAATTACTCCAGCAAGCATGCCCCCTCAGAGCTGTCCTGCCTAGGACCCACTAATACCATGGGGACCAAGCACAGCCCATAAAAGGCAGAGAGTCAGTGCAGACAACTGTACTGAAAAGAAAAATGACTCAGACACAACAGAAGGGCACAGCAACACACATGGGATACTTTCCTGAAGTGCCAGGTTCTGAAGACAGGGGACACTACACTGCAGGGCAGTCTAGGAACTCTTCTTCTGCTTAAAGTCACTACTTTCAAGAGCAGAAGGCTCAGCTGACTTTCTTAACACAGA
>NC_048223.1:39111290-39215603 GCF_002007445.2 Ailuropoda melanoleuca
TCTGTGTTAAGAAAGTCAGCTGAGCCTTCTGCTCTTGAAAGTAGTGACTTTAAGCAGAAGAAGAGTTCCTAAAGTGCCCTGTGGTGCACTGTCCCTTGTCTCCAGAACCTGGCACTTCAGCAGAGTATCCCGTGTGTGTTGCTGTGCCCTTCTGTTGTGTCTGAGTCATTTTTCTTTTCAGTAAAGTTGTCTGCACTGACTCTCTGCCTTTTATGGGCTGTGCTTGGTCTCCATGGTGTTAGTGGGGCCTAGGCAGGACAGCTCTGAGGGGGCATGCTTGCTTGAGTAATTGGTAGTTGGTTAGCAGTGTTAGCAAAATGTGTGCTGAGCCCTAGTCCTATGCTGTCTCCCCTGAAATGCCATGATGGCTGGAGGCTGCATTCAGGTTGCCTGGGGTGTGAGGAAGGCATGGTTCAACAGTGGCTGTGCGTGGTGGCTCAGCATGGCCTCATGGCTGGGTGTGGTGTGGTGGTAGCTGTGCACTCAGTGGCTAGGCAGGGTCTGTTTATGGCTCTAACAAAATTCGTCCTAATCCAGGGCAGATGCTAAGTGGCTTGGAGTGGTGGAGTCCACAGGAGAACTCATTGGCATTGAGCACTGTTAGTGCATTAGTGAAGAAGTGTCTCTGTACTGTAGCCACTAGCAGATGGCTCTGTGTTTATGCTGGTTGGGTTGGGAATGGTTCCTGCCAGCTCTCTCCTTTCCAGAGATGTTCTCCAATAAGGTCTGAATTCAGTATGAACAGATCTATCTCCTGTTGCCCCTGGCATTGTGTAAACTGCCATTTTTATATTGCTTCTCTGCACAGGCTCCTGTCTCTTTAAGGGCAGTGATCCAGCTATCACTGGCTCTCCTGACTTGCCCAGTGCTGAGTCTGCTGACTTCTAAAGCTCCAGGCTCCAAGTTAGACTTGTTTTATGAACTTACTGAATTCAGCCCCTCCTGTTTTCAAGGCAATCCTAATGAGGATTAATCTTCCCTGTGTGAGCTCCCTGGTCTGAGGGCCTATTTCTCTGCCCTCTCTGTGCCCACAGCTCCCCACCCCCCACCTGTGGGAAGTCTCTTTCTGCCTTTCTGACCTTTCTAAATTTTCAGATGCAGCTTATTCTCTGTATTTATCTTTAGAATTTGTTCTGCCAGTCTTCAGATCATTTTCTGATTTATTTACTTGGATATGAATGATATTTACTCGAAAATGTGGGACTGGGTGAACTCAGTGTCCTTCTACCCTGCCATCTCCCCAGGCTCCCACACTTTGAACATATCATGCCACTATTTTCTGGCCTCCAAAACTTTTTCTTTTTCTGAAAAATCTGATAGTCTTTTGGAGTTTCCTTGTTGGCTAACAAGTTGTTTTTCTTTTGATGCTTTTAAGATTATCTCCTTTAACTTTTGAAAATTTAGTTATAATGGGTCAGGTGTGAGTTTCTTTGATTCATCTCTTTTTAAACTTTCTGGGTTCCTGGATCCTGATATCTGTTTCCTTCTCCCAGTTAGGGAAGTTTTTAGCCATTACTTCAAATAAGCTTTCTGTTCTTTTCTCTCTCTCTTCTCTTTCTGGGACCCCAATAACATGAATGTTAGTTCTCTTGATGTTTTCCTAGAGGTTCCTTAATGTATCTTCACTCTTTTTAACTCTGCCTTCTGTTGTGGATGAATTCCATTGCCTTGTCTTGGAGTTCACTGATCCTTTCTTCCACTTTATCTAGACTGATGTTGAAACTTTCTATTGAATTTTTCAGTTCAATTATTTATTTCAGCTCTGTATTCTATTTGCTTTTTTCTTATATTTTCAACCTGTGGAAACTCTTGCTTTGTTAATGCATTGTTCTCCTAACTTTGTTGAGAATCTTTATGACCATTATTTTGAACTCTTTATTATTACATCCTTAAGATCTTTTTATGGGGTTTTATCTTGTTCTTTTGTTGGAACACATTTCTCTGTTTCTTCATTTTCCTTGACTCTATGTTGATTTTGTGCATTAGATAAATAGACCTCTCCTAGTCTTGAAGGAGTGGTCTTGTGGAGTAGCTGAAGCTTATCATTCAACCTTGCCCTCCCCCTTGGTTGTTTCTCAAACCTTTGTAATTGTCCATGCAGCCTTCTTTGTTCTTACTGGCTCCAGTAGTTGAGGGTGTGACAAGATGTGTCATTGTCCCAAAGGGGAGGATCTTGGTCAGTACCTAGATGCAGACTGATTGGAAGCTGGACCCTTGGGCAGCAGCTTTTAAAATATTCAAATATACCTCTTTCAGGAGAAGATTTAGAGATGGATATTTCTGTCTTTCCCCTCTGTTCTGAGCCCTGTGGGGATAGCTCCTTAAGAATATTTTTGTTTGCTGCAATTCCGTTGAACCTGTGAACACATGCCCTGCTGATCCCCAGAGTCAGGCTATCAAGAGCTGTGTCTTCTAGGTGACAGTCACAAGTTGGGGCACCAGATCCTTTCACAGACACACCAGTGATCTGGGGTAGGGCAGAGGAAGAGTGTGAAGATTGCTTCTGCTGGCCTCCCTGGTTTCTGAAGAGAATTACAATTGGCCCCTAGATATGAATTAATTTAAAAGCCTGCCCCTTAGGCTATAGATTTTAAGACCTACAGATAAGCCTTTTTCACAGGACGACTGGGCATTTCAGTCTGCTGCCTCTGCACTGATCCCTAGGAAGATAGCATGGTGAGTCCTTGTGAGTACATTAGGGACTGTTCCTTTGATTGCTATAACCTTGTCTTACGGACACAAGTCCTATTGGCTTTCAGAGTTAGATGTTTTAGGGGCTCATCTCTCTGGTGGAAGTCTTAAATGTTTCAACCCTAGACGTTAGGTCCAAACCCTTAGTTCCTCAAACAGTGGCTGGGAGTGGTGAGTTCCTTCCCAATTGTGTCACTGGTCTTGGTGGTTGGATTTATGGCAAGATGGTGTCTCAGCCTCTTTTACCCATTTCAATGTTGGTTTTTCTCATTCAACTGATGGGTAAGAGTCACTCAAAGAGTTTCCATATTTCTTGGCTCTTGGGTCTGTTCCAACTCACACTGAAAACAAAAGGAAATTTGAAATACAGTGAGTTGGAGAATGAAGAAATAATCTTCACCCCTCCTCCTACTCATCCTCATTCCTTCAGGTAGCCTTAGACCTCTGTGCTGTCAAAGTATAAGAAGCTATCATATTTTCCCCCAACCCAAGACAGGGGTTCCTCTGAGGTTGTTTCTTGGGAGTGGTGGTTTCAGGTTCCACCTCTAAGCCAAAGAAGAATTTGTTCAAAACAAAACTATTTTGTTTATTTATGCTGTCCACAGTCTCATCAGTGGAATATATAGTGGTGGACCCCAGTTCTGAACTTGAAGGCTGAGTAACACCCATCTTATTTCCAAGCCATATCTGTTTTTTTGCATCACTTTTTCTCAACAAAATTTGGTAAGTACTCTTCCCAGCTGTACTCTAACATCTCTATTAGCCTGTGCACATGTTTCCCCTAATTGATTTGATATCATTTACAGATGTCCTTTATTATTACTAAAACATCAACTTGAGGAAGAGTGATCACAATTTCCTGTGCAAGTCCATCTCACTTTGAGCCCTACACTGTTTCTGACAGAACATCTAATGTGTTCACACTACTGCTATGTTTTGCAAAAATTCCAATATTTTATAGACTTTCCTAGATATTTCCTACATTCTGTCAATATCTCCCTTTAAAAACAATGTTTTCTTTTAGTTCTGTCTTGCCTTTAGAATAATTTCATATTTTTCTTATTGTGTTTTTCCTTTAATGTTTTATAAATTATATACTCTTTCTATTTTAGTGGGTGGACCTCATATCTTAACACACATAATTATGTCCTAAAAATAAATCCATTTCCTTTCCCCTCTTGTGAACAATACTTTGTAATTATTTTGATCACTTGATATTTATTTATATATGTCCATATGTGCTAAATTTTGGCTTTTTATTTCCCCTTATATATCTCAGATTACATCCTTTCTGCAATATCAATGCATGTTTGATTTCAATTATTTTATTTTGTAATTCTAGAAGTATTTAAAAATTCATAATATGTCTGTGCTTCTCATTCATATTTTCAGACCTCAATGCATTTCTTGAAAAAGACTAAACATTTTATTTTTGAATTGAGTAATTCCAATAACTGTAACTTTTAGGCTTTGATAATGATGTGTTTTGTTTCTGGTGACTATCTTATGAGCTTTGCTTTTCTGTGTATCCTGTGATCCACCCCCACCTCCACCCCATGAACTGCTACTATATGCATGAGAATTCTTTGAGGCCTGGGATAATGGGGTTTTCAACAGAGAATTTTCATCTGCTTCTACAAGGTGTCTTTAAGGACTCTAAATCAAAAGTGACTGTAAATTAAATTCTTGTTTTCATTATTTTTGGACAATTCTGGCAGTTCATTTGAGTTTCCTGTTCCATAAAGTGGCTGCTTAAGTCATTTAAGTCCTTTTTTCTACTGTATTTCTTGTATCTTTCATACAGAGATTCTTTTTTTAAAAAAAGATTTTATTTATTTGTCAGAAAGAGAGCGTGCAAACGGGGAGAGACAGGCAGAGGGAGAAGCAGACTCCTTGCCAAGCAAGGAATCCAATGCAAAACTCGATCTCAGGACTCTGGGATCATGACCTGAGCTGAAGGCAGATGCTTAACCAACTAAGCTACTCAGGCACCCTCATACAGAGAGATTCTAACTATGTTAGATAAGAATATGATTTTAGTTGAACATGACACAATTTTTCCCCCAGTACATGACGTATCTTCTCATGTTTCTTTAGGGTAGTTTTTCAGAAGTGGGGTCATACATTTTAATATACTCACATTTATTGAATATGTCTCCATTTTGTTTAATGACTGTTTCATTACTCTTATAATTCATACTTTTTCTAGATATTTTATAGTTGCCCTGCATATTTAAGCAGGTTATCACCCCCCCCAAATTGTACAAGAGGTAGGAATTGCAATTTTTCCCACAAACATAACTGGTGGAGATGACCCTCTTCTTTGAGTCTTCTCCCCACTTAACCTACGATGCCAGAGTTGACGAACACTAAGTTTCTATATTGTCATTAGTCTCTTCCTGGACTTTGTTCCATTGATCTATTTGTTTGTCACTAGGTAAGAATCACAGTTTTAATCAATAGCCTTTAAAATTATTCTTTCTATCCTGTTATTGTTTGTCTCATTCCCCATCTTTTTATTTTGATTTGTAGTTTGCTTTTTGAGGGTTATGGGGAACTTTGGATTTTGTATACAAATTTTAAACTCAAATTGTCAAGTTCTGTTAGTCATCTATTGGCTTTTCTATTGGAATTAAAATCAAATCTTGGGTTAATTTTGGGAGCACCTCTATCTCTACTTGAGTCTTCTCATCCATTAGCATAGTGTATTTCCCCTTTTTAGGTCTACACTACAGTTTTCCAAAACATGTAATCTTATTTCATAAAACACTATACATCTTGTGTTAATTTTATCCACAGACATCTCACATTGCCTGGTCTTATTTGTAACAACTTTTGTTTCTAATATTTAAGATACAACCTCATTCCTTTGCTTCTCGCTTGTCAAGTTGTTGGTAGCTTTGATTTTTATTATATTTTATTGAAGATTTATGACATTTTAAAATCTAATGATTTGATGTATTTTTTCCCCAAAAGTTTTTTTCCACAAAATATTTCAGCAATCAGGCAGAATAGTATAATAAATTAGACGACCAAGGAATAAAAAAAGTGGTTCTTTGAACAGTAGGGTGGTAGGGTCCTATAGTACAATTAATCTGAATACCCCCACTTTGTTGATGTTTAAAACACCAGTTGTTCTATGACAATCCCCCTGAAAAAATAGAAGGAACCTGGATCTGAGACTTAACTAAAGAAAAAAAATTCTAAACCCAGAATGAAAACAAATACTTAAAAGGCGAATCATCTTTTCATCTTAGGCTGGTGATTCTACATCACCCATTGGTTATCTATGTAGTAAAATAAAACATAAAAGGAAGCCCAAAGATAGACATCCATATTATAGAGTTGCCTACTTTTTGTTCAGTTGTGTGAAGTTGGTGCCTTTGGAACCCAGGATGCAGAACCAGTGTGACATTGTGTTATGTTTTTTCAGGACTTTCCAAAATTCAACATTTAGACATTTAAAGGAGGGAATACAAAGCTATCTTTTTTGGGCACATGTTTTTTCATTCTTATTTTAAAATACAAAGTATATTTAAATCACATACCAGGAATTTCATGTAGTGTCTTTACCTACTCTTCCATCATGTTTTCCTTTCCTATCTCTAGTTCTTGGCCCTTCCATGTACCAAGGCATTCATGAGTACCAGTCTCCTGGATCAGCAGTTTCTATTTGTCTACAAGTAGATGCTCTCAACTGATGATTTTGTCTTCTCCTTCCTTCCTAAAATAGCTACACTTGATCTTAAATTATTGACATTTATGGCTAAAACATCCAAGTCCATTTGATGTTATGTTATCAGCAAGGGCTTAAGAATAAAACTTTATATGAGGAATGGAAATTAGCTTATATGACAGGCTTACATTAAAGGAGTCTTCCCTACCACTTCTGAGACTGAATCTTGCTCTGAAAAATGAACCTCAATTTATTATTTCTGGTCCTGGTTTCCTTGATGCTAAGTTGAGTACGAGATGGCTAAGAATAGCAACACATTGAAAACCTAAAACCAATCTAATAGCTTCTGTTGCAGGAATTTAGAGTAGAGGGAAAGTAGTACAAGGATATTCAGCAAATATTCAACCTATTAGGGAATTAAGGGAAACATTATTCCCAAGAACAGCTTAACTTTAGGTTGAATTTTAAACTTATTTCAGTAGCTTCAGTTCATCATAGAACACTGATTTACCATCCTTACACCTTCTATTTGTAGTATTAACCTGGCTCAGCAAATTTTTGTCTGGGGAAAATCTAAACCAGATGTAAATCTATCTTTTTCTGCTTTACAAATACAGTATGGTTTTTGGAAGTCAAATATACTGACTTAATTTTTTACCAGTGGCACCTGGCTGAGTTCTATAATCCTACCTATATTTTCAACCAATATTTACTGAGTGCCTCTTTTGCATCAGGCCCTTCTATAGGTTCTAGCATTAGAAAATTCAGACACAATTTCAGAATTTAAGAGGATGTTGTCTAATACATATTCAGAATTTGTTTTGTGAGGAGAAATTGTCTCTTGGCATCATAAAACAATGACCAATATCTGAGGCATTAACCTCAGCATGCATCTAAAATTATTTGAAATATTATTCAGTAAATGATCCTTTTCCAAAATTCTAGGTTCTGAAGATACAGTAGAAATTCAGTTGTGGTCCCAGAGTCTACTGGGAGAGATGTATATCTAAACAGATTATTATAGCATATGATTAAGGGATGCCCTTAACAGATTTAGGATGGGCCAAAGAAGATTTCACAGAATAGATATCATTGGAACTGACAGAATGAAAGTATATACTGAGTTCAGTAAATGTAAGAATTTCCATGTGAACATTTGGGCAGGGGGTGCGGAGGGACTTAGACTGGCAAGATCACATGGGTCAGACCCAGTTTTCTAATAAATTACATTAGATTCTACTGAATGATGAAGAGTGAATGTCTACAGTGTTTTTTTAAATAGGAATCTGTTCCTCTTCATAGATGAATATTTCAAACAGTACTTGACTCATAGAAACATACTGGAACAGTCTGTCTCCTATGAAGGAGAAACTGACTTTTAAACCACTTAAAATGTCAAGTAACATTGTGTAACTGTCTACTAATGTGTATGAACTGTCAACTCTCATTCATGTTTCCTTGCACCTTGGAGTCTCTCTTTTTTTAGGTACTATGATCCTACAACCAGTAGACTCCTCCTGAGGGATATGAAGATCATGTGCCAACTGAAGAATGTCTGAGTCCCTTTGCTGTCACATTCCTCTTGATTTTATTTAAATAAAAGTTTCCTAATCCAAGGAAGAAAGCTTTGATCACTTGAAGTCCCCCAAAAGACTAAAAATGGCACTGAAGTTGCTTTTGTGTAAAGATAATAAATGTAACAGGCCCAGTCGTGAAGAGTATGCCTGTGATAGTAGAGCACCTGGTTAGCTAGGCAGGGATCCAGCTGTCACTGACACTCCACTTTATGAATTAACTGAGAAAGGAAATGAGAGAGACAAGAAAGGTCAAGAAATCAAAAGATAAGGAGCAAAAACACAGGAGTTTAGAAGATACTTCCCAAAATTACAGCTGGGGGAAGAATCACATAAATTAATATGGGTCAATTGACAAGTCTAAATAGTACTAATTTGTGTCAGAACTTTTACAACCTAATTTTACTCTTTTCATTTTTCATGTCAGTTATGGGCATGATCTTACACCACAGTCAAGAATAGAAATTACTAATACACTGATCAAGCAAAAACTCAGCATTTTAAAATGATTAACTCATTCAATACAGAGAATCTCCTAAGTCCCCGACATTATAGATAAATAAAGCAAGTACCATACTTGCTTATAGCCGAATAGGAAGTTAGAGATATTTACACGTGCATTTATTTAACAAACTTGAAATATTTTATTGATATTTTATTTTATGCTGATAACAACTTACCTTGGGTCACACACAAAAACTTCACCCTTTTACTTCCCTTCCCACCTCAGCATTTTATGCTTTGATGTCACAATTTACAATATTTTGTAAATCTATCCATTAACAAATTAATGATAACTATTTTTAATATTTTGCCTTTTTTTACCTTTATATTAAAGTTAAGTGGTTAACATACCACAGTCTTATAGTATTAGAATACTCTAAATCTGACTTACCTTTACTCTTTTATATTTTCATATGTTGTCATGCTACTAATTTGCATATTTTCCTTTTAGCTTGAACTCTTTTTTTTTTTTAAGATTATTTATTTGAGAGAGACAGAGAGAAAACACAAGTTGGGGAGGGGGAGAGGGAGAGAATCTCAAGCAGATCCTACCCTCCCTTGCTGAGCACAGAGTCTGACTCAGGGCTCAATCTTACCACCTGAGACCACAACCTGAGCCAAAACCAAGAGTTGACACTCAACTGATGGAGCCCTCCATGTGCCTCCAGCTTGAATTCTCTTAAGCTTTTATTTTTATTTATTTTTTTGTAAGTCAAGTCTAATGGTGATGAATTCTCTCAGCTTTTGTTTGTTTGAGGAAAGTCTTTATCACTCCTTGATTTCTGAAGACAGCTTTCCTGGGTACAATATTATTGGTTGGCACGTTTTTTTTTTCTTTTTATTTCAGTCTTTTGAATATGTTATGCCATTCTCTACTGGCTTGCAAGATTTTTGTTGAAAAATCTGGTGATAACCTTATGAGATTTCTATTTTTTTTTAAAGATTTTATTTATTTATTTGACAGAGATAGAGACAGCCAGTGAGAGAGGGAACACAAGCAGGGGGAGTGGGAGAGGAAGAAGCAGTCTCATAGCAGAGGAGCCTGCTGTGGGGCTCGATCCCACAATGCCGGGATCACACCCTGAGCCGAAGGCAGACGCTTAACCGCTATGCGACTCAGGTGCCCCATGAGGTTTCTCTTATATGAGAAAATTGTTTTTTCTCCCACTGCTTTTAAAATTCTTCATTTTTTGGGGCTCCTGGGTCATGTAGCCCACATTGATACAAGAAAAAAAAAGGGACTGAGAAACAGATGAACAAACAGAAACAAATAATAAAATGTTAGACTTAAGTCCTAAAATGGCAATAATTACCTTAAATATAAATTTTATAAATAAACTAACTAAAAAACAAGATTTGTAGAAAGAATTTAAAAAAAACAAGCTGGACCCAAATTCACCTTGCCTACCAAAAAATTCACTTCAAATATGACATACATGGGGTAAAAATAAAAATGGAAAAAGATACATTAATCAAATAAAAGAGCAGGTATGATTGTTCCTATAGAAATTAGATTTCATAGCAAAGAAAATTACTAGTGACAAAGAAGGATATTATAAAATGATAAAAGAATCAATTTACCAAGAAGATATGATAATCCCACACTTGTATGCAAAAACAACAGAACTTCAAAATACACGACACAGAATCTAATAGAGCTGAAAGGAGAAGTAGTTCCAAAATTATAGTTGGCGATCTCAATGACCCACTATCAGTAATTTATAAAAGTACTAGGGCATTAGTAATATGGAAGAACTAAGACCATCACACAAAGGATCGAATGAACATATACAGAACATTTCACCCAACACCAATGAAATATATGTTCTCTTCAAGTGCCTATGGATTATTCACCAATACATGCCATATCCTGAGTAATAAAACAAGTCCTAAATTTCAAAAATTTGAAATTATGTATAGTACGTATTTTCATTCTGATGGAATCTCACTAGAAATCAACAACAGAAATACAGCAGGAAAATCTCTAAACACTTGGAAATTAAACAAGATACTTCTAAGTAATTCATGGATGAAAAAGAAATTATCAAAGGGAATAAATATAGTGAATAAAATGGAATCAGATCAAAATTTGTGGGATGCAGCTAAATCAGGATTGCAAAGGAAACTTAAAGACTTAATAATTATATTAGAAAGAACTGAGCCCAATAATCTAGTTTTTTTCTCAAAAAACTAGAAAAAAGGGGAAAAAAATGAGCAGAAGGAAGGAGATAGCATAGAGCAGAATTCAATGAAACTGAAAATAAGAAAATAATAGAGAAAATTAATGAAACAAAAACTGGCTCCTCTAAAACAATAAAATCAAAACCTTTAGTAAGACTGACAAAAATAAAAAGAGTAAAGATACAACTTCAGGGGGGTACCTGGATGGCACAGGTGTTAAGCATCTGCCTTTGGCTCAAGGCATGATCCTGGTGCTCTGGGATCGAGCCCCACATAGGGCTCCTCCACTGGGAGCCTGCTTCTTCCTCTCCCACTCCCCCTGCTTGTGTTCCCTCTCTCGCTGGCTGTCTCTCTCTGTCAAATAAATAAATAAAATCTAAAAAAAAAATACAACTTCAGGAACAAAACAGATGACGTCACAGCGGAACCTGAAATCACTGAAAAGATGGTAAGTGAATGCTATAAAATACTTTTTATTCCTAAATTTGACAACTTAGAAGAAATGGATTCAAAGACCACTAACTACCAGAAGTCATCCAAATGGCAAAAATTGACAAGGCAGGAAACAACAAATGTTGGAGAGGATGTGGAGAAAGGGGATCCCTTTTATATTGGTGGGAATGCAAGTTGGTACAACCACTTTGGAAAACAGTGTGGAGGTCCCTTAAAAAGTTAAAAATTGANTTGGTGGGAATGCAAGTTGGTACAACTACTTTGGAAAACAGTGTGGAGGTCCCTTAAAAAGTTAAAAATTGAGCTACCCTATGATCCAGCAATTGCACTACTGGGTATTTGCCCCAAAGATACAGACGTAGTGAAAAGAAGGGCCATATGCACCCCAATGTTCATAGCAGCATTGTCCACAATAGCTAAATTGTGAGGAGCCAAGATGCCCTTCAACAGATGACTGGATTAAGAAGATGTGGTCCATAGATACAATGGAATATTACTCAGCCATCAAAAAAAAAAACGATGTCACAACATTTGCAGCAACATGGATGGGACTGGAGGAGATAATGCTAAGCGAAATAAGTCAAGCAGAGAAAAATAATTATCACATGGTTTCACTAATTTATGGAACATTAGAAGTAAGATCGGTAGGAGAAGAAAGGGAAGAAGGAAGGGAGGGTAAAGAGAAGGGGGAATAAACCATGAGAGACTATGGACTCTGGGAAACAAAGTGAGGGCTTCAGAGGGGAGGGAGTGGGGGATTGGGATAGGCCAGTGATGGGTAGTAAGGAGGGCACGTATTACATGGTGCACTGGGTGTTATACGCAAGTAATGAATCATGGAACTTTACATCAAAAACTAGGGATGTACTGTATGGTCACTAACATAATAAAAAATTATTTAAAAAAAGAATTTGGCCAAATGAAATTGATAACCCAAATTATTCTATAACTATGAAAGAAACTGAATTTGTAATTAAAATCTCCCCAAAATGATGTATCCAGGCCCAGTTTCATTGGAGGATAATTTTACCAAACATTTAAATAATAATGCCATTCCATACAATTTCTTCCAGAGAATTGAAGAGGATGGAACACTTCCTAACTGATTTTATGAAAGCAGTTTTCTTATATCAAAACCAAAACAGCATTAAAAATGAAAACTGTGCAAGAATATTTTGAATGACCTCATGTACAAATCTGCAAAAAATATTATCAAGTTCAACAATGTATAAAAAAATACACCAAGGCCAAGTGGGATTTATGCTAGATATGCAAGGTTGGCTCAACAATCAAAAATCACTTAGGGGTTATGGAGAGGGGCGAAGGGCAAGGGAGGCTATAAAAGAGTACCAAAGAAGTCTAGTGATAGTCAAGCAAGGATCTTGCTTGTGGTGGTGCTTATAGGAAGCTACACATGAAATTATATAGACACACGAATGCATACAAACTAATAAAATTGGAGGGGTGCCTGAGTGGTTTAGTTGGTTAAGCATCTGCCTCTGCTCAGGTCATGATTCCAGGCTCCTGGGAAGGAGCCCCATGACCTCCTCCCTGCTCAGTGGGGGGCTTGCTTCTCCCTCTCTCTCTGCTGCTTCCCCTGCTTGTGCTCTCTGGCTCTGTTCTCTCTTTCCCTCACAAACAAATAAATAAAAATCTTTAAAAAGAAAAAAACTGATGAAATTGGAATAAGCTGTATTTGATCAGCAAATTATACTGAGAATGGGACAAGCAATATATAAAGAGAGTAGCAAAGATTGTTCAGAAATTGAAGTCACAAAATTTCATATTAAGAAAGCATAAGAAATTTCAACCACGATGAAGAAGAAATCCACACCCAGACACGTAATAGTGAAACTGTGGGCACAAAGGAAAAAGAGAAAAAATCTCAGCAGCTAGTGAAAAGATTGTCTAAAGAGAAATAAGAAAGCTGCTTTCTCAGCTTCAAAAATAGAACTCAAAAGTTAACTCAGTAATACTGTAAGAGTGCTGTAAGAATCTAAAGTTGTGTGGAGAGGACAAAATAAGGTGTCAGGGAACAGAAATGCTTCTTTTAATCCAGAGAATTTCATTGACAGGATTTCAGAATAAAGGAAAATAATCCTAAACTTACACTGTGGTGTATGAGGAATGGCGAGCAAAGAAAATCATGGGTTAAATGTTCACAATCACTGACAATATAGAAAAATATTTTTAATGTCTGACTTACAGGGTTACAAAAATACATATTCTTAAAGTCTAATTCATAGGTAACCAAAAATAACACAAAATAAAAAATGGAAGGCAATGTTTGAAGTTAAAACTGACTAAGGTTCTTATACAGTTTAAAAGGAATATAAGTACACTTATTGATTTTTTTTTTAGTTACGTATGTTAAAAATTTTAAAGTAACTACTAAAGAAATGTAACGTGAAGTTAAAATTTTCAGTGAAGAAGAAAAAGTGGAAGAAGAATTAAAACGTCGACAAATTAAAGGGGGAGAAAAATACAAAAAAATGAAGGGAAAATGAGAATTATAGAAGAAAATGTAAATGTCACAATAAAATTCATTAAAGACATAGATTCCCAGACTAGGTAACATAAAATGTGTAGCCATGTGTAGTGTATAGAGACATGCATAAAACATAAGAACAAAGAAAGAACCATACTGAAAGAGAAAAGGGGGTACAGAGGTCGTAATGGGCTAATCTGGACACACCATAAAAGAAAAGATGATTGAAAAAGCTTGGAAGACCTCTGACTTCTGGCATGATGGAGTGAGAAGGTTGAAAAGTCACTTCCCCAGAACGCAACTAAAAACCTGGAAAAAGTGGTCCAAAACAACTATTATAATACTCAGAAATTTAACCAAAGAGCATACAGCAAACTGATGTTTATTAAAAACTACGAAGTTGGATACAAAGAGTGTGAGTCTGTGTTTTTCTTTTGTAGGGTTGCCTCCAAAGCTCAGTCAGGATGGTTTTTCAACCAGGGTGAGGTGGGCAATGTACCAATAAACTTCACTGTCACTAGCAGATGGGGTACATATGAATCAAAGTACTGTTGATTTAAGTGACAATTGGAGCAGCAAGTTGACAGGAGGGCCAGATACTGGTCTTTTGGGAGCAAACATCAGACAGGTGGACTAACCAGGGATTTTACCAGGAGTTCCTGAAGATGAGAAAGCCAGAGAGGCCTTGATCATCTCATTCCATTTCCTGGGATGATTGGAGGCTGTGACAGAGCCCATCACCTGCATTTTCCTGATTGTTAGAGCCCAAGTATGTGCAAAGTCAGTAAAAGTAAGAGAAGGCTTGGGGATAACCTGAATTTTGAATGTAACTCCTAGCTTACTTATTAGCAGAGGACAGGAGCTTTAATGACTTCAAATATTTGAGTGTAACTGGTAACCAAATTTTGAGCAGTAAGCTATGTGGCCACAAGGGTAATGATTAGAAAGCCAGGCTTAAACACGAAGACAAGAAATTTTTAAAAATGAGCAAATACATTAGCAGTTGTGAGGGAGACAGACATCACAAATTCTATCCAAGCAAGTTACTACATAGTCAAAACAACAAAGACCCTCAGGCAGGGAAAGAACCCAGAATTCCTACAATGAATATGTTATCTAAAATGCCTAATATTTAAGAAAATATTGTAAGATATTCAAAGATTTAAGTGTGACTCATACTTAAGAAAAAACCAAGAATCGATAGGAACTGTATCTGAGTGTTCTCAGATGTTGGATTTTACAGACAAATAATTCAAAGAAGATAAAAATATATTAATGAGGTAAAATAAAACACTTTTAAATAAAGTAATCACACTGAATCAGCAAATAGAAAATCTCAAAAAGAGGTAAGTTCAGATGTGCAAATTAGAAGGCTGGAATGTAATAACTGAAATGAGAAATTTACTACAGGGACTCACCAGCAGATTTGAAATGGTAGAAAAATCAGTGAATTTTAAGATAGATTTAACAGAAACCACCTATTCTTACAAATTCATAGGAAAAAGATTGACGTATGGGCAGATCCCTAAAGACTGGTGAGGCAAAATCAAGCATGCCAACATATGGGAAATGGGAGTACTAGAAAGATAGGAGGGCAGCAAGAGAGAAATGCCTCATCAGATAGAAAAACAGATGATTGGGGAGAGTTAAGATGGCGGAGGAGTAGGGGACCCGTTTTTCAGCCAGTCCCCTGAGTCGAGTTGGATAGGTACCAGACCATCCTGAACACCCACGGAATCAGCATGAGATGCAGGAAGATACATCTGGATCTCTACAAATGAACATCTCCAGTTCTGAGTATTGAGGTATGAAGCAGGGAGCCGTGAAACCGTGCACAGATATCGGAAGATAAATGGAAGGGGGAGGGAGCCGCCACATTCGGGCGCCGGGAAGCGGTAGCCACCTGCACGGGGGAGCAGGCGGACTCGCGGACGGCACCCACGAGACAGCAGACTGACACCGTGAGCCAGGGAACACGCGCGACCAGACTAAAATGGAGCTCCGGTGTGCTCACTGGAACCAGACTGAGACTAGGAGCACGGGGACGGCGGGCGGCTGGCGGGGTTGGAAACACAAAGGACAGAGACGCGCCAGCGCTGGAAGTGAGGGCTGGGACGCCGGGTGTAGGGCGCGCATCCCGGGACACTGCAGGGTTGAGCAGCACCAACAGAAACAGAATTAAAGTGGCCAGAACATCAGTGGAGAACGGTCCATGATCCCTCTGTTCTGAGACAGAGGCTGAGATTCGGCCACTGCTGCTCTGACTCTCAGAAGAAGGCACAGCAGACCGCCAGGGAAAGCCGCCAGAGAACAAAAGCCTGGAAATACCGGCTCATAGTGTGCACACCCCCATTCCCCCTCGCAGGGACATGGAGACTCTACCCAAACAGGGTTGCCTGAGTATGGGCGTGGCAGGCCCCTCCCCCAGAAGGCAGGCTGAAAAATCAAGAAGCCCACATCCCAAAGATCCCTAAAAAACAAGGGCACATGGCCTGGGTCCCGGTCAATAATTTGGGCTCTGGACAACCCCGCAACCTCTCCTCATCAGAATGATGAGAAGGAGAAATCCCCCCCAGCAAAGAAAAGATGATGAGTCTGTGGCCTCTGCCACAGAACTAATGGATATGGATATAACCAAATTATCAGAAATGGAATTCAGAGTAACAATGGTCAAGATGATGTGTAGACTTGAAAAAAGTATTAACGAAAATGTTACTGAGAATATAGAATCTCTAAGGGCAGAAATGAGAGCGAATCTGGCAGAAATTAAAAATTCTGTGAACCAAATCCAGTCAAAACTAGAGGCTCTGACGGCCAGGGTGAATGAGGCAGAAGAATGTATCAGCGAACTAGAGGATGGGTTAGTAGAAGAGAAAGCTAAAATAGAAACTGGGCTCAAAAAAATCCAATCTCAAGAATGGAGGTTATGGGAGATTACTGACTCAATGAAACATTCCAATGTCAGAATCATCTGCATCCCCGAGGGGTGGAGAAAAACAGAGGTCTAGAAGAGATATTTGAACANAGAAGAGATATTTGAACACATTGTAGCTGAAAACTTCCCTAATCTAGCAAAGGAAACAAGCATTTGTGTCCAAGAGGCAGAGAGGACCTCTCCCAAGCTCAACCACGACAAACCTACGCCAAGTCATGTCATAGTGCAATTCGCAAATATTAGATCCAAGGATACAGTATTGAAAGTGGCCAGGGCAAAGAAATTTCTCACGTACCAAGGCAAAGGTATCAGGATTACGTCAGACCTGTCTACAGAGACCTGGAATGAGAGAAAGGCTTGGGGGGGCATTTTTAAAGCTCTTTCAGAGAAAAACATGCAGCCAAGGATCCTTTATCCAGCAAAGCTGTCATTCAGAATTGATGGAGAAATAAAGACGTTCCAAAATCGCCAATCATTAACCAATTTCGTAACCACGAAACCAGCCCTACAGGAGATATTAAGGGGGGCTCTATAAAGGTAAAAAGGCCCCAAGAGTGATACAGAGCAGCAAGTCACAACCGATACAAAGACTTTAAAGAGAAATGGCATCATTAAAATCATATCTGTCAATAATCTCTATCAATCTAAATGGCTTAAACTCTCCCATAAAACGCCACAGGGTTGCAGATTGGATAAAAAGACATGACCCATCCATTTGCTGTCTACAAGAGACTCATTTTGAACCCAAAGATGCATTCAGACTTAGAGTAAGGGGATGGAGTACCATCTTCCACGCAAATGGACCTCAAAAGAAAGCTGGAGTAGCAATTCTCATATCAGATAGACTGGATTTTAAACTAGAGGCCATAGAGAGAGATACAGAAGGGCACTATATTATTCTTAAAGGAAGTATTCAACAAGTGGATATGACAATTATTAATATATATGCCCCCAACAGGGGAGCAGCAAGATACACAAGCCAACTCTTAACCAAAATAAAGAGACATATAGATAAGAACACAGTAATAGTAGGGGACCTCAACACCCCACTATCAGAAATAGACAGAACACCCTGGCAAAAACTAAGCAAAGAATCAAAGGCTTTGAATGCCATACTCGACGAGTTGGACCTCATAGATATATATAGAACACTACACCCCAGAACCAAAGAATACTCATTCTATTCAAATGCCCATGGAACATTCTCAAGAATAGATCATGCTCTGGGACACAAAACAGGTCTCAGCCAATACCAAAAGATTGAAATTATCCCCTGCATATTCTCAGACCACAACGCTCTGAAATTGGAACTCAACCACAAGGAAAAACCTGGAAGAAACTCAAACACTTGGAGGCTAAGAACCATCCTGCTCAAGAATGACTCGATAAACCAGGAAATCAAAAAACAAATTAAACAATTTATGGAGACCAACGAGAATGAATACACAACGGTCCAAAACCTATGGGATACTGCAAAGGCAGTCCTAAGGGGGAAATACATAGCCATCCAAGCCTCACTCAAAAGAATAGAAAAATCTAAAATGCAGTTTCTATATTCTCACCTCAAGAAACTGGAACAGCAACAGAGGGACAGGCCTAACCCACTGACAAGGAAGGAGTTGACCAAGATTAGAGCAGAAATCAATGAATTAGAGACCAGAACCACAGTAGAGCAGATCAACAGGACTAGAAGCTGGTTCTTTGAGAGAATCCATAAAATTGATAGACCACTGGCAAAACTTGTCCAAAAACAAAGAGAAAGGACTGAGATTATTAAAATTATGACTGAAAAGGGAGAGGTCACGACCAGCACCATTGAAATTGCAAGGATTATTAGAAACTTTTATCAACAGCTATATGCCAAAAAACTAAACAATCTGGAAGAGATGGAGGCCTTCCTGGAAACCTATAAACTACCAAGACTGAAACAGGAAGAAATAGATTTCTTAAATAGGCCAATTAACTATGAAGAAATTGAGTCAGTGATAAACAACCTTCCAAATAATAAAACTCCAGGCCCAGACGGTTTTCCTGGGGAATTCTACCAAACATTCAAAGAAGAAATAATACCTATTCTCCTAAAGCTATTTCAAAAAATAGAAACAGAAGGAAAGCTACCAAACTCATTCTATGAGGCTAATATTACCTTGATCCCCAAACCAGGCAAAGACCCCCTCAAAAAGGAGAATTACAGACCGATTTCTCTAATGAATATGGATGCCAAAATCCTCAACAAGATCCTTGCTAATAGAATCCAACAGTACATTAAAAGGATTATCCATCATGACCAAGTGGGATTCATACCTGGGATGCAAGCATGGTTCAACACTCGCAAATCAATCAATGTGATACATCATATCAACAAGAAAAGACTCAAGAACCATATGATCCTCTCAATTGATGCAGAAAAAGCATTTGACAAAATACAGCATCCTTTCCTGATTAAAACCCTTCAGAGTGTAGGAATAGAGGGTACATTTCTCAATCTCATAAAAGCCATCTATGAAAAGCCTACTGCAAGCATTATTCTCAATGGGGAAAAGCTGGAAGCCTTTCCCTTAAGATCAGGAACACGACAAGGATGCCCACTCTCGCCACTATTATTCAACATAGTACTAGAAGTCCTTGCAACAGCAATCAGAAGACAAAAAGGGATCAAAGGTATCCAAATCGGCAAAGAAGAAGTCAAACTGTCTCTCTTTGCAGATGACATGATACTCTATATGGAAAACCCAAAGGAATCCACTCCCAAACTATTAGAAGTTATAGAACAATTCAGTAAGGTGGCAGGATACAAAATCAATGCCCAGAAATCAGTTGCATTTCTATACACGAATAACGAGACTGAAGAAAGAGAAATTAGGGAATCCATCCCATTTACAATAACACCAAAAACCATGCGTTACCTTGGAATTAACTTAACCAGAGACGTAAAGGACCTATATGCTAGAAACTATAGATCACTTTTGAAAGATATTGAGGAAGACATAAAAAGATGGAAAAATATTCCATGCTCATGGATTGGAAGAATTAACATAGTTAAAATGTCCATACTACCCAGAGCAATCTACACTTTCAATGCTATCCCGATCAAAATACCGAGGACATTTTTCAAAGAACTGGAACAAATAGTCCTTAAATTTGTATGGAACCAGAAAAGGCCCCGAATCTCCAAGGAACTGTTGAAAAGGAAAAACAAAGCTGGGGGCATCACAATGCCGGATTTCGAGCTGTACTACAAAGCTGTGATCACAAAGACAGCATGGTACTGGCACAAAAACAGACACATCGACCAATGGAACAGAATAGAGAACCCAGAAATGGACCCTCGGCTCTTTGGGCAACTAATCTTTGATAAAGCAGGAAAAAACATCCGGTGGAAAAAAGACAGTCTCTTCAATAAATGGTGCTGGGAAAATTGGACAGCTACATGCAAAAGAATGAAACTTGACCACTCTCTCACACCATACACAAAAATAAACTCCAAATGGATGAAAGACCTCAATGTGAGACAGGAATCCATCAAAATTCTAGAGGAGAACATAGGCAACAACTTCTATGACATCGGCCAGAGCAACCTTTTTCACGACACATCTCCAAAGGCAAGAGAAATAAAAGATAAAATGAACTTATGGGACTTTATCAGGATAAAGAGCTTCTGCACAGCCAAGGAAACAGTCAAAAAAACTAAGAGACAGCCCACGGAATGGGAGAATATATTTGCAAAGGACACCACAGATAAAGGACTGGTATCCAAGATCTACAAAGAACTTCTCAAACTCAATACACGAGAAACAAATAAACAAATCATAAAATGGGCAGAAGATATGAACAGACACTTTTCCAATGAAGACATACAAATGGCTAACAGACACATGAAAAAATGTTCAAAATCATTAGCCATCAGGGAAATTCAAATCAAAACCACACTGAGATACCACCTTACGCCAGTTAGAATGGCAAAGATAGACAAGGCAAGAAACAACAATTGTTGGAGAGGATGTGGAGAAAGGGGATCCCTCCTACATTGTTGGTGGGAATGCAAGTTGGTACAGCCACTCTGGAAAACAGTGTGGAGGTCCCTTAAAAAGTTAAAAATTGAACTACCCTATGACCCAGCCATTGCACTACTGGGTGTTTACCCCAAAGATACAGACGTAGTAAAGAGAAGGGCCATATGCACCCCAATGTTCATAGCTGCATTGTCCACAATAGCCAAATCATGGAAGGAGCCGAGATGCCCTTCAACAGATGACTGGATTAAGAAGCTGTGGTCCATATATACAATGGAATATTACTCAGCTATCAGAAAGAACGAATTCTCAACATTTGCTGCAACATGGACGGCACTGGAGGAGATAATGCTAGGTGAAATAAGTCAAGCAAAGAAAGACAATTATCATATGGTTTCTCTCATCTATGGAACATAAGAACTAGGAAGATCGGTAGGGGAAGAAAGGGATAAAGAAAGGGGGGGTAATCAGAAGGGGGAATGAAGCATGAGAGACTATGGACTATGAGAAACAAACTGAGGGCTTCAGAGGGAGGGGGGTGGGAATGGGATAGACTGGTGATGGGTAGTAAGGAGGGCACGTATTGCATGGTGCACTGGATGTTATACACAACTAATGAATCATCGAACTTCACATCAAAAACCAGGATGTACAGGTGACTAACATAATATAATAAAAAAAACCATTAAAAAAAAAAGAAAAGAAAAACAGATGATTAATGGCTGACATTTCATCAGAGACAATGGAGTTCATAAGAGCATGTAATAAGATATTCAAAGTTAAGAAAGAAAATACTATACTTCAATAATGAAGACAAAATAAAATCAAGTTTAAAAAATGGAAATTATTGTTGCTAGAAGACCTGCACCCCACCTCCACCCACCAAAAAAGTAGAAACCGTCCTTTAGTTCTCTCATTATAACCTTAAATGGCCACAGGAAGTAATGAAGAGAGCTGAAAAATTGAATATATATGAATAATTATAGTGCTATATATTTTCTTACAATTTTCTACTTTCCTTAAATGATGTAAGATGGTAAAAATGGTAATTATAATATTACATTGTTGTATAACTTATAGATTTAAAACACATGAGAGTGAAAGGACAAAATATGGGGAAGAAAAGATGCCTTGGGGTGATATTTCTAATATTTACCTGGATTGTTACTGGTAATTCTTAAGTCAATTGTGATAAATAAAACTGTACATTTTTACCTAGAGCAACCATTAGGAAAATAAATCAAAATAATAAATTAAAAGTCAATATAGGAATAAAAGTTGTACACACTAAAAAAATTCATGAAAAAAGGGATTGTAAGAGAGGAACACAAAATATGTGAGACAAATAGAAAACAAATAATAAGATGGCCAAATGGTAAATCCAACCATAGTAACAAATACATTCAATGTCAATGTTGTAAACATCCTCTGCAAAAAGGATTGTTACAGAGGATGAAAAAATAAGTTGCAACTGTATGCTGCCCAAAAGACACACACCTCAGATTTTAAAACATGAGTAGATTGTAAGAAAAAGGATGGAAAAAGATATATCATGAAAAGTATTAACTGTGGCAGAGCTGGAGTGGCTATGCTCTCACCTTTCCAACATATATAAGCAATAGAAATGCATGCATATATTCACACATATACAAAACGTTCACAGCAACTTCATTTGTAATAGAAAAAGTGAAATAATGAAAACAGAAAGGGAAGGAAGACAGACATCTATCAACAAAAGAATGGGTGAGCAATTGTAGAATGGTCAATCAGATATTATACAATGTAAAGTAAATGAACCACAACTACTTGCTACAGTACTAATAATCCTATAAACAAAACCTTAGCTAAAAAAGGAAATGGACACGAAAGATGATATATCTAATGATTCCATTTATGAAATTTAAGGAAACACAAAATTAAGTTACTGTTAAAATTTGATAGTGTTAACCTTTGGATATGAGTGGATAAGCATGACGAAAATATGGAAGAGTAGAAATATTCTATTTCTTGATCTGGATGGTGCTTGGTGTGTGTGTGTCATATGTGTGTTTTATGATTGCCCACTAAATTGTACAATATATTGTGTATACTTTTATGTATATACCATATACTATAAAAATACATAGTAACAACATTTTAGATTTTTAAAAACCTAGAAGGCCTTATGGTTTGCTCTTTATTTTCTTCCATAAGTACTCTAAGTATAATTGTTCAGACAGTATACAAGGATACATTGTATATATAATTATATATCACACAATTGTAAATCTTTACAAAATAGAATCCACAGGGGCTGCAGGGATACTGATTCCTATTGTGGGGATTTCAAGTCTTATTCTTTGCAGAGATGTTACCTCTCTCTACATTTCAGGTATTCCTACCTATGATTATCTTCCCATGTGAAGGAGTTCAACAGAAATTGTGTACCATATTCATAATGAATATACAATTGGCCTCTCTGTTCCCCAACCAAATCCCAATACAAATTAGTGTGGAGTACCATGTCTTCCTACAAAAGCTTATAATCAAGTTGTAGGTCTTGGGTCAAGGCTCTCTGTGGTTCAAAATACAGAAAACTAATTTTAATTTAACTTAAGCAAAATGGGGAATTTACTGTGCGAGTGTGATATGTAAAAAAGGGAATGGTGAAATATTTTTGCTGTGTTAAGGGCAGGGGTGCAGATGGGGCTGAGGGACAACTGTTAGTGGGTTACTAATTTAGGTCAGGTGGATTAATGTACTTTGTCTAAGTGGAGTGTCATGTTCCTACTGGAGTCATGAAGGAATGTGCTTAGAGTGAGGAGTTCCCTAGAGAATGTGGAAATGGGAGGGGTCTGAAAATTGTGGATGTCCACAAAAGGGAAAGAGAGAGAGAAAAACATTCTTTCCCACTCCCCAGCTCTATTGAGGTATAATTGATAAATAAAATTGTGATGTATTTAAAGTGTAAAATATGATAATCCAGTATATGTATATATTATGAAATGATTACCATCCATCATCTCAGATAGTTATTTTTATTTTATTTTTTTTTGGTGTGAACAATTAAGATCTCTCTAGCAAATTTTAATTATACAATAAAATTAACTATAATCAGTTAATATGATTATACAATTAACTATAGTCACCACGCTGTGCATCACATTTTCAGATTATAACTCAAAGCTGAAAGTTGGAACTCTGTTGTGCCCAACATGTCCCTTTTTCTCCCATCCCTCCTCTAGCCCCTGGCAACCAGTATTGCACTCTTTGTTACTGTGGGTTTGACTGTTTTTTATTCCACATCTAAGTGAGATCATACAGTACTTTTTTTTCTCTGTTTGGTTTGTTTCAATTGGCATATGTTCATTCATGTTGTCACAAATTGTAGGATTTCCTTTTCATGGCTGAATAACATTTCAATATGTATTCCACATTTTCTTTATCCATTCATCTGTCAACAGTTATCTTGGTTATTCTGAATAATGCTGAATAATTCTGAATAATGCTGCAGTGACCATAGGAGTGAAGATATCTCTTTGTGATACTGATTTCACTTCCTTTGAAGATATATCCAGAAGTGCTGGATCATATGGTACCTTTAATTGTTAATTTTGTGAAGATATTCCATACCACTTTCCATAATGGCTGCACCATTTACATTCCCACCAACAGTGCTCAAGAATTCTGTTTGTCCGCATGTATGCCAGCATTTATCATCTTTGGTCTTTTTGACAATAGCCTTTGTGAGGTGATCTCTCCTTATGGTTTTGGTTTGTATTTCCCTGATGATTAGTGATGTTAAGCATCTTTTCACATACTGTTACCTAGCTGTATGTTGTCTTTGAAAAAAATTTCTATTCAGGTACTATGTCCAGCCTTAAAACTGGGTTATTTATTGTGTTTATACTGAGTGGTAGAAGTTCTTTGTATTGTCAATACTAAACCCTCATCTGATACACGTTTTGCAAATATTTCGTCCCATTTTATAAGCTGCCTTTTCATTTTGTTGATTGTTTCCTTTCTGTGCAGAAACTTCTTACTCTGATGCAGTTCCACTTGTGCATTTTTGCTTTTTGTTGCCAATACTTTTGGTGTCAGATCTAAAAAATCATTGCCAAAACCAATATCAGAGATGTCTTCCCCATGTTTTCTTCTAAGAGCTTTATGATTTCTGCTATTACATTGAAATTTTTTATCAACACTGAGTTGATTTTTGTGTATGGTGTGAGATAAGAGTCCAGTTCATTCCTTTTGTATGTGGATATCCAATTTTCCCAGCCCTATTTATTGACAAGACTATTACATCCCCATTGTGTGTTCTTGGTACTTTTGTTGAAAATTAGATAACCCTATATGTATGGGCTCTTTGCTCTGTTCTATTGATCTATGTGTCTGTTTTTATGCCAGTATCATACTGTTTTAATTACTATAGCTTTGCAATATAGTTTGAAATTGGGAAGTGTAATGCTTCCAAATGTACTCTTCTTGCTCTAGATTACTTTAATTATTTAGGGTCTTTTTGAATTTTAGGATCCTTTTTCTATTTCTGTGAAAAAAATGCCATTAGAATTTTGATGGGGATTGCATTTGAATCTGTAGATCACTTTAAGTAGTATGGACATTTTAACAATATTCTTCCAATTCATGGATACAGGCTATCTTTCCATTTGTTTGTGACTTCTTCAATTTCTTTTATCAATCTTTTATAGTTTATGGTGATTAAATTTGTTCATAAGTATTATTTTTGATGCTATTATAAATGGGATTATTTTCTTAAATCATTTTTTTTTTGGTTAGAAAAGTATACAAGAGCCATTAGAATCATGGAAAAGCATAAAGAAAATATGACCTGTATTTTCCAAGCATGCCTAGTGAAGGAGTGGAAGCTTAAACCAAGCCTAAAATGAAGACCAGAATTAGATCACTGAGTGGGGAAACAGTTGTGTTTGGCAAGGAAGGGAACACATTTATTTTGGAGAGAGCTCCCTAAGTAAAGAGAATAGAATAAAACTCCTTGCATGACTGTGGCAAGAGCTTCATTTTGAAAAGGAATGTAAGGTGAGGTCAAATTTCCAAATTAAAATGTTATTATACCAATTCAAGTCATTCATTTCTTTCATATTGATTCTTAGAGGGGAGAAAGAAGTACATGTCAGAAGGAACTTTCCACAAGCTGGAGACTACTGGAAACTTGTTTATGTTTCACAAGCTGTAGAAGCGTCGGCAGATCTGAGATTCTTCCTTTTACATCTAGAGTAGCTGGAGAGAGAGAGCAACAAAGTTTCAATGAAACATTTGTCTTCTAGTAAAAAATATACAACTATATCAGACTGCAATTGGAAGAGTGGAAGATGGCTGTAGCCCGGGCAATGAGCCTCCTGGACCCAGCTTGTTGGGTTAGAAGAGTTTCTTGTAGATGCTTTCACACTAGTTAAACAAAGAAACCAATGCAAAAATTTTGACAAATATCTCGCTGTGGGAAAGATTTCAGTTGAGTATCAGGGGTTTTTTTTTCTTGCCAAGTTAACATTACAAGAGAAGAGCTTCAGCTTGGAGTCCAAGGAGGCAAGTTTTGGTTTTGTTTTATGTTTACATTTTTTTAAGTTTTAAAGTTTAAGTTTAAAGAATTGAGTTAGACATATGCCTCAGTTCAGAAAAAATACTATAATCAGTGATCTGTGCAGAGCTCCTCTCCTTTTAAATATTTTTTTTCCTATGTTCTGTCACTCCCTTCACAGGTGACCCATTTTAATATATCCTTACATAAACATGCATTTTTGTTTAATAGGTTGCATTTTACATAAGTTTTAACTTACCAAAACCCTATTCTATAGACTGTATTCTGTTCTTTTTTTTTACTCAATGTGTATTTAATTTCTCTTTATATGTAGAATACAAATTTATCCACTGCATTTTAATCTATTTTTTATCTTAATGATAGACTCCTAATTTGTCTTCATTTCTAAGGAGGACACTTGTGATGAGTACCCAGTGTTGTATGTAAGTGATGAATCAATAAATTCTACTTCTGAAATTAATATTACACTATGTGTTAACTAACTAGAATTTAAATAAAAGCTTGAAGCATGCATTAATTAATTAATTAATTAAAAATAACAATGGGAAGAACAAATGTTTTCTTTTTTCTTTCATATCTTCATTCTTGTAAAATATACTTGGGTCACAGTGCATATAAATATGCTGAACTAATTTTTTTTAAGATTTTATTTATTCATTTGAGAGAGAGAGCATGAGTGAGGAGGGGAGGGGCAAAGGAAGAGAAAGGGAGAAGCAGACTTCCTGCTGAGCAGGGAGCCTGATGCGGGCCTTGATCCCAGGACCCTGAGATCATGACCTGAGCTGATGGCAGACACTTAACCAACTGAGCCACCCAGGTACCTTGGACTCATTTTTGGTAAAGGTGCAAAAACAATTCAAGGGAGGAAAGACAATCTTTTCAACAAATGATACTAGCGCAATAGAAAAAAAAGAAGAACCTTGACCTAAACCTCCTTACACAAAAATTTACTCAAAATGGATCACAAAGTGAATGTAAAATGCAGTTTTACATTAACATGAAATTTGTTAGGGAAATGAATGGGAGAAAATCTTCAGGGTCCAGAAAAGAGTTCTTAGACTGGAAGTGAGAAGCAGCTTCTATAAGAGATGAAACTGATTAACTGTACCACATCAACTTTCTAAAATTTTGCTCTGAGAAAGACACCTTGAAGGGAATGGAAAAAAAAAAACAAGCTTTATTTTATTTTTCTTTATTATGTTATGTTAGTCACCATACAGTACATCATCAGGAAAAACAAGCTTTAAATTGGAAGAAAATACTTACAGACTATATCTGCAACAGAGAACTAATATCTAGACTATATGAAGAGCTTTCAAAATTTGACAGTAAAAGTAACAAGCATTCCAGTTTGAAATGGGCAAAAGACATGAACAGACATCTCACTGAAGAGCCTATCATTTCACCCATGAGAAATAAGTGCCTGAAGTGATGCTAAATATTATTAGCCTTTAGAAGAATGCAAATAAAAATTATAAGAAAGTATCACTGCATTCTTATCAGAATTACAAAATTAAGGAGTATAAAAAAATTTTGGTAGTTTATGCAGAAACTGGATAATTCAGACATTGCTAGTAGGAATGTATAATGGTACAACCACTTTGGAAAAGATATGGCAGTTTCTTACTAAAACTAGTGAAACATGTTTCTTAAAGCCAAACATGTGCTTTCCACAAACTCAGCAATTGCACTATTGGGTGTTTATCCCAGAGAAATAAAATTTTATGCTTAAACAAAGACATGCACAAGTGTTCATAGCAGCTTTATTTGTAATAGTCTCAAGCTGTAAACAGCCTAGTATCCTTCAATAGGTGAATAGTTAGAAAAATAGAGTATATCTATACTAATGAATACTATTCATCAAACCAAACAAACAAACAAAAAGAACAGACTACTGATGCATACAACAACTTGAATGGATCTCAATGTCACTATGTTACATGAAAAAGTCAAAAGATTACTGTTATGGGCTGAATTATTTCCTCAAAATTCATATGTTAAAGTCTTAACTTCCTACTTCAGAATTTAGCTGTATTTGGAAATAAGGTCTTTAACTATATGATTAAGTTAAATGCGGCTATTAAAGTGGGGCTCTCATCCAACAGGACTGGAGTACTTATAGGAATTAGAAGGGAGAACAGGAGTGTGTGGACATAGAGGGATGGCCAGATGAGGGCACAGTGAGAAGGTGGCATCTACAAGCCAAGGAGAGCGGCCTCAGGAAGAACCAAACCTCCCTACACTTTGGCCTTGAATTTCTAGCCTCCAAAAGTGTGATCAAATACATTTCTGTTGTTTCAGTCACTCAGTCTACAGTGTTTTGTTATGGCAGCTCTAGCAAACTCATACCATTATGTGCTATATGATTCCACTCATATAAGATTATTGAAATGACAAAATTATAGTGCTGAGAACATATTAGGGATTGTCAGAGATGAAGGAGGGGTGAGGGAGTAAGGTGCTTTTGCTCACAAAAGGCTAACATGAGGGATCCTTGTGATGGAACTTTTCTGTGTCTTGACTGCAGTGGTGATCACATGTGTCTACACACATGATAAAATTGCAGCAAGCTAAATACACACACAATGAATGCATGTAAAACTGACAAAATATCAATAAGATGAGTGGATTCTATCAATTTCACTTTCCTGGGTGTGATATTTATTGTACTGTAATGTGCAAGATGTTACTGTGAGGGGATCTGTAAAACAGAATTTATTATTTCTTACACTACAAGTGAATATAAAACTATTTCAATATAGAAAGTTTAAAAAATTATAGAATATGCTATTTGTATGTCTTCATTAGAAAAGTTTCTGTTCATATCTTCTGCCCATTTTATGATTTGTTTATTTGTTTCTTGTGTATTGGAGTTTGAGAAGTCTTTTATCCGTAGTGTCATTCACAAATATCTTCACCCATTCCGTGGGCTACCTCTTAGTTTATTTGACTGTTTCCTTGGCTGTGCAGAAGCTTTTGATCTTGATGAAGTCCCACAAGTTCATTTTTTTCTTTTGTTTCTCTTGCCTTTGGAGATGGGTCATGAAAAAAGTTGCTGTGGTCGATGTCATAGAGGTTGCTGCCTATATTCTCCTCTAGGATTTTGATGGATTCCTGTCTCACATTGAGGTCTTTCATCCATTTGGAGTTTATCTTTGTGTATGGTGTGAGAGAGTGGTCAATTTTCATTCCTTTGCATGTAGCTGTCCAATTTCCCCAGCACCATTTATTGAAGAGACTGTTTTCCACTGGATGTTTTTTCCTGTTTTGTCAAAGATTAGTTGCCCAAAGAGCCGAGGGTCCATTTCTGGGTTCTCTATTCTGTTCCATTGGTCTATGTGTCTGTTTTTGTGCCAGTACCATGCTGTCTTTGTGATCACAGCTTTGTAGTACAGCTCGAAATCCGGCATTGTGATGCCCCCAGCTTTGTTTTTCCTTTTCAACANAGGGGGGGGTAAACAGAAGGGGGAATAAACCATGACAGACTATGGACTCTGGGAAACAAACTGAGGGCTTCAGAAGGGAGGGGGGTGAGGGAATGGGATAGGCTGGTGCTGGGTATTAAGGGGGGCACGTATTGCATGGTGCACTGGGTATTATGCACAAGTAATGAATCATGGAATTTAACATCAAAAACTAGGGATGTACTGTATGGTAACTAACGTAATATAATAAAAAATTATAGAATATGCTAAAACCTTACACTGTGTTATCTTTCACTAGAGATGGTTTGAATTTGTTTCTGGCAAGTGCCTAGGATCACTGCAATCCATGATTGTGTTAGTCTAAATGCTGGAATTGATCTCAGTTGAGGTGGAGTTGCAGCCAACGCAAAAGCTCTTCTATTTACAGTTGACCCGTCCTAGGGTATAGCCCTTTGCTGTGGTACTCAGGGGTTGGCAAGAAGCCCCACTGCCTGGTTTTGTTATAAAATTTTACTGAGATACAGACACACTCCTTTAAGGATTGTCTACAGCAACTCTCATGCTACAACAGCAGAGCTGAGTGCTTATGACACAAATGCCATGGCCTGCAAAGGCAAAAATCTTTGCTATTTGGCCCTTTGCTGAGAAAGTTTGCCTCCTCCTATTTTAACAATATTTCTCTCTCTCGTCTGAATTCAGCAGAGGACTTCGGAGGAAGAACAGCTTCGAATGACAGTCTTACCCCTCTGTTGGCATTTTCTCCCTAGATTTCTTTTCCTGGTAATTCTTCACAGCCTTGTTATCAATCCAATGTCTTCAAGCAGGCTTCGTTTGCTGTGATTCTAGTTGTTCCCTGCAGGAGGGCTGGTCTACATTGCCTAGTCTGCTATCACCAGAAGCCAAAGTCATGAATGCCCCCAGCTACAGTTTTCAGAACACCTGATCAAAGTGAAACCTCTCTATTAACCACACAGGCATGACTTTTCAAGATCAGAACATTTAGGTCATATCCATCTGAAGTATCCAATTTGTGAGTTTCAGCATTTACTCAGGGTTTCAGTCATCTTCATGATGAGTCCCTAGTGAATTCATAAAACTGCCTGGCCATGTGAATAATTTGAGAATTGTTAAACTAGAAATAGTTGTTGGAATATCCATTATCTATAGGTACCACTTTAGAGTAACTAGAAAGAGCAAGGTCAGCGACCTTCAGCTTCGGAGGCTATTTAAGAGGGTAAAATTAAAAAAGACTGTGAGAGAAGTGGCTTTGATAAGCTTCAAAGAGGCACTTGAAAGAAATGGAAGCATGCTGAATAGTGGGTGAGTAGAGGTGTCATGGTCACGAAGGGCAGTGGTGAGAAATTCAGGAATATGTAACTCCAGCAGAGAGACATGAGTGAAAGGAGCAAAGGTATCCAATTGGATGCATAGAATTTGTTTGCTATATATATTTTTCCTCCCATTGACTTGTGGTCAAACACGACCCCTTTGTAATAGCACCTTCAGATGTTTTGCACTATTTTGGTACAGGCTTTCATCTCAGAATCTGTTGCCATGAGAACATGAATTCAGACTGACTTTTTTTTGTTTTGTTTTTACAATGAGATGAAAGTATTTTCCATTCAGAGCGTGTGATAAAATCCTCAAAATCCCCCCACTGTGAAGTTCCAACCCCTGATTCATTTATAGTTTGAAAACAGTAGCAAATATTTTGTAGATACACAGAGACCAGACATAACAGGGTGACATTGTTGTTAATAATTAGGAATGTGATGGCATCCACGATAACAAGCATCACCCTGCCCACTGATATTTGTTCAGTCTTACCCATTCCGTTGTGCCTCAAAAACCTTATAAACCTCCAAAAGGCAAATTACTTAGAAATAATGAAGAGAATTCTAATCATATTCTTAAATTCTTATACTTGAAAATGTATTTTTATCATTACCTAGAATGTTACTTTCAAAAAGCCAATCTCAGGTAGACTGCAGTACTGACTCCTTCATTCAGGAACGGCAGATCCAGGATCCACAGCAGGGCAACCAAACCACTTGTGGTCACCACTCGCCCACACAGCCCCTCTATGAGAGCTTGAAATAACACTTTTTCCCCTTAGGGAGAACAGCTGCATTGATCGCTTGGATGAGTGAGTGGACAGGGGATGTTTGCAGATTCGTAAAGGGAGCTATGGTTGGTAAGGGGAGATTGGACTAGATTTCATCTGTTCCTCACACTGTTGGCCAAATGTCCTTGTGAAGTGAATTAATTCTCCGATGTCCCTGAAAACAATCTTATATAAATTTTAGGAGTCATGCCTGTCACTTACCTGGCATCTGGCTCTAGCAAAGTCATTTATATTTGCTTTTATAAAATTTCATTTTGAGGTCCAATTATGGGCTAAATGATTACATTTCAGAAGGATTATGTAATTTTCACTATGTATGTGGAATTAATGTATAAATGTGTATTAATATACACATGTGTATTAATATACTAGTGCTTGAATGTCTACTATTAATACAACTACCACTGTTACTACTAATGATAACAACTAATGTTTATTTATTGCAGAAATTGCTCAGGCCAGAGTGGAAAGCACATAATATATTGATACTCCAGGCAAAATATGATGAACGAAATTTGTTTTTCTTAGTTGAAACGTCCTAAACAAAAGATGTTACCCACACATATGTTTTCAGTAATTGTTGCTGCATGAATGAATGAGTGAGTGAATAATAGAGCAGGGCAAGTACCTCTGCCACTTGGCCATCACACAACTTACTGTCTTTGGCCAAATTACAAAAATCAGAACTGCTTTGAAGTCAGGCAAACCTGGGTTTGAATTCTGTATTCACAATGTATTAACTAGATGGCTTCAGAACAGTTGACTAGTCTTGCTAAGCTCTAGTTTCTTTCCCTATAAAATTAGAAATAAACCACCCCTCACAAGGTTGTTCAAAGATTAAATAAAAGAAGGTATGTAAAAGGCTTTACATATTGCCTGGTACCCAGTGCTTTTTGATATATGGTAGCTTTTGTTTTTAACTTTAAAGAAAAAAAAATCAGATCTTCCCTCTTCATTCATGGTACAATCATGCACCCACTGTTGAAGGCCAGAAATCTAGAATTCATTATCAGGCTTCTCTCCTCATCAAACCCAAATCAATCCCTCAAAAATGTTACATAGACCAACATAGTCATCTTCCTGATTTCTATCCTAATCATACCACTCTCTTGTTTGCATCTTCAAGCTGCCTCCTCCCCAGTCCATTTCCTATAAAACAAATTGCAGACTTTTGAAACTAGCATTCAAGTCTACTTCCAACCTAGTCTTGCCTATTCCTTTAGACTAATTTTTTGCCTTTTGCCCACCCCTGCACCAACCTTAAGCCAAAAGACTTTTTCCAGCTTAAAATTTGTAGACATCATTACAAAAACAGTAGCTATATTAAATGATCTCTTTGAGACTACTTGTGTCTTGCATCTCTCATCTCCAAGAGACTTTAAGATGATACCCTGAACCACTCCATTTGATGGAGATTCACTTCCATTAGGTTTTGATTTTCCAGTATGCTTTCCCATATGTAGAACTTCTCCCAACTGTTCATTCAAGGTAAGAAACTGACCCAACCTGCAATAAAGTCACAGATTTCAAATTTATTTTATTTCTCCATTAAGGAGTACTTTGATCTCTCACTCTTCATCTCTCCCTGCTCCCTTTCTCAAGCACATTATCTATTTTAAGTGCTTTTGCTTGATATCATCTCAGTCTGTTGATGCTGAGATTATCACTGCACTTTGAATACAGTGGAGGGATGGCATTAAAATAGGCATGTTTTCGTGTTCACCTATCACGGACCCAGGCAGAATCCATCCAAAAAAAAAAAAAAAAGCCTGACAGGAGCTAATGAAGTAGTTGTTACCAACATTGTGTAATTCTCATGTGCTGTCACTTGCTCCCTGGAACACAAGCTCTTCCTAAGTGCAGCTAATGCTAGAGAGCAGCGAATTAGAACAGTATAAAATTTACCCAATACTATTACAGGATGTTACCTTGATCTGTAGACTCTGTATAGAGTCTGGATGCTAAGGAACCAGGAGATATATAGCTAGCAATGCAGATGGTTGGCCATCTTTAGTTGCAACACAGTGCTTATGACAGCAAGGTTACTGCCCCTTCCACGTACGGGCTAAATCTGAGCATTGCTAAATCTGAGCATGTGTCTTGCATCACTTACATTGAATGAGATACCTATCCAAGACTGCAATGGTTCTTTCCAGTCTTTCCAGACATTCCACAGCTATCTATGTCTTTGCATTTCTAGCAAAGAGTTTTTTTTAACAGAGTATCTGGTTTTACCTTTCAGATGATGTGAATTTAGACATGTTTAAAAAGCCGGGTCTGGGATCTCTCAGTCTACCATTCGGCATCCCAGAGATACGGGCAACATCAAGGAGATATTAGGGTTCTGAGGTGCTTTATTTAAATCCATGCATGTCTTCCTAAGTGTATTAATTCTGCATATTTTTCTGCCTCCTAGACAAGATGGATTCTGTTGGGTACAAGGCCAAGCTGGGGATAAATGCTGGGTGGTATGTCACTTCTAGGATCTCAGCAAGAACATATTTCAGGGTAATGCTCATGAGTCTTTAGCTCTTTTAAATGAGAAATCCCTGGAAAAGCAATAGTTGCACACATTGCTGCTGGTCATCCTAATCGATGAACACGTTACTTTCTCACATCCTTATTTGAGCTCTCACCTCATCCACACAGCCCACAAATTGAGATAACTGCTTGTTCCCACCAACCAAAATGTAACTGTCCATTTACAGCTTTTCTCACCCTCCTGGAATTTCTGTAGAGGATTATATCAGGTGGTGAACAAATATGCTTGCATTATTTTTTCTGATGATAACCCAGAGATCCAGAATCAGTGGAATCAAGAAGGCCTCCATTGAAAATGGTGGACTGGGCATTTGTATTTATCCCCTCTCCATACCAAGATCCAACTAAAATGACAGAGAAATATTATATCCACTATGTGAGAAAAGATGGAGACCCATCCAAAGTTTGGTTCAGATGTTGACACTGATGATGTCACACACACCAAGAGGAGATGAAAAGATTTTTTTTTTTACTAGCATAATGAAACATTCTGAGGAGATCAAGGTGGCTCCCAAGTGATTTGAAAATCACTTGAGAAGTCAGGAAAAGGAGACAGGCTTTGAGTTTTTATTATGGTCTAGGAGTGGAGCTGAGTCAAGGTTTCTGCACAGGATTTGAACTTCACCCCAGTGACAAAGAAGGGAGCACCCAGGATTTGTCACCAGCTTGTCCAGATTGGGGCAGAAGGGGAAGAAGGAAGATTGAGGCTTACAAGCTGCCAAGAAAAACTTAAAAATTGAGTCTTTATTACATAAATGAATTGCAAAGGTATAGCATGTACATCTAAAAATAACCTGAAAGGGAACATCAGTGGGTGAAAAATTTCAACAAGATTGAAAAATAAAAGTAATGGAGGGTTTGGCTAGAAGGATAAAGGTACAGGCAAAAGTACGTACAGAAGTGGAAAAAGATGTGGAGAGAGTCAGTTTACCCTGAAAACTCCCAGTGTGCTATTTTTCTAAGGCTCCTGATGCCAGGGATGGGAGATAAGGTCCAAGGATGAAAATGGACATTGGTTGAATCTTTAAATACTGATGTTCCTTAGATAAACTGCTCCTCTCAGCAGACCTTTTTTCCCTGAAACACCTGAGGGCATTTTCGTGACTTCAAGTATCAACTACATGTTGACAACTCAGTCTTATAGCTTCAGTTCTGATTCTCTCCTGACCTCCAGACTAGATATCCACCTGCTTGCTGAAGATCTTTACTTGTGTGACCCACAAGCAACTTGAAGGATATTGCCCAGAATAAAATTCATCAGTTTTTTTCTTTTTTTTTTTTTTAAGATATATTTATTTATTTGACAGAGAGAGAGAGACAGCCAGCGAGAGAGGGAACACAAGCAGGGGGAGTGGGAGAGGAAGAAGCAGGCTCCCAGTGGATCAGGGAGCCCAATGTGGGGCTTGATCCCAAGACCCTAGGATCACGCCCTGAGCCAAAGGCAGACACTTCATGACTAAGCCACCCAGGCGCCCAGCAATTTTTTTCTTGGCCTAGCTCCAGCTTGTATTCCATATTCTCATGAGTGACTGTGCTATCCATCTCGACACTCAAGTCGCGATGTGAGTCCTCCCATCTCACACACACATTCTGACAGTGCTGAAGTCCTGCTGCTTCCATGGAGCTCTCCCTTCTGTCTTACTGCCACTGCTTTGCTTTGGGCTCTCATTGTATATTACTTCACTATTGCAGCTATCCAGATTCCCATCCCTGAACTTGTCCAAATTGATCTTCCTAAATTTAAATTCTAATCTCTTCTAGGCTTAAAATCTTAAATAGCTCCCAGTACATTCTAGATATTTTAGTATAGCACTCAAGTTTACTAATATTTGCTATTTCTTTCTCCCTTTCAATCCTCCCGACCCACTCAGGGCATTAGAACACAGATAATGCAAAGATAGTGTTTTATTTATATATCTGAATCCTCAACACCTAATACTTGACGGCTTAACATGAAAGTTAATGAAAAAGTGCGTGGATGAATAAATGCATTCCACAAGTATTAGTGCTGTCTTGAAACCTTGACTTGATTCTCTCTGAATTCATTTTTCCTCCCAAAAAATGCAACTCTTTCAACCCCGGTTTTTCAGAAGGACCATTAAGGTAGGAGAATTCAACAGGGCCCAGAGGAGAGACACAACAGGTATTGATCTAAATGTTAAAAACTTGTAATTTATAGTTTTAGTATATTTAGTGTATCAGTGTCTAAAGTTGGTTTGAGGTAGCATTCTCTAATTCCAAGTTTTCTATATGCATAAATTTTACTGAAAATACTGGAATATTTTTTTCTCATGAATAGGATTGCTTTACTGAAGTATAATTCAGATGTGAACTTGGGTCTCCTGATGATTAAGCTGTGGCAAGACCCAATTCTACCATCTGAGAGTGTCCAAAGCCTCTTGAAGATTGCTGGGCATGCCATCTGTTATCTTAACCCCTCTCCCTCTGGGCTCTTAAGTCCTGTATACATACCTAAGAAAACCTATATATACACATTCTGCCATGTAAGTCAAGATACCAAAACTTTACACAAGACACACACAACTTTAAAACTCAGACCTTTCACCAATTCCCTCAAGAAATTCAATTATATCCTTCTACTTTCTCAGGGATTCCTTCTCCCCTCTTTCCCATCTCTGTCCTTCACACTCCAACTTCTTACATCCCCTCATTCCTGTTTCCTTAAAATTCTTCCCTTCTTATTTAACTGAGGAATTAATCTTTCCCTCTGACCACAAAACACTTACATAAGCATATTATTTGATGTATTCAGCAGAAAAAAAATCTGACCATGTGACTGGAATGCCCCCTTCCTTTGGAAAACAGTCAGCATTATAAGTAACATTTTATTTCTAATGTATTAGGAACAGTATATACTTTTGAAAAGAGAACCTTTATCTCTCTTACAAACTTCTTTGGGATATTTTTAGAAAAAGTCCTTAATTAAAAATTACCTTATCAAAAACTATATGAACTAGTGTTGGTTCTGAGTATATGGTCTTCCAGGAGAAAAACTTCCTTTGTGATATTCTCCTGTCCCAATCTCAGTCTAAGTTCCTGACTCATGCATCTTCCTGCATACTGAGTCTCTCCACCCAGATGACCTATAGACTCCTCAAATTCAACAGGTCAGTGACCAAATCCACTATCTTGGCCACAACCCCACTTCTGTGTTTCAGTCATCAAGGTGGGAGACTCGAGCCCTCTTCTCCTTTTAAGCAGTATTTAGCAAATGTATCCTTTATGCCAGGCAAGGTGCCAGGTTCCAGCAATAGAGCCATGAACACGACTGAGTTATACCACGTCTCTGCCATATTGAATTTACCTCATGGATTTCCCACATCCATTTCTACCTCTCCATTTAGTTTAGGTCCTTGCCAATCTTCATGTGGACTCCTGAATTTCTCTCCAATCTTAATTCTCTTCCTCTCCCCACCTTTTCCCACCACGTTTTTCCACTTGCAGAGCTGACCATGTTGCTTTGCTGTCTGAAAACACATAGTCAATAATATTGCATGATACATGATTATATACAATAACTTTGTGTGGTGACCATTGATAATAAGACCTATTGTCATCATTTTCTAATTTATAAGAATATTGAATCACTATGTTGTATACCTGAAACTAATATAATATTCAATGCCAATTATATTCAATTTAAAAAAGGAGAAAAACTGCACATGAATCCTGTGGTCATCAAAAATAGGAGACCTCTCTTTGCTAGCAAGGCCTTTCAGGATCTGGTTCCTGCTCACCCCACTAGTTTAATCTTTCTTCCTAGTTATTTGCCTTTAAAATTCCAAAATTCTACACATGACTCATGATGTGCATTGACAATATTTGTGTCATATGTAGAATAGCATTCTGCTTATTTTCCATTGATAAAGGTCTTACTCATCATTCATGATCATCATGTTATTTCACCTGAAAAGACTTCCCTTCCCAACTTGTCTCCAGCTCATGCTATTGCTCCTTGAATTGACCACGGTTTTATTAGTGACCTAATAACAACATTGCAATTGATGATTCATTTTCCAATATACTGTAAGGTCCTCTACTGAAAGACAGCATTTAATTGATAGTTTTACTCTTATAGAACTGCCTGAATGCAAAATAAATGCTGTAACTGCTATAAATTTCATCCCCAAATCTCAGATGTGAAAAATATCACATTCCTTCATTTTATTAAATCATATAAAGCAGTTCTAAGATCCCTGTATGACTCATCTGGTGGCAAATTCAATCTCAGTCATGAGTTGTGGCAGTTCTTTCTGTATTCAGAAATATTCTAACTTCATGGACTCTTTGCATTCCAGAATGCCTGATAAAGGACCTTCTAATTTCATTCCAGGCTTGACACCACTGGTAAGCTCAAAATTCTAGTCTTTATAGAGCCACTCAGGAAGGAAGTTCAGCTTTTTTTGAACCAATGTCAGCCATAGGAAATTTTGACTTCAGATTCCAGGGCCTTTGCCATTTCTTTCATTCAACTTCTGTTCTCCAACATTTGGGTTCTTTCACCCTCTAAATGCCCTGTCCCTTGAAGGAGCTCTGCAGTGGAGCTGGTTGGATGTCTTCCATTCACAGGGAAAAAAAATTACATTTGTTCCTTTCCCAATCTAAGAGAAGTCATCAAGAATATTAGCCTGCTAAAGTTGGCCCTCCTTTTTCTCCCCACCTGAAGATTTCATTTCTTTCCCTTACCAAACAAAAGCCTTCAAATGTTGTTTTATTTGCGGGGGGGAGGGAGGGTCTGAAAATGACTTCTTTGGTTCTTACAATATTGTTTTAAGGAGTGAAAATCTCTTCTACAAAGTTTGGAGGAATTCTTCCTATTATGCTCAACCTGCTATAATAATGAAAACAAAGCATAAATACCTTAATAGATTATCATTTTGTTTATGGAATAAATGGTAAGCTCTAATTATGATTTACTAATGTTATCCTTACATTGTTTACAGATTTGTATTATCTGAGATAAGACAAGGATCTTTCAAGTCTTTGGATCAAGTACCCTAAGGTTGACCTGCTTAGCTCAATGACCATTAGAAGGCAGCCAAGAACCCAATCCTTTTGTTACATTGCAATCATGGAACACTTTCAAATAGATCTCTTTCTTGGGCCTTACACTAGGCAGATATTCCTACCAAAAAAAAAAAAAAAAAGACTATGTACTATCATAATGTGAAGTACTCTTTCATATCAACAGTCTCGTAACTTATGCCCCCTACATCTCTCTCACTCATGTAGGTTACACATACCCCTCACAACCACACACCACAGTTACCACTAAAGCTGTTTTTATTTCCAAAATTACATCCTCACCACAGTGTTTTCCTCTTTCATTAAATAGCTGAATTAAAAAAAAAAAAAAGACCAATAGTAATTTGACAGCATCTGGAAAAGAGCAAAAGGTGACATAAATTCATGAAACACATCTGTACTGAACAAAGATCAAACTGGCAAATGTTTACGTAATGTATTCAGATGAGCCTAATTCTAACTCCTAGGCAATGCTACATTTGGACAAACAAAATGGCAGTGTGGTTGGATTATATTTCCTGTGTTTTACCCCATGCCCCTATAAAGGCAAAGGAAAATATTTCTTCCAAGGATATTTTCTTGTCATGTTGATGTAATCATAACTGGTTTTATTGCACAGTTAAATTATATATGTGTGTGCGTGTTTATGTGCATATGTATATAGTCATCCTAATCCTTTCCCTTGTATATTATTTATTTTCCTTTTCTATCTTTGAATCTGTTCCTCTCTTTCTCCATACACACCAATACACACACATGCAAGCACATGGATGTAAATGAATATATAAACATATGTAACAAGCTGATTAGAGTGTGGTTAACATAGAATTCTTTGCTTTCCAAATTCTGTTAAACTAATGCTCAGCTAGAATACTGTTGCCCTGATTTTCTGAAGAGAGCAATGAAGCTCAAAAAGAGTCCGTGATGAATTAAGAAGTGCTGAGATCATAGCACCCACTGCATTTCCATTACATGCTATGGAGGGAAGAATTGCAAACAGTAAGAATTCTTGACTGTCAAAATAGAGGAAAGATATTAGACTATAATAAATCTCAGGCAAATTAGGGCAAAATGGTAGCTTCTCTATCAAGAGTATGGCGAAGGTCATCATTATTTGGCCTAATAAAAAGTATTGAATCTGGAACACCATGTTTTTGCTTTCTTTCACTGTTTTTTCTAGCCTGTAACTCACTGTCTGTCTTTTGTTCACCCTCAGAAGCAATGATCTCAATGGAAAAATTCTTTCCTCTTTGATCTGTCTTGACAAATCAGTTTGGGATTTCTCAAACAGAGAAGAGAATCTGTGTGAGAGAAGAGTTAAGTCTTAAAGCTGTATTTGATTTTTATCACCAAGACTACAACATTTGAAACTATTCTTCCTGGTTTTTTCAAGCTCTTAAATAGACTTAAATATCTTCTTTTGACAATCCTATTTTGGTTACAATCAAACACCAGTGTTAGAAGAAGGAGGAGGAGAAAAGGAGGAAGGAGAAGAAAGGGGAGAAGAGGAGTGAGAATGGGAGAGGGAAGTGGGAGAGGATCAAAAGGAAGTCATTTACTCTTGAAGAATTTGTTTTTAATAAGATGCCCAGGTTGATGTTTCTGCTAGAATGCACCATGCTGGGACTCATTATTCTTTTTAGCAACACAGAATAGAATAGGAAGATATAGTAATACTACAAGAATGTGAATAGAACAGAAATCCCACTGCTTTTGTCTGTGGGATCTCACATGAAAAATGTGTGAGAAGTGGATGAAGAGCCCTCAATGTTTGTAACTTAGGAACTTGCTACCGTTTGGGTCCTAAAACCATCCTTCTTCAAGATGGACAAATTTACTATAGTTAAGAAGAAACAAAATGCAAAGATAAGCAATAAAGAGCTTGTTGATCTGATTTTCAGTTCTTAAGACTGCAAAGTTGTTCTATTCGTGTTTACTCAGAATATTGAATGTTAGCTAATTTGCCAGAAGAGTAAAACAAGAAAGTCTTATTTAGTTCCATCGTCTATTCATAAGAGAACAGTCTACAAGTTTGAAAGAAAAAAAAAATGTGTGCGTGTGTTTTCATCACTAACTAACTAAACTCTAATTGATTTTAAGGGTCTCAAGTTCTATTATTCTTCATTATAATCTCTACTTCCAAAAATGTGTTTTAGACTACAGAGAAGAAAGGCAATGTTTGAGGGCAAGTCCTAGAAAACCCCACATATCAGGAGACCAAGCCAGGGAAAACATACTCTGTCATTGCTTCTCAAAATGAAAAAACAAAAATGAAAACAAAAACACAAAAACAAAGCAAAACAAAAAAAGCATCTAATGTTGGGACATTTTCACTCAGCCAGCAGAGCTGGGGACGTGAAAAAAAATTCTGAAGTAGTCCCTTGTTATATAAAACTAACCTTTTCAGTCAGGTTAATGTTTTAGAAATTTAAAGTTAACAGTCCTGAGGAGAAATGAAGCAGCAATCAAGAAGGGATTGACAAGGGTCAGTGAACGGTGAGTCAGAGGACTCACTGTCATCCTTTCTCAGTTACAAAGATCTTTATGAAGATTATGTTTGCAGTTTGGCTTTACCGAAAACCACGGAAGGTTTTTTTCTTTCCACTTGGGAAATGAGGTTTTCTGGATTTTCGTGTACTGCCAAGGCTGAAAGATGGACCCCTGGCTCCAAATCCTGTAAGGGGTAATAACTTTCATTCCAAAAGAGACTTTGTTATCTTGCTTTTCTGGTTCAGCTTGATTCTGGTGTGAAATTGATGAGGAGTCAGTCCCTGCCTGATTCCACAGGAGGTGTCCCCAAAATCTCACCACATTCATGAGGGTTTCACAAGCCAATGAGCTTGGAAGTTCCCCTCAAATGAGTCAGTCCCAGTGTGTAAAGTGGAGGGAACTGCTCTCCCCAGAATTCAACTTCTCATTGGTCTGCTCTTGGCTTCTGATTCTGATCTCGGAGAATATTTGAGAATTATAGATTGAAGATACAGAAAGATTCTCAGTTAAATATGTTAATGTACAGAAATGATTTACTTTACTTCCACTTAAACTCCACTACAATGGAAGTAAAAGAAGGAAAGCATATGATATGAGAATCAGTGAGGAGAAAACACCCCATTTAAAAGGTTACCTCCATTAATTGTGGGAACTGGAAAGAATATAGACAAGTGATACCTGACTCCGCATACCTGACAGAACTGAAAGTGTGTAATGGGGGAGTCTTTAGGAAGCGAATTGATTCATGCCACAGGACCCCAGAAAGAAAGTGAAACTAGAGGTGGGATCCAAGATGGGGGTGTTGGGTGGAGGGGCAGGAAGAAGGATGGACAGTTTGTGCAAGGAGCAGTTAGACCCATTTCATCATTCTTCAAATCCTTTTACCCGGATAACAGGCCTCCATGAGCCAGGACATATTAGGTTTACATTCTGGGGAGCTGCCATTATGGATTGTGTGTCATTAAGCATAGTTAGTAGATGATTGAAGTTCCCATTGGAAAATAGGTGAATGATGAGGACCTCTGGTTTCTTTCCCTGCTTAGGCCACCAGGCTTACCTACGTTAGGCAGGAAGTTAGGTTAGAGGATTCCCCAGTCCAAGGACCATAGCTACAGAGAATGACACTAAGGGTATCTTAATAAAAAAAAAAAAAAATCCATGTAACTCCTTATCATTCTCTATTCAAAACCTTCTATCCATTTGCCTTCCTCATGTACTGTCAGTTCCAAGCAGATTTTTAGTAACTCACTTGCAAACTTGAACAGACAGCCAAGAATCAGAAGAAAGCTTAAGGCAGAGAGCATATTCATGAATATGCAAGTACATAGAAAATGAAGCAAAAACAACAAAAGAGCTGCAAAGCTTACCTCTTTGAAAAGAAACAGTGCAGAATATAATCATATAAAATATTTAGATGGTTAGAGTAATAAGAACATGAAATATTGATTAACCCCAAATTTGTGATATTATAATAGTAGGGAAAAAGAGTAGAGAATGCCTTTATAATCCCTATAAGATAATCAGCATCTTCTATGGTATATATATATATATATATAAATCATATATATATGTGATATATATGATATACACTATATGATATATATATGATTGAACTGTGCTTAACACAATTCTCTGTTTTCAAGGTCAAGCTAATTTTAAATTTAAATAGACCTTGGCTGTGTGTATATCTGATAGTGGTTTCTGCTGTCTTCATTATCCTACATTTACATGAAAAATACAATTTTCTCCTAATTATAAACATAATTTATTTAGTAGTTACTATGTACCATTCCCTATAGTATGTGTCTTAGAAGAACCGGTGACAAAGTTATTATTGCTATCTTACTTTATAGATAGTAAGACTGGGTCTCAGAAAGTGTGTATAACTTCCTTTAATGGGTATTGAGATAACATTCACTAGAAATATGGAAGCAATTTCCAGAAGAAGTAGCAAAACAAGTTTTAAATAGCTGCTTGTAAGAGCAGGAATTGGGAACAGAGAGGGTTGGGGTGTATAAGTAATCATTTGCTGTACAAGAAACCACCCTATAACTTAAAGACTTTTAAAAAAATGGGTTTTTTTGTGGTTTTGTTTGTTTGTTTGTTTTCTCTTGAGTCTTTAGTTTGGGCAGGGCTTGATGGGAACAGCTCTGCTCTTTATAGCATCAGCTGCGTGGCTTAAATGGGGTTGGAGAATCCATTGTTGGGACAAATTTTAGAAAACACGGGAAGGTAGAAATACTGGAAAGTGTGAATAATTTCAGAAAGCACATTTATGTGTGTGCTGCTTATTTGTATTTAAAGAGCAATATTTGCTTTTCATCCAAATTTTCATCTGCTTCGGAGTGGGACTGCATGGCCAGAATTGACCACCACATTCCAGGGCTAATGTCAGCCTGTCCAAGACGATCCCAGCCTTGAATTCTTGTGATGTTAGAATTCACAACTATAAAAGGTTTGCAACTGTTGTAGATAAATAAAGAACACATGTGAAATTGAATATCAGAGCCAAGTGCAGCAGTGTTACATGTTCACCTTTAATGATACATCCAAACAGGTGCTAGCAGAGCTGAGACTATGAACATCAATCAGCAGGACTCATAGCTGAGCCCCCAGGATCCCTGACACCAGCATGACATATAGACGAGATTCTGCAGCTGTCAGAATATCAGTGCTTGGAGCTGCATACCATGGTTTTTCCCTGATTGACAGGTCTCTTCGAGATGCCTTGGGATTTTGTTACCACCTGGCAGTGTTCCATATCCCTTATCTTCTCAGTGCTTTATGATGCTTAACTGGTTCAACTTCAGAAAGACAGCATAGAGTAGACAGGAGCAAGTAGCAACCACTTCCTTTCAGCGAGAGATCGAGAAGTACTGAAGCATTGGGAAGTTAGGTTACTCATACAAGATCATAATGTCATAGATTCTGATGCCAGGTCATATGCTCCTTTATTTCATATTATTGAACAATCCTATGTGCTGGGAGCCAACTAAAATACTGAGCTTATGTGAGTAATCAAGACAAAAGATTGCTCCCTTATGGAGGCAAAATGGAGGACAGAGGCATGTAAGCCCGGCAGTGAGGGTACATGGGGCTTGAAAGATGGGATTCAGAAAGCAATGTCTGCCTTCAGTTCTAAAGCATGAGTGTGAATTTGACCTAATGGTGACAATGTACATTTGTGTACGATGGGAAGGGAAGAGGAAAAGCAGCATCTAGTGTCAAGAATGTTCAGGAAGCTTGTGCAGGAAAGCACAGGGTCATGACATAGCATTTGCTCATGTCTGCACATTCTTTGGGCAACAAAGTGGGCTGTAGAGCTGGGCAATATGCCAATTATAATTTGCATTATCTGAACTACATGGGCTAGACCAGAGTCGTCTTAAAGCATTTAGGCAATGAGAGCACCAAATAAATATGACAATTGATTAAACATGGATATGACACCTTTAAAATACATGATACACTTTTTACTAAAAAACTTATCCTGAATAAGAAGAGAAAATGAATTGGGAAAACTCAAAGCTAAGAGGCACAGAACCAGATTTGGTGATGGACCTCTGGACGTTGGACTTCTGCCCTTTTGGCAAAACTGTGTGAGGGAAAGAAAGTCCTTTAAAGAGCTTCAAGTTAATATGTTGGCTAATTGAACATAATTAAAATAAATAAATAAATAAGCTCAAATAAAAAGCAAGGTCCCCCTCCCCCAAAAAAAGAGCTTCAAGTTAAAATTGGTAATGACCAAATATTCCTCAGTCATCTGCTCTTTTCTATAAGCACACAACTTACTCTGGTCTGGAAACACTCAAACCTGCAAATCCAATCTATTCCTTGTTATTAGCAGGTTAACTTCTGCACTTTCACTGCAAAATTCCTAATCTCAGTAGTTTTTCCTTCTTCCCCCACTTATTTTTGTCTTAATCCATCACAATCAAGCCCACTGCCCCCCCTCTATGTCTGTCCCCAGCCCCCAACACTCATACACCAATAGATACATATCAATTCTCCATTGTCATGTAATAAGAAGTCCCAAACTTGGTAAAATAAAACAAAAACTATTATTTATCACAATTCTGTAGGTCAAGAATTGGGGCAAGCCTCAGTTAGGTAGTTCTTCTGTTCTCTGCAATGCTAACTGGGATCGCTTGAGTGACTATAATCAGCTAAGAGTTCAGATAGAACTGGAATATCAAGATGAACCGTCCTCATTTAGGGTCTCCCCACCAGGTGTTTTGTAATCATTTAGTAGTTTAGCATGGACTTCCTTGCAGTATGGAGGGTGGGCTCCAAAAAAGAAGTGAGCAGAAGCTGTCCCTTTAAGGCCTGGGTTTGGACATCGCTGAATGCCAACTTCTTCTGTATTCTATTATTCAAAGAAAGGCAACACTGTAGTTTCTCCGTCTTGCTATGACGAATGTTGTTTGCTTATGGGGGGTGGGGAACTGTGGCAACTGTCTGGAGACAATCTATGGAACACATACACTCTAATAAAACTACTCTCAAGGACCACAAATGGCACGCTTCAAAATAAATTATAAACCTCTTTCCTCACTGTGTATCTGAGGTTAATTTTTTACAGAGCATTAGTTTCCTCGAGATACCATAATAAAGCACCAAAGACTGGATTACTTAAAACAACATACATATAAACAACATACAAATAAATGATGTTTATTCTATCACAGGCCTGGAAGCTAAAAGTCCAAAGTCAAGGTTTTAGTAGCATTGGCTCCTTCTGAGGGCTCTGAGGGAGAATGTATTATATGCCTCTCTCCTAGCTTCTGGTGGTCGCTACAATCCTTGGCATTGCTTGGCTGATGGATGCATCACCCAAACTCTGCTTCCGTTTTCACATGGCATTTTCCCTGTGTCTCTGTCCAAATTTCTCTCATCTTAGAAAGAGACCAGTCATATTGGATTAGGGCTCCCCCCCATGACCTCATCTTAACTTGATTACATTTGCAAAGAGCCTATTTCCAAATAAGGTCACATTTTGAGATACTGGGAGTTAGAACTTCAACATATCTTTTGGAGGACATAATGTAACCCATCACACCCATCACCAAGAGAAGTGGCTCTGGGATGCTAAAATCATTGCCAATGAAACTGCTCAACAGTGGCCGCTGCCACCATATGCAGCATTCTGAGTTTTTCTTTTTAAACTTACTCTTGAGAATCTTTTTTTTTTTAAGTTTTTATTTATTTATTTGACAGAGATAGAGACAGCCAGTGAGAGAGGGAACACAAGCAGGGGGAGTGAGAGAGGAAGAAGCAGGCCTCATAGTGGGAGCCTGATGTGGGGCTCGATCCCACAACGCCGGGATCACGCCCTGAGCCGAAGGCAGACACTTAACCGCTATGCCACCCAGGCGCCCCTACACTTGAGAATCTTCATCATGGTGTCTCATTCTGGGTTTCACAGCTCCTATCCTGGTGCTAAGCAAATTATAAACACCTATTGCCTGTAGTTGGTTTTGGTTATGCGACCTCCAGAGTTCATGTGTAACACGGAGAATGGGATCACACCCACACAGCAGGATAAATACACACAGAAAATCCTACATGGTTCATCCTACATGTCTGACAAAGAGCCATCACAGAGCTCTAAGTTCAAAAGTGCGCTAGGATTCTAAAAGTGCAGCTTTGTACTTGAAGTCCCACATTATCCAAATAGTCTGGTTGGAAGTATTTTACAGCAATATTTTAATCTCAGGTTAGAGTCCTCTTGCTTTTCCAGGGGCTCAGACAATGCACAAACATTTTCAAATGTTGCTTTTCATCCCTTCATTTTGGAGGCAGTGTATACTCATTTGAGACATTGTGTAAAGTACAAAAATGTACACTAAATAAAACAATTGCACATAATTCAACTACCTAAATGCCACCTAATTTAACCTCTGGGACATTTTCTTCTAGTCTTTGTATACACAATATTTTTACTTTTATTTTGTATGTAACTGTAATAGATTGGGCCAGAGGCCAGCGAATTACAGCCTGCGGGGCAAACCTGGCCCACCACCTGCTTTTGTAAACAAAGTTTTATTGGAACTCAGCAGCACCCATTTGTTTATGTATCACCTATGTCTGTTTTCATGCTAAAGTGACAGACTTCAGTAATTGTGACAAAAATTACGTATCCCACAGAGCTTAAATTATTTGCTAACTGGTCCTTTCAGGCAAAGTTTGCTGGCTCCTGAGCTAAAATGTATGAGTTCTATCAGAAGAGTCCAAGTCAGCTTCATTAATCACTGTTTCCTGAAGTCTCTACATAGTGTCTGATCCATAGTAGGTGATAACACGTTTGTCAACTGCTTTATTTTGTACTTATGATACTCTGCTTTTCAGTTAACTTTACATTGCAAACATCTCTGAATTTTACTCTACAGTTGGTATGCATGACCCTATTGTCTATATAATATTTTGATGGATATAAGGGAAGAGGAAGAATTAATATTAACATTAAATAGGTACTGAGTAAGCACCTTACAGACATTTGTTCTATAATCTTAACAACCTTATTAGGTAATAATTATTATCTTATTGTTACACTTGGGGAAACTGAGTTTCATGGTGGTTAAATAATTTGCATAAATTCACATTCTCCTGTATTTAGACATTACCACTATTTCAAGAAGACAATGAGGATCATGACTACAGTATACACGAACTTCTCCCATCTGTAAATTCATTTCTATAAACTAAATCTTCCAAAGTTAAGTTAATAATGTCAAATTTCTTAATTCATACTGCCAAGTTATTTTTCAAGGGGACATTGAAAATCATTTTAGTATTGATCTAATTACTTTCATAAAAATAACATAGTTTGTAAAATGCACGCACACACACACATCACACAGCATACCTGAGTTATTAATATGAACCTCTTGAGCAACACCTGAGAATCAGTAGTTTAACACATTTTTCCAGTTGATGATGATCAGTGACCATTAGTATTTGAGGAATCCTGTTTTTGTCTGAGCAAATTTGACATTTGAATAGCCTGATATTTAGAAATTCAAACCATTAATCTGCCAGTAGGGCAGATAAGGAAGAGTTTGCATTTTAAAATGTGTGCAACTTAAAATAACGTAGCTATTTCCTGATGGTCTCCGTAAAAACATTCTGCTCTAAAACAATATATTGAAATAAGCCTAAAGCCAGCCTCCTACTTTGGATAAACAGCTATATTCAGAGCAGACATTTATACCTCAAAAGGCTCAATAAAATAAGTGATAACTGAACATCGTTCAATCCCAATGCCTTCAGCAAACACTTCCTTTTATTTCTCATTGTGAAAAAAATATTTTCTATTACTTTTTAATTTTGATTGGCATGTAAAATTGGGTATGTTTGTTAAAAGCAGAAAATTTGTACACTAAATTAAAAAAAAAGGAGGGAAATAACAGGTTCATATTTTGAGGTTTTTAGGTCTGAGCCCTAATGTAGTGGTGGTGGAGAGACTGTATTGGGAAGTCAGGGAAAGCCATGGTCCAGAGGAACAGCATAGAATCAGGATAATGTTCTTGGCTCACTGTTGGAATTGGCTCTCTAAAATTAACTGGGGTCATTTGTGCAATGGTCCCTACCTCAATACATGGCATGGGCTGCCCTCCACGAAAGATGGGAAAACGAGGTGGCTGGAAAGAACATGGACTTTGGTCTGATTCTCCTACTAACTTGGATTGGGGCCATTTCAATCTGTTTTGCATGGAGGCTGTGGTAGTTGAGATTAAGTTACAGCTTCTCAAACACACCGAGGTATGACAAAATGGAACATATTCTGAGCAGGAGTGACATTTAAGTGGAAAATTCAGGACTGCTCAGTGAATGTTCTACTTGCTACCTTGTGGTAGACATGGCATTTTCAAGATCTCAAGAAGTTACACACATTTTTATCTGGTTCACAGGTATAGTTTTTCACACCAGAGTGAAACTTCTCACTCCCAATGCCCCAAGGCCTGCTGAAATGAAATAACTTTACCTGGGACATTTTCCCCAGCCTGGCTTATATGAAATCCACCTGACTCTTCCATCCTGGTATCTCAGCCGAATGTCTTGTCCTGATCTTTCTTTGTCTCCCACTGCTGACCCAAATTGTATTTCATTATTCATAATTATAATCAATGCCTGGGATTCCAAAAGTCATCAACAAAACCAGTATTGGAATGCTAGTACTTGAGGCAGTAAACATAAATATTGCCTTTATTTTGACTCTTTTGAACACTGTCATTGCACCTAGCACTCACCTATCCCTTCTGTATTCACTTCTTCATCCCTCTAAAGCTGTTTATTATTCATACCTGAGAGCTATTTCCTGGCTAACAGAGCACGCTCAAAGTCTGGGGTGTTAATACTGGCAAAAGTAGCCCCCTCTGCCAACAATGGATAGGGACTACATGGGAAAATACTCTGGATCCCTTGACTCTGGGTGGGATCATGCTGAGGCTTGTTCTACATTGTCTCTCGGAGTGCCCCAGGAGGGCTGAGATCTAGTCTCCCATAGTAACCTCTGCTTAATAACACATCCACTATTGGTTTCCTTCTCTTCTCTGCCTCACTTCTCTACTCTCTGAACTGTGTAACCTGGGATCACATCCAGCTTTAAATATCTACCCTTGAATCATTGTCTCAGGGTCTGATTTTGGAAAGAACTCAAGATAGGACAGAAGCTCCCAGCAGAGCTGGACAGTGGACCTGCACTCTCTCAAAGGACCCACTGCTTTCTCTTCCAGCCAGCTTTAATTCTACTACTTCTTTTGGTTCTTGCTTCTATTACCTCTATTGGGGCCATTTTTCCCAAGCATGGAAGTGGCACTCAACTGATATTTATTGAATTAATATTAATATCATTGCTAGAAATAATTATAGTCATATATGTCATTTATTGAGAAGTTTTCCTGTGCCAGATAATGTGCTTGGTACTTTATTCATATCAATTCACTAATCATTCCATAAGCTTTAATAACATCCTATTATTATTCATTATCCTTGTTTTGGAGAATGAAAATACTGGTTTGGTTGAGGTAAGTGATGGCACAAGATGGGTCTAGCTTCAGCCATGCTCTTAACTGCTGTACCCTCCTGAATTTCAAACCGCCAGCACAATTCTGTAATTGGAAATTATTGTTTGAGAGGAAGAGACACAGCCGACTTAAGTGCATCAACTGATTTTTCCTTTCCCATCGGTTGGGGGTATTTGGGATTTTTTAAATAGCCAACAGAACATAGAATAATTTGGGAGCTCTTCCTCATACATTGGCCTGTCGTCTGAGAGTTGCCCAAGAGATAATGAAGAAGGCCCATCTCTCAATGCCTCCCTTGTTTGGAAGGTCACCAGCTTGTGTGATAACCCTGTGTGGCCAAGACTCAAGAAAGCACCTCTCCCTAAGGAACCCACAAACAGTAGCCTGGACACTTGGGGTCTGATTCTGACAGCATTCCCAAGCAGCTGTTTGATATTGAATAAATTATATGATCCTCTCCGGAGTTTTCATTATTGTCAATTGAGGGAGTTGAAGGAGTTGGTGCTTCAGATTTTGGTAAATCTATGAATCCACACCATTCCTCCTCATGAGTCAAGAAGAGAATCATTCTTTCACACCTGTTTCTCATGCTATTGAAGCCACATGTGTGATTTTCTTCATCTCTCCAGAACTTGCTAAATCCCTTGACATGGTTTCATATAATTGTCAATCTGTAACTTCCTAGAATATTACTGTTCAAAATACAATGTTCCAACTATTGCAAATGGTCTGTAGTTCCTTGACCACTGTGTTCACTTTTATGTGTCTTTGTTACAGCGCTTTTTAACAATGTGACCTTGTTATTAGTAGGAGCTTTTTTATTTTTTTCTAACTACCCTTGAACTTGAGGATTGAGTCTAATGCATTGCCCTTCATTTAGTGCTTATATATACCTTGCCTTTAGTGGAAATCAATGTACGTTCATTGAGTACCACTTACCAGCCAATATGTCCTTTCCTCACCATATTACAAGTCTTCATGCTCTGCTATTCAGTGTAGAGATGCCGTGGCTATGGGTAACTTCTAAAAGAAGCCCCACCCTCACCATTCCATTACATGCAAAAAATAATTAATACATTCTAGTCTCAGATGTAAGGGCTTCTCCACCTAAAGGTTCTGAGTGGTGATATGGTAAGGGAATTAAGATGACAATTTCAGTAGAGCTGGCATTATATCCAGGCTGTAATACTTACAAGCTGTGTGTCCTGTGGACTCACTGAGCCTGAACTCCCTCATTGCCAACATGAGAATTGCTTCTGCAGAGGACGACTGGATGGGTTAAATTAGATACTGTATGTCTAGTGTTTAGAGCCAAGACTGGTACATAGTAAGGGCAAAACCAGGACATATATATTATTATTATTACTACTATTACTACCACTGTTGCTGCTACTACTATAAACTGCTGAGTCCCATTCTAAACAGAGAATCTTGACCTGCAGCTGCTGCCTCAGTAGCTGAAAGTACGTTAGAGGATGGTCTGACCAAGAAATGAAGTCTAAATGCCCATAGAAACAAGAATGACAATGCACATTTCAGATTAGCTCAAGGAACAGAGGAAGAGGAAATCATATTTTTACAAACATAAAGTTAACTCCTGCTCCCATAGACCCCTAGTGTTATCTTGTTTGCTTGGAGAAATGCAATTAGCTTGCCAAGGCAGACTTTATTATCATTGTTCATTTTGATTTAGATGGAGAAAGTAGAGAGAGAGGTTAAGGGAAGTGAGAAAGAGAGGGAGAGGGAGAGAGAACTATGTAACTGTCCTGAAGCTTGTGCCGGGGAAGATACAGATTTACAAAAGCAGCAGCAGCTACATCGCCACACATCTTGGTCTCTACCAAATACAGCAGGATTGTTGTAGGCATTTGGTAATCTCTCTCTCTCTCTCTCTGTTTCTGTCTCTCTCTCTCACACACACACACACACACACACACACACGCACAGTATCTCTTATTTGACACAAGGGAAGAAAAAGAACTCTCTAGAGCTTCAGAGACATGGACAGCTTCATCTAAGAACTCAGGAATAGAATGGAAATTTCAATTTTGGGTGAGTTACTTGTTTGTTCAGCCTCACAAAGTCCGTTTTTCTCCCTGACTGATCCCATTTTCAGAGAGAATCATCACATGTCCAAATGCAATTGCCTAAATTGAATACATGTGACTCACAGCCATGTTTACATAGTATTCTTCCAATCTAGAGACCAAGCTAGTGATTTTATCATCATCACGGGGACTCAGTCACCCTTGGTCATACATCCAGGACTCATTTATTTTCATTAAGGAATAAAATTACTGGCCGCCTGTGTCACTGACGCATATGACTAGGGAAAAGGTGCAAAAACTTCAGAGAGTTGGAGAAGGTGGCTCAGAGACCTTCAAAATAATTGTTGCTGAGTCTTACCAACCTGAACCCTCCCTTTTATGTCTTTATCTTGCAGTTATTCAGCACGCCGATGGCAGAGTAATTTCCCCAAAGCACAGTTCAGATCCAGCTCTACCCAAGCCAAAAGTCATCTCTAGCATTTGATTTTCAGGAATTGATTTGTAGAGAAGATAGCATTTGAACTGGTGCCTGTAGGATTGGCAGGATTTTTATGGGGTGGGGCCTGGTGGAGATAATCCAGGGGAAGAGAAACAGTATGAACAAACAGAGAAGGCAGAAGGAGTTTGGGGAATAGAAAATAATTCTACCTTGTTGAAGCATAAAGTCTCTCTAGTTTCTCTAGCATTGCTAATGTTGCAGTGCTAACATTTACCTTTGGAGTTTCCTGAATTAGATCAGATCAAAGATGATAGAGGATAGATATAGATAGATAGATAGATGATAGATAGATAGATAGATAGATAGATAGATGATAGATAGATAGATGAAAGATGAAAGATAAGTAGATGATAGATAGATGATAGATAGATGATAGAACTCAATTTAAAGAGGGAGGGGGAAAGTAGAAAGGGAGGACAGAAGAAAGGAGGAAATGAGAGAGACAGTGGTTAGAGGAGAGATATAATAAAAGAATAGTAAGAAATTTAACAGGTGACTGTACACAAGTCCAAGACCGTGGGGGAATGTTCCAGATTATGGACACTTTCTGCTTACATTTTAACCTATCTTTTACATGTGAGGCAGGTATATATGGTTATTGGAAACTTTGTTTCATCTTGGAAAGTACAGATCTCTGAATTATTTCTTTTCATGTTTTCTAGCCTGCCTTTATAACTGCTACCAAGGTACAAAAGAATGGGGGAAAAAATTGAACACAGTGCCAGGAATCATCTGTTGAATGTGAATTTCAGTCAAGTCTAAAGGTGCCTCCCCAGGTTCTGTCAAACAATTGTCTAGAGTCACTCTGACCCTGTTCCTCTCTAGAACTCCATGTGTAATTGCCCATCAGCACCTACATGTTCTAATCCCTTCCTAGTGTTCCAATTTCATTCCACTGCTTCTCTTAGAGCTTTCCCCCAGCTTACTTGGCAGCAACCACACTGGCCTTCTTGCAGTTGCTAAAACAAAGCAAACTGAACCTTATTCTGAGCCCTTCACCACTCCTCAGTCTCTTTACTGAAGATCAGTGTTCTTGAACTTGACATTCAGTTATATCCAATGACAGGACGTCCCTAAGGAGCTCTTACCTAATCACACTAGCATAATTAGCCCCCCCAGTCACTTTCTTACACATACCACTACCATTTACCTCCACAACTTTAAATTATCTTCTTTATTCTCTGGTCTACATGTTTATTATCTATTTTGTAGGTAATGATAATGAATTGTAAATTTTAATGGATCAGCAAAAGACCTTGAGTAAGCATCAAAACACTGAAGAAGAGCAATGGTCGGTTGTAGGCACTGCTGATATCAAGATTTACTACAGTGATCAGGACAGCATGGTATTGTTGTAGAATTCTATTCTATCTATGTAGATCCATGGAACAGAATGCTATGCCTGGCAGTAGACTCACACAAATACAGTCAATTGTAGACAGTCTGCTCTTAAGGAAGTGGAACACAGCTCCTCACTTCTGAAGTGTTGGCTAAATGCCGTCACTTTCTTCAAAGAGTATGGAAATGGGGGGCAGGAATTAAGCAACTTTACTGTGCAAAACCTGACAAATATGACCTCACCCAGGGGATCAAGGTCAACATCAGCAGCTATAAGCCATGGTGGTACTATGTACTTTTGGTGTGGCGTGATGAATATGGCATTTTACCTTGTGATCTCCTCCTAAAACCCATAACCCCAATCTAATTATGGGGAAAATATCAGACAAATCTCATTTGAGGGACATTCTATAAACTACCCGAGCATCAATCTTCAAAAATTTAAGGTCATCAGAAACAAGAAATATCTGAGAGGCTAGCACAGCCAAGAAGAGCCTTAGGAGACAAGACTACTAAATTTACTGTGGCATCCTTAATGGGATCCTGGAACAGAAAATGGTAGTTAAAAAGTAAGGAAATCTGAATAAAGTATGGGCTTTAGTTATTGATAATAATAAGTATAAATTGATATCATTATAATAATAGAATAATAATACATCAGTATACTTTATTAATTATGATAAATGTACCGTATTATTTATAACACATTAACAATGGGGAGACTGGGTGTAGTATATACAAGTACTTTCTGTATTATTTTTGCAATAATTCTGTAAATCTAAAACTGTTCAAAAATTAAATTTTACTTAAGAAATAATAAACTCTTCAATGTCTTCCTTTTGACACAAGGGAAGAAAAAGAACTCAAACTTATGTTCTATGAACATAAGAATATTAGGAGTTGTAAAAATCCTCTAAAAATAAACAAAGCTTCAGAGGGGAGGGGGCTGGGGGAATGGGATAGGCTGGTAATGGGTAGCAAGGAGGGCACGTATTGCATGGTGCAGTGGGTGTTATACGCAACTAACAAATCATGGAACTTTACATCAAAAACCAAGGATGTACTGCATGGTGACTAACATAATATAATAAAATATATTGTTATAAAAAATAAATAAAAATAAACAAAGCTACAATGGAAAGCATTAGCACCACCCGATGAATTAAAAATTTTTCTCTCTCTCTATTGCAGGCACTCACTCCATGATGTGTTGCAGAACCACACATTCTAGCACATTCAGTTGCTCATTTTTCCCCCAAATTTTCATATATGCCTACTCTCCACTGCCTCTGTCTTTATACAAGTCGCCTCTTGTATCTGAAATGGCCTTCCCCCTTCATGGTAAGCAGTCAAATGCTACAATGCTTTAAGACCCAAGAAGAAGGCTGCATCATCTTCTGTCAATTTGTCCCTAATCTACCCAGTCTTCCCAGTAGGAATAAAGCTCTTGGATTCACAATAACCTTAAGCATTTTTCAGAGTACTTTTCACAAGGCATGACTTTTTATCTTATTTTTTCTGTGTCTCATCTATCTCTGCAATGTATAATCTTGATTGCTGGACCCAAGGTTGATTTATCTCTGTATTCATACAGACCCTTGCACAAAACAGAGGGTTGCTCACATGGTGGGTACTTGATAGATTACTTGCTTAATTTATAAAGGAAAAAACACAGTTCAGTTCTACTAGATTATACAGACATTCTCAATTGTGTCTTAATTTCTAACCATACAGGATAGACGGACCCTGTGAGATTAATTTTACATGAGCAAGGCGATTGATGTCAAAGGAGAAAAAAATCAACATGGGCTTCACTTTTGATTTTGACACATGTATTTTCTTGGGCCTCTGGGCTTGATCAAAGTCTCCCCTGCAAGATTTGATGCATCACTTCATCACTAATGAAGATCTGCCTCAAATTCCTCTTGTTCACACATCCAGCTTCCCTTGAAAGATCTGAACAAATGTCTATTGCTTCCTGTTCCAGTTCATCACTCAAGATGCCTGACAGCATCTGATCTTAATGAATGCCACCAGAGCACCCAGTCCCCATAACACCACCCTTTCCCCTTCTTGGCTCACGGCCACAATAGCACCGCTTTGAAGATGTGGATACAACAGAGTCTGTCGAACAGATGTAATCGCAAGCTACCCTCCATTTAACAGTCAATCAATTTAGCTGACATGATGTCCTTTTGGCTAGGTGTTTATGTACTTATAACTGTTCTTGACTGCCTATAAAATTCTAAATCAGATTGAGCTGTTTTTCTAAACATGTGCAGTGGTAATGTTCCTTGTTAAACCATCCAAGATTTTTTTAAGTGCTTTGTTATCTATCTAAATCAAATTAAATTTAATTCTGAGCTTGTTCTCCCCTGGATAACAAGAAATCCAAGCTCAGTCATGTTTGAGGACTCCCTTTTTTTCTGAAGCTGCAAACATTTTCTGAGTCTTCTGTAGCATTCAGATGAGAAAGGGAGATGGGACAGATGGGCTTAGAGAGAAGTTCATTGTGATTGTCTCTTAAATGCTCCTTAATCTGAACTCAGGAGCTAACCTTGAAGATGGGTGGCTCATTCTGCTTCTTGTCATATGGGTATCTTTTGAAGTACTTCTCACTGCTACTCAGAAACAGCTACATAATGTGTGGGATTCAGTGGGGGAAAAAAAAGAAAACTCAAACTCTCATTCAAACTTAAGAATTTTAAGATGGTGAGAGCAGAGCTTTAAACCAAGAGCACATCCTTCTAAGCACAGGCCTGTGGAACTACAAAGACCATATGTCCCGGAAGCCTGGCCTGCTACTCTGTTCTTTATGTCATGGGTCACCCCAAGTCACCTTATCATGATGAGTTCTGGTGAGGCTGGCTCTCTTAGGAAATACGTCCTTGTTAAGTACAGAATCACAAAACCTTACTACTCACTCTTCCCTTCATTCTGGACAGACCCTTTACTCCACTCTTTAAACAGCAATCTGTTCTCCTTCTGGACAGAGCAGCTCTTTGTCTTCTTGGACTTTAGGGCATGAAAACAAAGCCCCTTATACCCTGCCCTGGAGTTTACGGAGACTGCACTTCCCTGTGATATGGCTGCTCAAAATGAGGTCCAGCAGCAAAGGCATCACCCGGGAGCTTGTTTAGCAAGGCAGAATCTCAGACCGCAAACACATCTCCTGCATTTCAATCAGTATCCACAACTCTAGGACTCAGTATGTCACCAATTCTTCTTGGGTTAGAGGGCAAGAAGGGGAAAGATAAGTACTTCTTGTGTTTCCTTTTTCTACACTAAGAAAAATGTGCAAACTAGTTATCCTACCCAATATTGGTAGCTAATTAATTAACAACAGAATTGAGTTCCGGGCATAGAGAAGGGAGTTACAAACTCAAATGCATCTAAAGTCCCGTGGGGTAACTGGGATGTGGGGAAACTGCTTGTGAGTGAGGTGGGGGTGGGGGTGCGGGAGCTGGGACAGATGGGGGGGCATTCTTTCACAGAGTTGTTGCAATGGAGCATCATGGGTCCCTTGCCATAGATCTTCTGATCTCAAGAGAAAGTTGGAATTTGGACTTTACTTGAAATCTTCAGCAACTAGTGAAAACACTTCAATGACCAAATAAAGCACAATTTAAGACATGTTTAGTTGACAGGGTGTTCACTTATGTAACACTTTGAACAGGCATTTGGAAGGCAGCATATTACAAAAGAGTGAATGACGTTTCTACCACTCGTTTTAATCTGAAACAGATTATGCAACATCCTTTTTCTTTGATTTTTCTCATTCACAAAACCTAACCCAAACTGTGGTCAGGAATTACAAGAAATGGTATATGTATGCAAGAGCTCTGGGTTTCCTGGATAAGCATCAGCAGATTGTTACAAAACTGTCTGTGGTTACTCCCCAGTCTGTATCCATACTCCATATGATGTGACTTTGCAGCCCATGCATCAAGAATGAGACTATTTCTCCTGTCCTTGTATTTTGCTTTGGCTCATAGAATGCGGTGGAAGTGCCACGTGTCAGGTCTGGGCCTTACTTCTTTCTCTTTGGAAGCCCCGTCTGCCTTGAGCATAAGCTGGCTGGCCTCCTGCAGGCCGAGACTCCGTGGAGGCAGCTCCGTCCATCCTAGATGGAGCAGGTCGGCACCATCCAGCCCCAGGCAACCCAGCCTCTGACCATGCAGATCCATGAGCTCGGCCCAAATCACCCAAAACATTGTGCAATTTTCTTTGTATTAATCCCTTTTAGGTTTTGCTGAGCTTCTCAAATCTGTATGTAGATAATTTTCAGCATATTAGGAAACATCTTGACCATTCATTCTTTCATTACTGCATTTCTCTGTCTTCTTCTTAGGCTACATCCACCTGTGTGTTAAACCATCTGTGTCCAGCACATTTCCTGTGCTGTTCTGCCCTTGCCATCATTTCTGTGCCTTTTCATTTTAATTTTAATATATTCTGCCTTTGCGCAAATTCTGGCTTCTGCCGAATGTCCCTTTCCTCCCACCCAGTATTCCTCAGTTATAGGTGTGATACTTTTTTTCAGAATGCCCATTTGATTCTTTTTTTATAAATCCCAAATCTAAAAATGAAATTCATTAAAAAAAATCTATTTTCTCTAACTTATTTCTGATAGCCATTTAAACTTCCCCATTACTCCTATATCTTATTTATCTCTGGATTTACTTCTATTATCTGATTCTTTCCTTTTTATGCTTCTTGTAATGTCTTTTGATTTTTTTTTATTTAAGTTAGGCATTGTGAATAAAAAACGTTGAGACTGATGATGATGTGATGTTACTTTTTTCCCACAGAGGGAAAATAATGAAGTGAATTCATTTTAGAATGAATAAATACTAGGATGGAAACTAGAACATCTGGGTTGTAGTCCTGACACTCACTATGAGCTATCAAAATTCACCCTGAGGGGTCTCTGTTAGCATTAAATGCTCTCTACAGTCTTGTTATGTGCAAGAGTTTACAATTCAACGATTTCCTACTGCTATAGTGATGTAGAAAATCTTGTGGAAAGGAGAAGAATAAACAGTGTTTAAATTTAATGATACCTTTCTGAGATGAGGAAACTCAAGCCCAAAACATTGGTTAACTTGCCTGTAGTTGTAGAAATTGTTTAGGACTTTCAAATCAGCTTCACTTGTGGACATGTGGGTATACCAAGAAAAGTAATCAGGACCTTGAAGAAGCATACTTATTTTAAGACTATTTTAAATATGGTTAATTCAATTTTCAGTGAGCCTTTAGTGTGGTATTCAATGAGTGGCTAGTAAATGCTATTTATTTTACAATAAAAATAGAAATGATGTTATTTGAATTCAACTGAACATAAAAGTACCAACAATACCCAAATGCTCAAAAAGTTCTGGGAAATGGAATTCTACTTGTTCTAACAAAGAACCCACACAATCTGAGGTCACATGCATGCACGTGCACACACACACATACACACACCTTCTTTTCTTCCATTAACATAGTGTTAGTTCTATTTCTTTGTGGACAATGTCACAATATCCAAATGGGGAGCCAGTGTCCAGATGACCATGTGAAGCAGCACTTCTCCTGACACAGGCAAAAGACAAAATGCTGGTAGTACTCATAGGTGAGCTATCAAACCTCCAAAATGTATTCTTTTATACACTATAGTGTTTATAAGAAGAAATGCAGGCTATTTCACAGTTGTGAACACTCACCAAACTCAGAGGTAAAGCAATAAAATAAAACTCATGACAAGAGCAAAACCCCTCGACCTGTGGGTCTTGAAATAATTTTTACTTTGAAAGGTTAAACTTTTAGGAAAATATAGAGAATAAATTTTGCAAACAATCAGATGTTTAACCATCTATTTTTTGTGAAATCACTGTCTTCATATTTCTTTCATATTTTATATTTCAGGTCTGGGTAAATATACCCTTTCCATTTTATATTTCTTGGGTAAATATTCCCTTTCCATTCTTCCCTCTCTTTTCCCCAGAATTAACCTCTAGCCTGAATTTAATATTATTCACATGCATTTTTATCACATATTTAAATTTACTTTATCCATATTCATAAACCATACATTGATTTATTTTAAATATTTTCACATTTACTTAAGTATTGTGTTTTAAATATTTCTCTGTTTATATGTTTATCAGAAACTTCTATTTGGGGGATTTTTCCATGCTGAGAGATGCAGCTCCATTAATTCATTATTAGTGCTGCATTATATTTCATTGTATGAATGTATGAATTTATCTGTTCTCCTAATTGTATGCATTTAGGTTGATTTTAATTTTTCTCTTTAGAAACACTGTCATTAATCATTCTTGTAAGCATGTCTTGTCTCCCTGTGCTAAGGGTACTCTAGTGTATTTCCCTGCAAGTGGAATTTTTGGATGCAAGGTATGCTTATTTTCAATGTTACTAGATAATGCTACTTTCTTTTCCAAAGTGATTGCCCAATTTATACCTTGTACCCCCTACTGAGGTTAAGAGCTCCCATTGCTTCACATAAAAAAAAGAGAGAGAGAAAGAGAGAGAGAGCTCGCATTGTTTCACATTCTCACCTAATATTTTTTTCTTGTCAAATTTGTCAATTTTTGTTAATGTGATTGAGAGTAGAATGGTATTTTAAATTTGTCATTTCCCTGATTACTAGTGATATTGAACCGTTAAGACTTAAATATGTTTACAAACCATTCAAATTTACTCTTCTGTGAATTGATTGCTCGATTTTTCTATTGAGTTTGTCTTTTTTTATTGGTTTATAAGTAAGTGTTCTTTATATATTTTGAATATATTTAATATCTTCTAGCCAATAGCTCCTCTCTTTACCTTGTCATGACGACATTTCTTCAGAGAGGTTTTAATTTTCATAGTAACCAAAATTTAGTAGTAATTTTTTACGTGATTTTTGTGTCTCCTATAAAAAATCAGTACATAACTTGAGGAAATGAAGATATTCTTTTATAGTTTCTCCTCAGGTATTAGGTATGTCTTTGCATTTCATATTTAGAATTTTTTTCTTTTCTCAGCTTTATTGAGGTAAAATTGACAAATCGCAAGGTACATGAAGTATACACTATAATGATTGGATATATGTATACACTGAAAGGATTTTCTTTTGAGTCAACACATCCATCACCTCACTTATTTAGGATTTTCATCCACTTCTATGTTATTTCTGTGGATTTTGTGTGATATAGCATCTAATTTCATTTTTTCATAGAGATTACATATTACTGGATAAAGTATCACTTTCCCACAGTTTGCATTGCATTATTTTCATTTGTGGATGTGTCTATTTCTGGGTTCTTTATCTTATTGCTATGGATATATTAATTTACTAGTGTGTTACTACCATGCCACTTTAACTGTATACCTTTATAAAATGTCTTGATATTTGATAGAGCAATGCCATCATCTTGTGTCTAATATTCATACAATGTTCTTAGCAATTTGTTATGCCATAGGGAGTTTAGAATACAATTTTGAAGTTCCTTAAAAATATGTAGAAACTTTGTTTGTAATATAGTGTAACATGTGGAAAACTGATGTATTATTTTACCAGTTTCTTTTTTTTTTTAACATTTTATTTATTTATTTGCCAGAGAGAGATAGAACAGCAGACAGAGGGAGAAGCAGGACCCCCGCTGAGCAGGGAGCCCGGTATGAGGCTAGATCCCAGGGTCCTGGGATCACGACCTGAGCTGAAGGCAGATGCTTAACCAATGAGCCATGCAGGCGTCCCTACCAGAGTTTCCATAACACAATATCACAGAATTGGAGGCTTAAACAACAGGAATTTATTTCTTGCAGTTCTGGAGGACTTAAAGTCCAAGATCAACATGTTGGTAGGTTTTGTGTCTTCTGATGTGATCACAGATACGCATAGACATTGTTGGGTTGCACTTGTTAATGTCTTATTCCAAATTTTACATCTATTTTTCATGAATGAGTTTGGCCTATTATTTGACTGTCTTATTCTTCCCTTGTTCACTGTTTTGATTTGAAGGTTAGCAGAGTCCTACAGTGTTTTAGGAATGGCCTTTACGAAAACAAAAAAAAAACTCAAAAAACCCTCCGGAGAATGTATATGAGATTGTTTACTGCAACCCAAAAATGTAAACATTTCTGGGACTGCTGCTTTGGGATTGGATTACATTATTTTTTATTTGTTATCATGGATTATTCAGCCTTTGTATTTATTCTTCATTTTTGTTTATATTTTGCAAATATTCTATTTTTCAAATTTATTGGCATACAGTTGTTCAGAGTATGGGCACTATTTTTTATTTATGCTATGTTTATATTTATGTCCCATTTTCTCTTTCTAATATTATTTATTTTTTTCTTTTTTTATTATCAATCCCATTAGAATAATGACATTTTTATTAATCTTTTCACTCACTTTTGTTCATGCTAAGTAGCAGGAAGGACCCCATCCAACAAAGGTTTGCATTTCTTTTTCATATCATAGACTTCTTGGTGCTAAGTGGCTTCCTGACTAGGAACACATTTCCCAGGCTCTCTTTTCCATGAAGTGCATCGGCATGGTTGATCTTCATGAATGTGAACAGAGGGTTGTGTGTCACTTCCCACCCTTCCTATGCACTGGCTGAATGCAGAGGACTTTAAGACTATAAAGAAGGATAAATCTTCAGGATGGAAGGATTCTGGGTCTGTGATATCCATGGGAATGCTCCTTTCAAACCTCTGATTGCAGGGAGATTGAGTGAGGACCCCAGCCACTGTGGTCTGAAAACCATCTCTGTCTTCAGCTCCCTCCCCACTTTTCCTTCCTCCTAAATCTCTAAAAAACCTAATCCCATCTTGCCATCTGCTTTTCAGAGGACCCAAACTAACACAAGTGGTGATAAGTGTGGTATAAATAAGGGGCAGTGAGATGGGGTTCAGGACAAAGAAGACACCACCCATGGTTCCCTGGCATATAGCTCAGTGGCTAAATATTGCAACGGCGGTGATGGGGGAAAGCATGGCGGTGATGGGGGAAATCACGCCTGTGGAGCAAAATGACCTTGTAGGTAAAATGATTCAAACATAGAAGAGATATGAGGCAAACTACGCCCACAAAGGTAACAGAGTGGTAGTTAAGGTTATTGCTAAGTTGTGTTGACATTCTGCAGAAGTCTAATGAAGAACCAAAGACCATAAACAAATAGTTATCAGTCTTAAGGGCTAGAACCAGAGATGCTGTTTGGGAGCTTACAAATTGCTTCCACTTCTTCAGTGGAAGACGGGACAGAGCTGAGCTGGCAACAACAAACATAAAATCTAATAGAATTTCAGAGCTCCAGAGACTTCAAATGCTCAGCGGGGAAGGTCTGCAGTGTTAAACCAGGGCCATAGTTGAAGAAATGAGAGACTCTGAAACACAGAATGGAGCATTTTTTTAAAAAGATTTTATTTATTTATTTGACAGAAAGAAAGCACAAGTAGGCAGAGTGGCAGGCAGAGGGAGAGGGAGAAGCAGGCTCCCCACTGAGCAGAGAGCCCGATGCTGAGCTGGATCCCAGGAACCCGGGATCATGACCTGAGCTGAAGGGAGGCGCTTAACCGACAAAGCCACCCAGGTGCCTCTGGAATGAGGGCATCTTGACTGATGTACCAGGGGATGTTAGTTCTGCAGGTCCCTCTGAAACTTCAGAGTTCCCAGAAATGGCACCTCTCCAAGGCTGTGTGGAAGAGAGCATGGAAGCCCTGTTCCCCCTCAAGAAATGCCCTTTCTTCTTCTCCTGGCTGCCAGGCTGGTAACTAGTGCTATATTCCTGCATAAAATGACTGGACAATTGTTGGGCCTGGTAAGGGAGGAAAGAGGTGAATAAAGGAAGGAACAGCAGTAAATAGAGAACATGTACCAGCAGGATCCAGAGGAATATTTTAGAGGTTAGATTCTGAGGGTGCTTGATCATGGTACCTAGGATGTAAGACTTTCTCAAGACATGGGGTTTAACATTCTGGCAAGGACGTTGGGGTTCTCAGAGTCCTGAAGAAAGTGATGCTCAGTCCTGAGAGAAGTAGAAAAGCCCAGGGTTCACTGACAGATGATGGAGAGGGAAATGACAAGGGTGGAGGAGGTGGGCTTTCTGGGTGGCTAATGTTTTGAAAAGTGAGAAGATCTGCTAGAAATTTCTCTTAGGAAGGCTGGAGGACACATGATTCATCAAGATCATCAGAGTTGTGCTGATAAGGACACCAGCATCATTAAGATTAGTGGTGGCCTGCTCGGAAGACCAGGGAGATGTGGTCACAGAGATAGGCACACTAATATCATGAGAATGATGGCATCCCCAAGTGACAGTGTTAGGAGGTTATGCTGTCATCATAAGCTAAGGGCCAGTTACTACAATGACAGCTAAGTTTGGCAAGGCATTCTGGAATGAAATAGATAGGCAGACAACATCTGCCACCAAAAAGGCAAGAGTGGAGAAGCAGAAGGCTGAAGGTGGCTGTTCCAATAAAAACTTATTTCAGTAATACTATTTTTAAAATACAAATTATAAAGGAGAACTAGGTTTTTGGAGCCCCCACCCCCACCAAATTCTATCCTGGAAAGCTCTGTGCTTTCCACCCATGGCCTTGAGTAGTCTCCTTTTTAACACTCAGACAATTACCCTAAACACTCTCATAGTCCTGAGTAATTTAGATGGAAGTTATGTCTTAAGATCATGACCTCGACTTTCTACGTAGGTTTTATGTGTCCCTTAGATATGTCAGGGATTTCAAAGTCCTCTAGCCCAAATCTCACTGATCAGCAGAGCCACTGGCAGATCTTTCCAAAGAGATGAGATCCTGAAATCCTATTCTCTGCCACCCACCCCACTTATTGGCCACAAGTCTCCCACACTTCACAAGTGATCAGACTACCTGAGGACCATGGTACTACAATGGACACTGCAGTGGTGAGCCTGTGGACAGTCTTCCGGCAGTGACCGAGGCTTCGACAGACTTTCTATCTGAAGTCTTTCCTTGTCCTTCAAGTTGTCAAGTGAAGGAGAAGTCATATGTCTCTATTTTAGAGACTGGTAAAAAATACAGATTCAGTGATTGAGTAATTTATCTAAGGAGAGAAGATGGACCACACAGTCAGGAACAGGGGGTTTCAATGCAGTTATATGAAGCCTAATGAAAATAGCAAGGAGAGAGGGAAGTCTACTGGGTCTTACATGGGGATCAGGAAGCTAAAGGAAAAGTGTTCACAAGAAGAAATTGTTTGAGGAAATGAAGGCTTGTCCAATATCACCCATGTAATAAGCATAAGGACTTGAAATCTGACTTTCTTTACCCAAAGCCTGATTGTGCTCTATGAAATACAATGAACAATTGCAAGGCCAACGACGGACCACAGCAAACAACACAGACGGATGTTTGGCTATAGTTTGAGACCTGTAGGCTTTGGGTGTGTTATGGGTTATACTGTGTCAATTCTTAATTCCCAGAACCTGTGAGTGTGACCTTATTTGGAAATAGGGTTTTTGTGGATGTAATGAAGTTAAGATGAGGTCTTTGAATGGGCCTTAACCCCCCTTGATGGGTGTCCTTAGGAAAGGAGAAAAGTCAGAGAAACTGAGACAGAGACACAAATGACAGATGGACAGCCATGTGAGGAAGACAGAGGAAGAGGTTGGAGTCATGTCACCACATGCCAAGGGACACCTGGGGAGACCAGAACCTGAAAGAAGTGAGGAAACTTTGGAAGGAACATGTTCTTACCAAAACCTTGGTTTTGGACTTCTATCATCTAAGACTGTGCAGGAATATATTTTTGTTTGAAGCTACCCACTTTGTAGTATTTTATTATAGTGACCATAAGAAACTGATACAGGGTTTGAGGACAAGGAAATAAGAGAGAAAAAAAAAACAACTGTGTATATTCTTAAAGCCTGGAGGCATTCTGGGTCCTCTACTTTTATGACTTGATCATTCCATATGAAGCGGAGCCCACAATGGGCAGCCACAGTGTGTGTCCATCCCTCCCGTAGTATGGTGCTTGCACACAGACATGGTAAATGAGGCTGGATACAAGCACTGTATTTTGGGATTGTCCCAAGGTGGGACCCAGCACAAACAAGGACCAGGCATGGCCTAGGTGTAGGGTACACTGATGGTGGCTGAGTGGGGGTGTGATGTGCCCCTTTATCCTGAATGAGTCGGGGACAGCAAGATCAGAAATGGAGACTCCAGTGATAGATTCTTCTAGGAGGGCACTTTTGGAGAGTGTAAGAGAAAATTTTAAATATCCACAAAAATGCATAGGTTTCCAGAAAGTACCTTAGTAGTGAGCATTTCCAGGAATTTTTTTCGGTGAACGTGGCAGCATCTTGTTCGTTTAGAATTTTATACAAAGGTGCACTAAAAACTTGGCTTAACCTCTATACTTGAACACCATTCAGCCAATATGGCATTTTGCACTTGCGTTTACAAATGTTGAGTATGAAGCTGTGAGAGAGGCCAAGGGGCTTGCACAAATCTCAATGAGTGAGTGTGTGTTGCAGCGGCGAGGGGGTGGGGGCATTGCTGGGACTCAAACTTGAGACTTCTGTCATCAAGCAAAGGACACTCTTTATATCTTACACTGCAGGTGTGGCAATAGGTTGGTGTAAAGGAGTCACAGTGTCATGCATCCTCATGCCAAGTAACACCGACTGATGAACAGCCGCCAATTTGAACGAATCGATCAATTAGTTGCCTGAAGAGCTGAATAAGGTTTGCTACATATATAGACAGACAGATGGATGCTAGATATATCATAGATGTAGATACATGTGTGGAGGGGTGTGTGTGTGTGTGTCAAAAATTATCCTAGGACACTGTTGGACACAGAATAGATTTTGAACAACTAGAAGCCCCCGTGTTTCCCATGCCTCTTGTACCCGTATTCCATAGAGCTTTACATTTTTACATAAAGAAAAAACAGAATACAGACATCATCGTCTTCTGGTACAGTATGGATCCTCCCCTGGAGGAAAGGAAGCTAACCGAGCCTGGTAATCTCCAGTGAGGGTGACATACAGGCAACGTAAAGCAATAAATCATCAAATGATCTGCCAGCAGACTCAGCAGCAAGTGTGTTTATCTACTCTCTTTTAAACAACTCTTTTAATGGCATCTCACTGTTTCTCCCTTAGGAAATTATTTCATTGTATAATTGCCCTGGCTTCAAGTGAAATTTTCTTAATGTCCAATTTAAATTGCTGCTTTTTTTCCGTCTCAAGCCATTGCTCTCTATTACATTACTATTAAGCACCGTAAGTAACTCCTCTCTTTTTTGAAAAGGATGAAATTGGCTTGTACATTTCATTTAAAAATGTGACCTCATTCTTGTACATCAAAAATGTGAAACACTTAAAAAAGACAGGTGAGCATCCTGTTTTTCGGAAAAACAGGTGATTTTCCTGCTTCTGAGTTTTTCCACCAGCTTAGAAACAATTCGTGGGTCTGATACAATGACCCAGATGGCACTATACACGTGACGTGTCTTGCAGCGTCCCTGTAATGGAAAGGTAAAAACACTCATTTCTTCAAGGAAATGTGAACCCCGCATTAGCTGAGGCATTTTACAGAAAGGAGAAGAATATATCTGCACAGACAGAGGTACCTATTAACTTACTCGCTCAGGAACCAAGGAGAATCAGCTGCAGACTCCAGGAGGTGAAGAGAGGGAACCGTAAGAGGGTGGGGAGTCTTATGATAGCACTATGGCAAGCCAAACGTTGATGGTTTCAAATCTACTAGCACAGTAAAAACTTATAGGCTAGAGAGGGAACAATATGGCCCTTATTTGTACTCAGAACCATTTATTTTCCTGGGCCAATTCTTATGGGGGTGCTGGACATTTAGTAAGAAACATGATTCTAAAAATTCACAAAAAAATAGCTGCCCTATTTTGAATTTGAATTCCAGGACTTATATCTCTATGCCTCACTTTCTCCTTCCCCGCTCCTGCAAGCCCCCCTCCTCCATCCCTTGTGTCCCCCTAGACACTGAAGAAATGAGGCCTCGAGCATTCAGGAAATGACTCTCCTCCAGCAGGATGCTATCCAGCTGCACCAGCCGGTCTGGGCCCCGGCATCATCCGCGCTTGCATTGTCGTGATTGCCTGCTGGGCTTGTTTCTTGATCCTCCATCAAATCCAGTTTCAGGGTTCACCCCTATTCAGATTTCTGTGTCCTCCTGTCTGTTCAATGTCTGACCTCTCCTGACTACCTTCTATGCCAACACTGGGGGTACAATGGAATAAAGCAGTAAAACAAAACAAATCAAATCATGAACACAAACATCAAAGTACTCCCTGAGCTTCCGCAGTCAGGGAGTTGGTTAATATTCTCTTAGAGAATGCAGCCTCATGCCCAGTCGAGGAATCAGCTCTTTGAGGAATCAATCGGGAAATGATTTGCCTTCACAGAAGAGTATCAGATGCCCGCCACCCCTACTGTGTCTGCAATGCCGAAGCAGCAGAGAACAAGGTCAGAGTGAGCCTCTCGCGCCCCTGGGGGCATATAATAGTGGCAAATCTTTTTGTAGAGAAGATTGGAGGCTGCGAAACCCCACAGAAGGCAGAGGAAAGATTTGAACTTGAAACGAGCACTAACGCTGAGAACTATTTGAAAATAATCTCAAAGCCCTAACGAGAACAACTTCCTTAGAAAAGAGGGTTTGGGGTAAAATAATATGGAAAGCAGCAAAGATGTCTGGTCTTGTGTAGGAGAAGTGTCACCCATAAGGGTACAGAAAACACATTTTTTTTTTTCTGAGCCCTAACGGAAAAGGGTTCTCACCATTTATTGAAACAAGGGGGTATAGGAAATTGAGATCAGATTTCACTGCGTATCGCATACAGATACTGAATACTTAGCAGTCTTCCCTGTGCTGTCCCCAATCTCAACTCAGACTTCGTTTCTTTCACCCGGACAGGGTATAGTAACTGTGCCATGTGAAGCAACTTAAGAAACGGCACTTACATGCACAAGTTTCTAAGAGGGAAAAACAAGATCTACACTGCTATAAAGCTTGGCTGTGCGTGCAAAATAATTGCTAAGGGTTAAGAGCCAGGACTCATTTCTGACTTCTCCCAACTAGGCTGCTGATTGCTGTAGTTCAATGACAAACCTTAACTATAATCGTGTTCATCTCCACCTTCTGAATGAAGAGCCTTTTCAAGTCTAACCCATCCCACTTTTCAAGGCCCATGCCTCTTTAGGAACTATGGCTGGATCATATCACCTTTGATTCGAAAAATCTTCAGAAGTCCCTGGGGGCCTGTTAACTCCACCTGGCTGTTAAGGTCCGGCCAATCAGGCCCGCCGCGAACCTTGAAGTATTCCTCCTGTCCTCTTCCTCTATCTAGCTACCTCCCACTTCAACCAACCTAAATGAGAATGTCCATGGGTTCCTGGGGTTCTTTCTTTTGCTCTCAGGAGTTTCTTTCGGCTGGGGTTGTGACTTACTCTCCTCATGTTTGCATGCCCAAATCCCATCTACCGTCATGGCCAAGGTCAAAAGCCTCATAAAACCACAGCCAGTAGCCACCTGCTCCTCCAAAATCCTGTTTTTACATGTGTTTTTTGTATGAGGCCTATGGCTAATTTCCTATATTTTTTAGTCATTTGTACACTGGTATAATTTTTTCTGAAAATTCATAACCTTCATAAAGGAAGGGGCTCCAGAGACTGGCACGAAGTATGGAAATTAGTGAGTACACAATAAAGGTGATTGAATAAAAAAATGCATAAATCACTCTTGTTCTCTTTTATACTCGTAGAGAGGTGTGCAGGATCATTCGAGATAGCTTCATCTATATCTCTATATGACTATTACTATAATAATTTTATATATAAATTCTTTCAACATTAAGAATTAAAAAAAAAAGCCCAGAAATATTGCCAATATGGCATTACTTTTAGGCTCACACACTCCTGGAGGAAAGCATACACACTAGGGTAGTTACCAAAAAATGTCATGGTTAGAAGGAGGGTTGTGATATTACATGTTGCTATATGATGTAGTTTCTATAGAGATTAAAGAACTATATTTGTATTCTTTTTTTAGGAGTCTCTAATGTCATGTTTTAAAATATATGTTCCTCATAATATTAGTCTTTTGATATAGTCTGTGAAGAAAAGATATTGTGCTCGACTAAGTTTGAGAAACTGCAATTTATGCCGCCTGTTTGGAAACTCACAGTCTAAAGTGATATATTAAAGGTTTCCAGAAATCAGAAAAGAAGCTTGCTTAACCTTCATTAACCTTGTTTTCCAACCATTATTATCCTTGGAAGAGTCTTCTTCAGATAACAACTGTCTGAATCCCAAGGAAAGTGTCTACCATGGAAAATACTTTAGAAATGACTGTTCCAAGGTATTACTTGGGAAAAAAACCAAAACTCTGTGTTTTAACTCTGCCCTTAGGGTGAGATATTTATAATGCTTTCTTTCTGGTCTGTAAGTGATCAAGTCAACTGCAATGACAAGTGGCAGGGTAGAGGTGAGGGGTGGGCCTGCGCCTGCGTGAACAGTGGGGACCTGTGTGCACAGAATACAGGGAGCAGATAATGGGAATTGAAAACATCCCACCACACTCTTGCTGCTGGCCAAAGTGGAAGCCGAGTCCGAAAGTACATTTGTTAGACTTCAAAGCCATTTCTGCTGCATAGTTCTCCCCTCCCTGATTGTTTTTGCTTTGCACTTCAAATGTCTCTTACAACGCTGCTCTGGCTCATGTGAACCCCACTTATTTTTGTTATGATGATTTATAACTTTATTTTAAATCCTCCAACCATACTTATAATTAATTACATAATTCCATTTCCATAATGTTATATAACATGCTCTCCTATCCCACCCCATATCCTGCGAAACTATATTAAAACAATAAAATAATTATGGCTGAAATTCATTGCATCCTGGTTAGAACATTTAGTTCCAACTATCGCAGAATAACTAAGTGTATGATAAAACTTACAAGAATAAATCTAAGTGTTTTAAATTTATTTGTACTCATCTGGAATGGTGCCACGTAATTAGGATATAATCAAGTATGCAATAAAAATTTGCCAAATAAATGAACGCATAAGTCACTCTTGTTCTCATTTAGGCTCACACAGAGGATCATTAGGGATGACTGTATCTATGTATCTATATAGTTACATATATATGTATCCATGTCTCTCTATATAAGCTTATGAACTGAATAATATGTAATTACAAAATGTGATTGTGATAAAATTATTAGCCAACATGAAAAAACAGAATGATCTGATGATAAATTAAATCCTGAAAATGCTTCACTGATAAAGTCATCTCTCTGCACAGCCATCTCAAATACTATAATGTAAAAGACAGTAAGCACATCAAAAGGTTTGGAATAACACAATGTTGGGTATCAACATTTAGTGAAAGTAAAGAAGACTCAGCCTGAAACAGTATCCAAAGGGCTTTATGCAGGAAAAGTCAAATGTCTAAGTGGGAAAGAGTGTGGCACGTTTGCAGGAGGGGACCCAAAGACAGAGACAGCCTGTCTTTACCACAAGCATGATGTAGTTTCAGATAAAGAAGGCTGAGTCATGCTAGGAATCGTTAAAGAGAAGAAAAATTTCTCAGAATTCTGTGAAAAGAAGATAAACATTCAGACTCATATTTGGATCCTTGAGTTTGGGATCACTGCCAACATGAGAGAGCTAAATGGAGACTATATTTCTAAAGTGAATCTCTATTGGTCAGCCCCCTCCTTCCCTTAGGGGAAGGTATTAATTAGGCAAACACATTGCTCCTTCTCAGAGCAGCTATTGGTTTAATAGCTACTCAACCTATTGGTTTAATGGCTCAATAAAAAAAAATGCAACATCCTCTTTTTATAACGTTTTTCATGGGTAGAGCTTATCCACAATGAGAAATTCAGAAGACTGAGATTTGGGGCAATGGGAAAGATGTTACAAGGAATGAAGCTAATGAGAGTATGTGTAAAAGTTCCCTTTTAAAGGAAAAAGAAAATGAGAGTATACAATTAAGAAATGGTAATCCTAGGTAGAGTTTTTAACTAGTAGCTTCATGCTATCGCCAACTAAGCAACATGAAAATGGAAAGATCTAATATAGGGAATGAAGAACAGTGCAAATTATCCAGATATTCTCTCCAAACCCCTCTCATGAGTAATAACGGTTTTTAGGCAGAGAGAATAGAAGAGAAAACTATTAGTCATTATACTGTGATAGCAAAGTGGAAGCTATGGGGTTATATTTCCCCATTAAATACCTCCCAGAAGGGCCAAAGCAGGTATTTGGAATTCTGTTATTATTTTTCAAAGGTTGTCATAAATCAGTCTTACCTGCAGAATCTACAGGAGATTAGATAAACATTTTAGGATTAGACAGCATCGGCTTCTTCTAAATTTTTTTTTTTTCCCCCAGTGTTCTGAGTCTTTGTGACTAAATTATTGTTGTATTTTACCTTCTTTTCAGTTACCAGGATAGTTAGCACCTTTGAGTTATTGACTCAAAACTGGTGGCACTTTACGTTGTATGACCCAATATATTCAATAGAATTAGACCGTGCCTCTTCCAATTTTCCTCTAAACGAAGAAATCTTGTTTTTCAGGTAGATGGTGGAACTTCAAAGAAGACCGAACAGGGTTTGCTGTAGGGTTGCTATGATAAGTCACTCAGGTTTTCGAGTTGGGGAAGTACAGCTACATGTAGTCAATACCCATAGAACTAAAATCAAGATATACAGTTCAAAAATGTGAAGTCAATGAATGTTGGAAATGGAAGCCATCTTATTCCCAGGACTCCTGTAGTATTAGGACAAGAAACGACAGTTGGACATGTGTTTGCCTATCATCTCTCCCAACGTGATGGCAGTTCATTTACAAATATCTGGAACATCTTTACCATGCATTACTCATGAAATACTGTTCAAGGGGAATAACAGTGACACATAAGCAAACACATATTGGAAGAAAGAGTGAACCAAACTGGTGGTAAAAACATGACCTTCCTCCATAAGGTCAAATAGTTTTATTCTGATTAAACACTACAATACAGTATATATCCATTAAAAAAGAAAACTCTATAGTGTATATAAATTATTCCTTCCATTCATCAATTCTTTTCTTTTCCATTACAGCTTTGGTACAATGTGATTTCAGTATATAATTTTTAAATACTTTTAGCATCACAAACTCAACACAAAGTACAAAACTAATAATCCAAATTAGGGATATTATAATCTACACAGTGGTATTCAGTGGTAGGAGAAAATCTTACCTTGATGAATTCATGTCACTAGCTAAGCTATAAAGGCATACCTAGCAGACATGACGGAAATATGCACCATTAACCAGCTAATGTATGTATTAGTCTTTGTTTTTTGTTTTTGTTTTTTACAGAATACCAGCAGCAATCGTTTGAGTGTTGAGTGAATACTTAAGTCCTCAGCCAGTCTCCCACCTTGCTCCTCTTCCCTTAAAGGCCATGAGTCAGACTGCAAGAACTGTACCACAGCCAGCACACTCAGAATTTGACCTGCCACCCGGTGTTGCTCATACTTGCACAGTTTGTCCTGCAGCTAGCCGACATCACGGGGACAGTGCTGGAGGGGCAGTGTGGACCAATCAGCCTAAGGTTGTTCTGAGGGGTCGGCGGTGTGACATTACAGTAAACAGGCATTCCAGTGGCTGGGAGTGACCCTTGACCTGCCTGGTTAGGTAGCATGATTGGCTGTTGGTATGACTGCTGGGGCAGTCCTTGAGAACCCTGGGTCATTGGCACCTGTAGAAGACACAAGAGAGAGCCCTTCATGAAGAGTTGTGTTTGCCTGTCCCATGAGCTACTGTGGGGTCAGGAAAAATACTCAAGTGTTTGAGTCAGACCTACCTCGTCACCTATCCCAGCGTTACCTTTTATCAGCTGTTTTACCTTGGGCAAGTCACTTAACCTCTCTGATAGCCTAGACCTTCTGCATAAGGACACTTACGCAAAGTGTCACTGAAAAGATTGCAAGGCTGATATACAGTGCTGGGACACGTCTGGTGATGGCTCAGAAGGTGTCAGTTCCAAGCTTCTTTCCTTTCTCTCTCCTTACCCTCCGGGGACTGTGGTTTGTATTACTTGCTCAGATTTTCCCTCAGTTTGGAAAGCAACACTCCCATTCTGGTTTCATGTACACAAAGTGTCCTGGAGCCATATAGAAAAAGGGGCTTTTGTCCCAAGCACCTGCCTCACTCTCAACCTACAGCTTTAAAGAACATCTAATGTGGAGCTGGAGGTAGAAACTGCGGCAATGTAAGGATTGTCAGAGTAGGAGGGCAGAGGATAGGATTTTTATTTTGTTTTGTTTTGTTTGTTTCTTTGTTTTAGGGTCAGAAGTAGCAGGTGCAGCTAAATTTAACGGTCAAAGCATTTCACTAACCCTTCACTTCCACTTCCAGTGTATCTCAGGATGTAAATCACAAAACGATGCATGACATTTTTTAAATACCCAGTATGGGTTTAGTCTAGAAAATGAGGTTGGTATAAGCCCTATCCATGCCTTTGGAACAAATCTGAGATGCTATTTAAAAATCTCTTTAAAGTTAAAATTGTGGCAAAATGCAATTTTGAAGGCTGTGTACAAAAATGAGTGGAAATTTGTCATGAAGGCTTTTTCCCAATGAGCAAAATTACAATGGAATAGCCAAAGGTCTTCATGACTAAAACTCTATAAGCTGCAGACTTTTCTTCCATGAATAGAAGTTTATATAGAACCACATTTAGCAGGACATTCAAAATCACAGCAGTTAGAGAAGCATACCCGTCCCATTGTCTACTTATAATCTTAATTCAAAGTCAACCATCAACAGAGGCTGGGCAAAGCACCCATCACCCTGCTAACCACCCAACACAGGACATACCCACAGCCTCTACTCTGGCCAGTGCTACATTATAAACCACAATTTTCCAAGCTGCTGATGTGCACCTGATAAGAAGACATTGTTGGGTAGGAGACCATCACGCTTTGCACCGGAGCTCCTGGTTGGTTGCTCATCACGCTCTGACTCTGGGGCGGCTGCTGCACTCCTATGAGGCCTTGGAACCCTTGTTGACCAGACAAGACTGGCTGGTAACCTGCCAAGAAAAAACACCTTTTGAACTGGTTGTGCCAGGAAGAGCAAAAGTGATATTTCATGGGGTAAGAACACTTGTTTACAAGACAACCTTCAGACATCTCGATCTCCCTATCGGCAATGTGTTATTCAGATGCTTATTTCCTAAGAATGTGGTTCTTTTCTTTAAGACTGGACAAGAGTAGGAAGCCAAAATATTCACTGATATTTGCATCCTTATGCAGAACGGTCCAATGAGCACGTTGTGACAATGGTAGATATTTTTATGGCACAAACATGGTAACCTCTATTGGCATTTAATAGCTATAAATTACACTTCTCACATTTGTTGTTTGCATTGTTTCAATGATATCTGGAGTATTCACAAATTATCAAGTATTTTTTTCTAATTAAATTGACTAATTGTCTTACTATCTCACCTTTCTGCACAACCTCATTTCACCCAGAGATCATCAAACTGCCTAATAACTTTCTACTTTCCACACTTTAGTGAATAAAATGATTCACTACCCTAATTCAATTTCCATTGCCTTAGACAAAAGGCAGGAACAATAGAAAAATATGGCATGCTTTTATTCTCTTTCAACATCAGCTCCCAGGAGAACATTCTGGTAAAGCACTCTGATAAGAGACCATGTACATACAACAGATAATACAGAATACAGCACTTAAAAAATTTGATCCATTGTGTCCTTCTGAGTGGGTCAGTTGCTTGGGTTTCTGGTCTTTTTTTTTTTTTTTGAAATGGATCATAATTTACTTGTAATTATTTTAATCCCCACCACAAGTGGTTTAAAAGGCATTCTTAAAGGAAGTGAACTATTCTTATAAATTCTGGGAAGAAGTTTATGATTTAGGTGAAAATGATGTGGTAGAAAAATGAAACAAATTTACTTCATGATATAAAATAAAGCCCTTCCACAGCTCATATTATTAACCATACTGAATACTTGAGAGAAAGTAGAACTGCTGTCTTAATACAATTCTCTGAGAGAAAATCTTTAAAATCCTAGATTTTTAAAAAGATTTTATTTATTTATTTGAGTGAGAGAGAGTAATAGAGAGAGAGAGAGAGCACAATCCCAGTGCCCTGCAATCATGACCTGAGCCGAACACAGATGCTTAACTGACTAAGCCACCCAGGTGCCCCTAAAATCCTAGTTTTTTTGTGGGTTTTTTTTTTTTTTCAAAGATTTTATTTATTTATTTGACAGAGATAGAGACAGCCAACGAGAGAGGGAACACGAGCAGGGGGAGTGGGAAAGGAAGAAGCAGGCTCATAGCGGAGGAGCCTGACGTGGGGCTCGATCCCACAACTGGGATCATGCCCTGAGCCTAAGGCAGGCACCCAACCGCTGAGCCACCCAGGCGCCCCTTTTTGTGGTTTTTTTTAACACAAACAATAAAGTATGTTTTACAACCAGATTTTAAAAATTGAAACAAAGGGTAAAAAAGTCCTAATCAATATGCATTCTTTTTTTAATGATTTTTATTTATTTGAGAGAGAGAACGTGAGCAGGAGGGAAAGGGAGAGGGAGAGAGAATCTGAAGCCCGACACGGGGCTCAATCTCACAACTGCAAGATCACGACGTGACCAGAGACCAAGAATCAGACACTTAGCTGACTGAGCCACCCAGGTGCTCCTCAATTCTTAATAAATAACCTGTGTTTTGAGTGCATGTGAGAGTTTTAACTTTAAATTGAGGACCAGTAAAATTATATTGTAGTCTTTGCAGGGGAAAGAATCTTGCTATCTTTTGGCATACATAAAATTACCATACTAACCTTAGAAATACTGTGGGGACAATGGTTTGCAAAGAGTCACTGAGTTAGGAGATCAGCTCCATTGGCCAAACTAGATGGAAATAAGGTGCAGGCCGTCTGGAACACCTAAGAGAGGAAGCCTGGGGAAAAGCCAAGCTGGGAGGCCTGACCTGTGCCTGCCACTGGGTGGGGCAATTGTGGAATTTAGAAAATCACCGTTGGCTCTTCTTTACTTATCTCCTTGTGTTGTGCGCACGTTAGTCATCCTTCTTCAGTTCCATGGTGGTTTTAACTTATTGAGTTATTTTAACTTCTTGTGAGGACACCACATATTAAGAATATAATTAAAAGTAGTGACCATCTTCCCTCCATCTACTTGGTGCCCATGGTACACAGTCAGAGGCTTCCCTGACATGCTCTGTAGGCCCATGTAAAGCTAAGAGCATCAGCTCAGGGGCCTGCATACCTAGAAGGTTTACAAGTTATACAATAAGGAAAACCCACCAGTCAGGAACAAGAAATGGGAACAAAAGCCATGTCATTGTCCTCATTGTCTCCCAGAACACCTCGTATGGAGAGGCACTTGGGAGAAATTTATTTTAACATTGCAGACATACCTTGTTTTATTGAGCTTTGCTTTAATGTGCTTTGCAGGTACCGCATTTCTTACAATTCGAAGGTTTGCTGCAACCCTGCTTCAAATGAGTCTATTGGCACCATTTTTCCAATGGCATTTGCTCACTTCATGTCTCTGTGTCACATTTTATAATTCTTATAGCATTTCAAAAGTTTTCATTAAGTTCTTTGTTATGGTGATCTGTGATCAGTGCTTATAAGTCACGGAAAGCTCATGTGATGGCTAGCATATTTTAGTTTTAATATATATATATATAATTATATATATATATAATTATATATATATATATAATTTTTTAAAGTAGGCTCCATGCCCAGCATGGCCTAACATGGGCCTTGATCTCATGACCCTCATATTGAGACCTGAGCTGAGATCAAGAGTCAGATGCTCAACCAACTGAGCCACCCAGGCGCCCCATCAATAAATATTTTTTAATTAAGGCGCACACATTGCATTTTTAGACACGATTCTATGCTATACTTAATAGATTACAGTATAGTGTAAACATAACTTTTATATGTTATATGCACTAGAAAGCCAAAAAATTCATTTGACTCACATTATTGCGATATTCACTTCATTGCAGTGGTCTGGAACTGAACCCACAGCATCTCTGAGGTATGCTTGTCATTGCAAACAATTGTTTTCTATTATTTCCATTATCTAAACCTTCCACTCTAATTCATTTATCTATTGGCCCTGAAAAATTCTGTTGCTGTTTTGCTATTCTATTATGACATTATTCCTAGCCATATCAAACTCATGCTAGCAAGAATTGTTACACATGTAAGAAAATAACTGGGTAGGAATGTAGAAAATTTATCACCAATACTCTTCCCTATCATCTAATTCCACAGCAAAGAATAGGGAATGTGTGAACACACTTTATAGTCTATGTAATGGTAAATATAATAAAGCCTTATTTCTGGCTGAAAATTCAAAGCACAGGTTACAAAAGTGAGGAATGTCTTTTAAAACTCTGACTTATTTCTGGTCACAGTGAAAGCCCTGTTGGTCTCAATGGACCTTTTGCAGGACACACATAAGTAAGATGAGAACAAAAAGAGGGGAGGCATGGAGGCAGCGGTGGGGGGTGCGGATAGCGAGAGGTGTGGTGGCCTTGCTCCTGGAGATTATTTATGTATTTGCTTATTGAATCCTTCCATCCTCTCACAGAGTCATCTTCAAAATGTTCAAAACGAAACTAAGGTGGCCTGTGAGAGATTCATTTATTACACCAGCTCTAAACCAAAACTGGGGTGAAGGGAAATAAGTCTTATGATAATAGAGCTGTTTAGATATACAGAAACAGAATGTCTTGATAGTACGAGGAAGCACACATCAAACAATATTCAAGGAGAGGAAAAGCCTGAGGAGGCTGTGTGGCCTCATCCCAGTACAGGTGCAGACCTGAGGGTGTGATGCGTCTTTGCTGAGAGCACTGTTGCGGTGCACAGCCATGGCCCCAGGCCTCTTCTGCCTCATGACCTGTGAACCTAAATACGCAGAGCAATGAGTTACCAGCTCTGCACTGGGGTTCCTGTAGTAAACACCCTTAGGGCACATAGAGATTTCTGTGGGGAGCAAATAATGCTCTACAATTTCAAAATGAAAACTTACATGTAAAGAAAGCCCAGTTTATATTCACGAATCCCAGTCATTTCTCAACTCTCTCCCCAGGCAAGAAATTTACACATGGAATGGTTTAATTGGAGGTGCCCATTTCTTTACATTACAGTAGGTAGCAGAATGGTCCTTAAGACAAGAGACTTTTTGGAATGTGAACCTGAGCCCTGGTCCAGAAATAGACAAATAGAAATGTGATAGCAGTGACCTAAGAATGAACTAACAGTGTCTGCCCAGGACACAGCACACCCGAAGGCAGAGAGGGCAGAGCTGGTGGCAACCTGCTTATCTCGTCTATTCAAATGAGAAATGTGTTCCCATTTGTCAATTCTGAGCTGTGAAATGATCGGTTTTCATATTTATTGAGGATTAGCAAGATATAATGCATCTTACAAAACAGAAACAGCAACAGTATCTTCCCTGTAGGCTTGCTATGGAAATCATAAAGACATTAGCTATTTTTATTTCTTTTTCAGTCAAGATAAATTCAATTTTCAAGTCACGTGCATCATTTGTTTTCTGAAGGTAAAAAGGTTAGGAATGGACAAATGTCTCCTCGCAAATAAAAGAATGCACTCCACTAAGATCGAGGGGTTAGAAGATTTAAAATGTCTGGATCTTATCAATCTGAAAATGTAATAGTGTTTCTACTAGAATACAACAGTTATTGAATACTCTGTAATTTGAGCATTACTCATTAATATTCTGTCAAGGAAACATTTCTCTTAATATACCACAATTATGAAAAATCAGAATGTAAATTATCGAATATAAATTGGCATGATTGTGACTGACCTTATTTTAGCTAGTATTTGAATACTTTGTTGCAGATCCGACCTTTGAAATGAATGAAATGACAAAGGAGCAAATTGTATTTTCAGATTTTTGTTGTCTCAGCTGCTGTTGGTTATAGAGGTGAAGATGGGGGGAATGAATAGTTAAGAGAGAAAATATCTCTAGAACAAATTAATGAGAAATTAGCCAGTGCTTACTGTCTCCCCCAACCCACTCAAGTTAGTGTAATTTACATGTTTGTTTATTAAGTAAAATAGTCTTAATGAGCTGGAATGTCTTTCCAAATATTAAAGTTAATAATTTGTTAATACAAAAATTGCTTATCTTGGATGAACCAAGATACAAATATTTCTCTAAATTCCTAGGGAATATGCTAGCTGTCTATGAATCTGAATTCTGCTCTTTGTACATATTTTTGAGATGGAATTACAGTAGTTCATCTGTGGCATGACTGGTGAAGAGTATGAAGAAAAATGCTTATTCAGTGCTGGCCTTTCCCTTTGCTGAATTTTTGTAGTTTGTGCACTGGGCCAATTTCCAGTATCTTCCCAGTTCTGTTTCTCTGTTCCCTATCAATTCCTTTACACTTTCATCTTCTTTGAAGAGTTTTCATTATAAACTAGCTAACTAGCCATTTTTGTTGATCATTTAGCTTAATCCGAACAGCGAATTAAATGCTTTTTTACATTTTATCATGACAATCCTGGGAAACAGTCGCTATTCTTAAATTCCTTTTACAAAAGGGAAAGCTGACAGAAAGGTATAGTGATTAGTTGTGATTTTCTGACATCAGCAACCTTGCCTGTACTCACTATATTGGAGTACTATTTAGTATACATTCTTCTAATTCTCATACCCTAACAATTCCTTTAGCGTGGCAGGTACTCAATGGTCATTAATGCATTCATTGTTTCTCAATAATTGAAACAATTAAGAGGACAAGACTTTTGATCCACAGTTTGCTGAAGAAGATCTTGTTAGTATCAAAGAAAGAAAATCAAATCTGTCCTGTCAAAACCAAATCATACCACTCAATAACAGTTTTAAAGTCTTATTACCCAGATTAAGGGACACTAGACAGGCAGATGGGTTGGAATAGGGTTGGGGTGAGTCAAACAGACTCTAGTCCCTTCATTTACTTCATAGTTCCTAATAAACCGATACTATAGTTTTCAATTACTGGGACCATTTTAAATAATGGCTCTCTTCACAATCTTTGAAGACCTGTATATTTTCTCTGGACTGTTTTATCAAAAATGATTTTAAAATATAAGGTAAAAGAAACTTATGCTTACATTAAATATGCGATTAATCATTTGACTGTTTTAGGCAGCTGGTTGCCCCTAGGAAAGTCACTTGGCCTTTGGAAACAAAACTAGTATTAATCGTTTTGAGAGACAGAAATAGACAAGAGAAAGGAGATACACAGAGACTCTCCAAAATGATCCAGGATGTCAGACTAAGGCTTGGAGAAATCAAGATCCCCCAGGCCACCCAGAGATGGCTGTACTTTTGGAGTTTATAGACAACAGTCACACTTTCTAGTTCTGCAAATACCATGACTTTCCTCCCAAGTTTTACTTGTTACTAGGCCACTGTCTCTAAGACAGGGAATCCCCTTCAGCTTCATCTACCTACAACACCTTGGTGTTCAAGGTGACCTTGAGTGGAGTCTGGATAGGCAGCAGCATGGTGTCTCTATGGTTTTCTGAAAGAGGAACCACAGTCTTATGCTTTAGAGATGTGGATTTGGGGTAATCGATGCCCCTTGCCTATCATCCACCCTCACGTAAGGTGGAAGGTCACCTCAACATCTTACCTTCAGGCCTCCCACAACCAGAGAGTCCTCAAACACTAAGGAAGACACCTGAGTCTGGCCTTTGCAGACACTAACCTGTTCTAATATAACACCCAGGTGACAAATCCCAGGTGTGACAGTGTCGGCCAAGTGGGATCTACATTGACAAGCAAGGTGTTCACCTTTTGAAGCACTTGCCTCTATACCACACTCCCCATTGATGTGACCTAAACTCCAAGTAAGACTTTTAAAACAGAAGAGCAGTATAGATTAGATTGGAAGACTTTTTTTTAATCTTTAAACCTGTCAAAAAATTAAGATATGGGATAAAAATACCTAGTCTAGAAATCATAATCAGATACTCTTCTGTTCTTATATATGAAGTAAAATAGCACAAAATGGTCCTAAGACTTCAAAAAGAGGAGTGTAAGATACTGCCTTTTTTTTCCCTCCCCGTTAAAGCCCATCATGATTTCTTTCATCTTTGTGTAAATGTCTGCCTCCACCTTATTTGCTGGCTGTTTCTGCACCGATCCTCTTCTTTTCCTTGCCATTTATTATTCTGTGGCGTTAATTTCACAGCACATGATGCAGAGTGCCCTGCGGGGAGTCTGCGCGGAGCAGAGGTAATGCAGCATTCGTCCTGGCAAAGACCGGTCCGTCCTAATGAATTTGAGGAAGGCTGTGACAGGCTCTAAGTGGAAGTATGCTTCCTGAAGCACTAGTTTTTCTTCACACTTGTTCTTTTGCTCATTAGCTTTCATACTGCACGGAGTGTAATTCTTAAAAGCCTCTTTCCTGTCCCCCGAGAATATCCACGCATGGGTCATTTTCTAATGGCAGTACACATCAGATGAACCAGCCTATTACTGCTGGCTCGCGGGCCTCTTCACTGCAATTATACCATCCTGATCCATGTTATCGCAACTACAAAGCTGGTTTTCTTCCTCTCTCTTTTTTTTTAAATCAGGGCAAACATGAGAGACATTGTTGAATGACTAGAGGAATGAATCATGCACGGACTTTGAATGAACGCCTCCGAGAGAAGCTGCACTGAATACCATTTTAAATGGAAGAGGCTGTCATATTATTGAAGTCATTCTCTGAACTCTCCCGGCCAACAGTGCTGTGCTGACAGCCAGAAAGCTTCAACAGCCCAGAGGGAGAAAAGCTGCATAAAAGACCGGCAAACGTTTTCCTTTCCTAACGAGGCTGCTGCAAGCCTGCATGGCTTAGAAGATAAAGTGGTACTCTTGCATCCCTGCACCTCTGCCAGAATTAACTGTGGGGCATAAGACAGCCAGGCTGGGTGACAGCCAACTTCTGCCAAGGCAACGTGAGGGCCTCTTTCCCCAGACTAGGAGTGGGGCAAAGTCAAGGTTGGAAATGGCTCTAATCGCTGTCTGCATAATATCATCCCTCCTGGTGGGTATCTTCACTGATGAATTGCTGTTGATCAGCTTGCTCAAAGAGGATAACTGTGAGGTCAAATGCCATGGGGTTAACATCACTGTGATCAAATGACAGTCACTGTCATACGGCTATGGCGTATAACGTGGCTCTGGCCGACTATTTTGAAAATAAGTGCTGTGAACATAGATTCAATCTGTAGAAATCTACCCATCACAGCAACTAGAAAAACTACTAGTTCAAGGCAACTAATGGTGAATCAAAAGTGCCCCCCTTATGTAAGAAGCATTATACTTTATTTTTTCCAAGTCACCAAAAATAATTATCTTCTTTTCTTCAATTCCAGACTGGCAGGGTTCTTATCCAAACCTTATTCTAGTGGGACATTTAACAATACTATTGTTCTAGTGGCGGCCTTCTGGGAGGCAACGGCACTGATCTGGGGCGGAGACAATGAAGACATGAACTAAAGCAGGAGAGGTAGGAACTGAGGGAAGGGACATATACTGAGAGATACTTAGAATGTGAATTGTCAGAAAGTGGCATCTAGGAGTTTTAGTGGTGACTGTGCCACCATCATGAATATCAGTTATCTGCTGGAAAACTCACTCTCTGAAAAACAAAAACCCTGATTTGTAGTTCTTCCTGATTACCCTCATGTAAATATTTCCATCACCACCCATTTTAAGCTACAAACACCTTAACAATTAGCTGGAAAGATTCCTGACTTTTAACAGTTGCTCTTGTGAGCCAGGATGAGATAGCTGAGCAGAGTGGCATACCACTGACCTAAATTCAATGTCAAGCAATGAAATTTTCAGTTCAGTTCAGTTTCATTTTTTTATCCTACCTTTTCAAATATTATTTACTATTTGCTTTTTGACATTTGGCATAAGAATGACTATAAGAGCCATTCACAAAGCTTGGGCAAGTGGTGGAGACCAGCCACGAACAGAAACTTACATTACACTAGGACGGCCCTAGGATGGAAGCAGGTCTCAGACTCTAGCATTACTGACAGGGAGATTTACTTGTGGTGAGAGTGACAAAATGGAGAGCAAGTGATAGAAGGCTTCCAGGAGATCATTTTGAACCGAGTACTAGGAGATGAGTAGGTGTTTGCTAATGGGGTGGGGTGAAGTGGGAATAATCAGGATAAAGAGGTAAAACATATGGAGCAACATGTGAAAAGCCCAAAGATGTGGGGAATATGTTCAAGGACTGTAAGTATGTAGAGGTGACGGCAGGTCAGAGATGAGGAGAGGCAGTACAGGGGAGAAGAAGGGAGCTGTGTTCAAATCCTAGGGTCTTGACAACGGTTTAAAAAACTGGAACTTAATGTTGACAGATTAGGGTGCCATGTAAGGCTTATAAACCTAACAAAGAAATGATGGATGTCCATTTCATGAAGATTCTTTAGGAGTCACTTGGGGGTTGCATACCTGGAGGCAGGGAATTTCCTCCTGGGAGGCATGGCAATCATCTAGGTCAGAGACAAGGAAGACATGCATTGGATTGGTAGGGGTGGAGTGAATGGACACCTCAGAGAAATACTTAGCATGCGAACCATCAAACACTGGCATCTAGGAGCTGCAAGGAGAAGTGATAGAAAGGAAAAACCCAAGTATCAATCTCAAGTCCTGGTTTGGTTAGGGGAGTTGACTGTAGTGCCTTAGCAGTAAATACAAGAGGGACAAGTAAATGGAGACAAACAGGGAACACATGAGCAAAAGAGGTCTAGAGCTCAGGCCAGCTTGAGGGTCCTAGGGGTACAGATTTGAAACTCATCAGGACACAGTCGCTCTTGAAGGCAGTATATTTATGAGTGAGTACAGGCTGGGAAGACAAACAAGAGGGAGCTTAAGGAACAATATTATTCAAATACTAGAGGATGCAACACATGAATAGAAGAACAAGGAATGATGGGGAAATTAGAAGAACCAGAAGGGAATGGTGTCAGCAAAAAAGGGAGAGGAGTATTTCAAGAAAGAGAAATACGCCAATGACTGCAGCTATAGAATTGGTGAGAAAGAGAAGAAATGAGACCTTTGGTTCAAAAATATGCTAGGGATCTTCACAAATGCAAAGGCAGTAATGGGCAAAGCAGCCAAATAGGAAGGAAAAGGAAGAAAGGAGATTCCTCTGAGAAGTCTGACAGTGAGACCAAGTTGTGGGCAGAGAACAGAGCAAAGAGCTAGAGGGGGACATCGGGGGGACAGGATTTTGCGGGTTTGTTTTTTCTGTTTTAACATGGGGTGAATGTAAGGTTTTTTATCTTTTGGAAAATGAAGTAAAGAGAAAAAAGTTTAAAAATCTGGGAGAGGATAAGAAAATCTATGAACTTGTCATGATTCATAGCACATTAAACACCAAGGGATACACACAACCGAGAAGGCTGGGACCTGAGTGACAGAGAGTCTTCATTTTTTTTTCCCACCCATCTGATAGCTTTCAGGGTCACCTCCTCACTATTATACACCTCCTTTGACCCAGCAGGAAAATATCCTGGGTCTTCCTTCTCTGCCAAATTGGTTGAAGACACAAGACAGCTCAGAGAGCTTATGAGGAGACATAACAAAATGCTGTAACATAATTTTGAAGGCAACAGAAGATACCCTAGATAACTTCTGACAAGAATCTGAAGGAAAGAGGCCCTTACTCATTTTATGAATCTGATTAGTGTTTGATTCACATGGAATTGCAGGAAGGAAGTCTTGATTAGAGGTGAATGAGAAGCCCATGGTCCCACAAACTCTCCATTCAAAATCAGTCAACAGGATCCACTGATGTGATGACCTGATCTATATTATCTACTGAAGTAGATAATCAAATGAAATTTCCATCAACACAAAGCTGAAACAAGCATCAGTGAGATGTTTTCTGTTACACATTGGCCATGTATTCTTTGAACGTATGTGCAAAAATCCCAAGCGCTAATGTTTTCAAGATCTGGTTTCTTCTGATTTTTCCATAAGGTCTAAGTAGATATAATCAGTCAGGCTTGAGCTTCAGAATGCCTAAAAAGTTAAAAGTTCAATTTATTTACATTTAATTACAAACCAAGAGTGATTGACTGATTATTGATTATGTAATGTAGAGCTAAAATAAAACAAAACAAAACAAAACCCACCCACAGAGCTTGATATAAATCTTTGCATTCTACCTATAGCTGATGTTTTCCAAGAACAATTTGGAGATTAACCTTTGTACTGGTTTCTTTGTAGATAGAGTTGAGGAACATGACTTCTGATTCCCTAATATTCCATCTCTTTATCAATGTTCAACAGATGACCCCAAAATAAATCCTCTGGTACCAGATGATGTCACAACTCTGAGGAACAATAAAGAGACACTCTCTGTTCATATACATAGTCAATTATGGTAAACCTTGGTAACAGCAATAAGAAATATCTTTAATCTCACCATGTAGGGGATTGTTATTTAAAAGTGTTGTTTTCATCTGGATTGAGACAGCCATCAGAAGGCTTCAACCTTGTCCACACAAATACAAATGGGCTTATCTTTCCAGCTGACTGGAATTGGAGGCTATGGTCAACACTTAAATCCGATTTCACAATAATTAAAGTGAAAATGAAATTGTAGGACAAATGGTCTGTCCTGAATCCTCTTTCAATCATCCCTCTAGGGCAGGCTGTCTCCCCCATGACAGAGCAGTTTCATTTTTTTAGTGGCCTGCTCCAGGGTAGAAAGAGAAATGATTCAGATCATTCACTTGTTAATTTTTCCCTTCAACCCAAGGCATTCAAGGGTGATATTCACATTTCATATGGTTAAATGCTTTATAAGCACCCAAATGGAGCATGAGCATTTTAAAATAGTCACCACCTTTCTTGCCTGAGGTCCCCTTCCAGGCCTTAGAGGAACCCCCCATGTGGCACAGCTGGCTCTCCAGACCTTAAGCAGAGGGAGCTCTCTGGGTCAAATGCACCACTGCTCTCTTCAGTCCAATGAGATGATGTAAACACACTGGGTCTAACAGAGCCAGCAAAGGCCTCAGGTTTAATCCTTGGCAGGACACCAGAAGTACCTCTGAGAAAGTGCTATACAAGGCCCATCCTTACCCAGCAAGATTGGCATGCTGGCATCTCAGAGCCTGGGTTCTCACTGTTTCACTCAATCCTGCCTCATCATCCTGTTTCCATTTCTGATTGCCTGCTTCCGCACACAGCTGGAACTCTTCCCTGGGTCCACACTTCTCGCTGTTAGCCTGTCTCCGAATAACAGGGAGGGCCAGCTAAAACATAAATCACTGGTCTCTAGTTCAGTAGGTCTGGGTTGGGCTTGAGAATTTGCATTTCTGACAAGTTCTTGTGTGATGCAAATACTGCTGCTCTGGGGACCACACTTTGAGAACCACTGCTGGGCCTGGGCTCTCAAAAAATAACTCTCCCTTGAATTCCTATTGTTTACTGCACTGATTATTTTTCCCTTTATAGAGTGAATGATGGGATCTGGCAAATTGCACCCTGTGGGAAGCCATCTCTGCTCTTGACTTCATTTCCTTACATCGATAAAATGGGGACAGTTGTCCTCACAGTGGGTGTTAGGGTGGACGAAGGTACACCCCAGTAAGTGAGCACCTGGCAATGACCAGCATGTGTGACTCCCTTCCCCCGCTCTGTGCACTTTCCATCCTGTGTGGACTTGGATTATATCGTATTACTTACTTAGGTCCTGCTTCCCAGGGAGATTACGGTCCTCAAGAAGAGAATGTAGGTATTGAGCATTTCTGCCTAGCCCAGTATTCTCCATTCGGCACTGCAAGAAGATTTATTGGCAGTGCTGATGAAGAAACTGCCCATACTACACTCACCCTATAAGAATCCCTCGATGTGACATAATAGAAAAGAAGGCAACAAACAAAAATTTGAAAGAAAAGAATGAAGAAGAATTGACGTACTCAAAAGAGAGAGCCCCAAACCCTGCCCAAGCATAAGGATTGGCAGGAGGCGAAGGATTGTCAACTCCACAGCAGAATTTCCTTAAAAAGCTGATGAGATGTCAACTACTTTCTCTTACACCCTTTGCCTCTGGAACAAAGAAGTTCCTTCTAATGGCAAAGCAAGAGGGCATAGCACTATTTTCTAAACTCACCTCTTGCTATTGAGATGGAGGCACAGATAGGTCCAGAGAAGGAAAAGAGGAGGAAATCTGGGAAGGAGCTGACAAAGGGAGTGGAGAAGAGAAGGAAAAATGCATCTGAAACGGATTATGTTTGTCATTCTCAAATCTATCTGTTAGCATTTGGTGAGGCATCTGGGAAACCAAACGAGATGTCTGTAGCCTCCTATTTCTTAGGCTGTAACTGTGAGTTTGTTAACCAATGGTTATGCGTCTTTGGCTGTGCCTCAGCCTTCCTTTGTCCTAAAAGAAAAGCAAACAAGAATCCTAGACCTCACTTAGTTTCCCTGATACAGTTCAAGCTAATTTTCCTTGTTTTTCTAATTCTCTTGTTGGCACCCACTAAGCCTGTTGGGCGTTCAGCTTGACTGTGGACCCTGGATCTGGAATTACCTGGTCCAACCAGCTCTGGGTGGTGAGGCTAAAGAAATCACTCACACAGGATCACAGACAGAATTTCTTATAAACCGGGGACTAAATCTCATTTTCCCGTTAGTCACTGCATAAGCATACAAGCTATGATGCTTCCTCCAAGCAGGACAGACTGGACTGCTTGGAATGTTTTTATTTCCTAAATGTTCACACTAAGGAATTGTGCTGTGTCAGATTGGGAAATAATCCATATGTGTTTCATAATTGAATGAGAATGCCATTTCCTTTCCACACATGTGAAAACTCTACCGCTGTTATCATATTATTACTAAGAGCTTGGAGAAAACATCTCCTGTACCTGACCTGAAGCTCGCCTAGCTTGTCTGCAATAGCTACCAACAGACTTTTCCAAGATAACACCCAGTAGGGCCTTAGGGAGACACAAAATAAGAATTTTGGAGATTCAGGGAACTTATGAGTTGCAAAAACCTGAATCAAAGCATCTCTTTTGAAACTGACCAGCCCAACTGTATCCCGATGTTTAGATACAGATATTAGCAGTTATTTACCAGCAGGCAACACTCCCAGGAGGTTATATCATGGATTGGTATAGTCTACCCTTGCACTAACTCAACTCAGGAAAAGCAAGCATTCTTCTCACCTCATCAAGAGGGTAGTAATACTTAGGGATGCACCTTTCTGTATTCACTGAGCTAAGCACTTATAAGTGCATACAATTATTATTCTCATTTTATAGAGGATGAAATGAAGCACAAGGATTTGAGTAGATGGGTTAGGGCCACGTAACCCTGAAGCAATGGACTGAAGCTTTCTCTCCCCCCACTCCCCACCTCAGTGGCCTGGCAGGCAGCAGAATTCCACTCAAATGATCCATCTGAGGAGACTTTAATAAAGACAGTGGTGCCAAATGAGTAGGCAAGTTAAGGGACCAACAAGTGAGGGAGGAACCCAGAGCCTAACAACAGAGGGGGCACTGTTTTCACTCTTCAGCCTGAAGATCTTAGGGGAGGAGCCTTAAGAGCTGGAGGGGCCATCTGGAGAACCAGATGCATCCCACATGCCCAGACAGGCAGGGAGTGGCTGACCTCTCTCTCTCTCTCTCTCTCTCTCTCTCTCAGCCCTCTCTGCTCTCTTGCTGCTGATGCCTTCTATTACCAGAACCCACCTGGAAGCCCCAGGCCAAAGGAATCTGAGAGATGCAGTCTTCAGGGTCAGAAGAGAAGGAAAGGGAAGAGCTACGTGATAGGGGGAGAGGCAAACAGAAAATAACCCCCCAACACTTTCCTCCGAAGATTACAAGGAGTACATTCCTGTGTCAGGCACTATTTCCCAAGCTACCACACCAAACTGCTCAAATAAAGATTTTAAAGAGAGTGGATAATGATTTTTGCAGAGTCCTGTCTTGAGGTTTTATAGATATCTTTTTTTCCTTTCAGAAATTATCCTAACACCTGATAATATGTCAGACTATGCACTTAGCATGACTGCTTTGGCAATTAAGTAAATGTTAAATCTCAAAGTTATATGTCATTAGATATTAGGGCAGAATATTTGACTCTTTGCCTTAATGCTTGCCTTTCCATTTTAAGGAAATGGCAATGTTTGTAGGGAATTGATAATAACTTCGGAAGTACTATTAAGTAATGCTACTGTTTAAATATCCTGTAGGGCAAAGGGGGAAAAAAAGTTAAATTATGATTCAACTCAAGCAGTACTACTCATTTTGTTGAATCTGACATTTTCCTTCGCTGGCAGCAGAACCAGATGGCTGAGATCAAATGGATAACAATGGGCAGAGAATATTTCAGGGGAAATGAGAAAGGAAAAAGGATCTAGTTTATTTCTATAGTGACCCTAACTGACCCTTGCATTCCCTACGCATATTTGGTTTAGAAAGTGCTCTGTTATAAATTGGTCTCAAATTTAGTACATGTAGCCATAATTTTTTTCAAATATTTAAAGCAGATATTGGCAAGAGGGAACAGTAGGAAGGGATACTTAAATGAGACTTTACATAAGGCTTCTGGTGTTATATCTAAGGAGTTCCTGTTTCCTAATGGAAAAATCACAGGCTCTGTAATCACAGACAAGGGGCTAAAGGCTACCCCTTCCACCCACTGGCTCTGTGACTGGAGGAAGTTATCTAGTATCATGAGCTTTGTTTTGCTTGCCTGTTAACTAGGAGCTGATAATTCCCAACTTCCTGGGGCTTTTGTGAAAGTCAAGTAGCTATCAGGTGATGTGACTAACACATTTTTCAGCACACGGCATTTACTCATGGTAGTTGACATTTGTTTCCACCAAACGATCCTATGTAAATGAAAGTGTTCTCACTCCCTCCAGAATTGTGTCTTAAATGAAAAACAAACTGGGTGTTGATAGTACCAGGATGGACTCCACCTGCCAAAACCCCAAAACAAAACAAAAACAACCCTGGAACTGCTCCTTCTAGCTGACAATGTGGAGGGTTTGCTACCCCAAATTTCCTTATGAGCTGAGGCACAGTCATTAAGTGCAATTTACATGGACACAACCATGGATAATGCAAGGACTATGCTCCTTCACCCTTGGATTATGGAACGTTGTCATCTTTAGTAGTGAAAAACAGCAGAAGCAGTTCTGAATGTGAAGGTAGGCCAAGTACCCAGTAGAGCAGGGGATGGAAAGGCGAGCTGGCCATCACTGGGGAGCAGATGTCCAGGCAGGAGTCATTTGGAAAGGCATTTGGGCCTGGGCTCCAAGCACTGGTGGATCACCCATTTCTAGACTATAACTTTAGGACAGCCAGGGTCCTCTGTCCTTTCAGTCCAGGCTCTCCTCCATGTTTGTTCTCAAAGACACAGCAGAATGTGAGGCCTCCGTCTGTTTGTTTCCCGAGGAGAAACAAACCCCGTTCTCCTCTGCCTCTTGTCTCCTAATCAAAGCTAGGCTTGCACCTCCCATAGGCTTTGTGTGCCCCACCTGATCAGAGTGCTCAGAAAATGGATCGCTCCCCTTCATCTGAAGCTGTCTCAGAGCAAAAGGGTGCTGAGTGCACCCTGGGCTTGGGCAGGCGCCCTTCAATCCTTTTCTGGTGACTTGAATAAGCCCATTTAATAATGGAGACCCTGTCATCGCATCAAAGATAGGACACAAAGCAGGGGCCCCCTCCTCTGCTTCCCAGGCCAGCTGCTCTTGCTAAATGAAGGTCACCTCCTAACTTGTTAGACTGTTACAATGCTTCCCCACATCTAGAACCCCTGTGATGTTTGCAGAGGGACAGAGAATCTTTCACTCTATGAATATTTCTAACCTAACCATTTTGTACTATTATTCGTGCTAGATGATTAAGAAAGTGGTTTTTGAGAAAAATTGTCTTTTCAATGAATATATTATTGATTCTATTATAGTATTCTTTCAAATGCAATATTTAATAATATTCATGATATATACAGGACAATTTTACTTTTTCCCATTGAACAAGTGACTTGATGTTTCATTTGTTTTCTACTTAACTATGTAAGAAAAAAAAAGTCATGATCTGTGAACAAATACCTTTTGAAATTTTGGGCCTGGGAACCAAATGAATAATAAAGTGAGCACTTCAGTTAAAGACATGCTGAAGTCCCAAAATAGATTTGAAACATGCTTTTTAACTTGACGTTTGGAAATTGTTACACTTTATATGCATTAAAAACCAACTGGCTGGTTTTGATGATTTTTGTGTTTTGTTTCTAATTGATAAGACAAAAGGATTCATACTGCTCACTGAAAGCACTTATCCACAAAAAAACACATGGTAGATTATAGATAACCTTTATTCCTACTAAACAAAAAAGCCAAATTGGATATAAATGTCACTATTTTCCTCTTTTAAACTTTGGAATGTATTAATTTACTTTTAATCACCAGTTTTTATTTAACATATATTGTCTAAAGGAGCACATGAAGATGAAAATCTACCTCTCTCACTTCTAACAATTTTTTTTTTTAAATCATAGAGGCAACTTTTGCAGTTATATATAGAGGGACCATATGTATCCATTAATGCCTGTTGCTCTAGCACAATTTTTAACAGCCTTCCTTTTTCACTCTCCAACATGTAAGGGTTCAGATGATAAATGGTACTGTTACTTATATGTGTATGTACATGTATAACCGCACAATATATGCATACACACATGCACACTGATAAACACACACATAAGTACTTTTACATTCAGATACACATGTGTGCTTCCGCATGTGTGTGCATATGTATATAGGCATATCTACACATAAATATACTTTTTTTTATGAAGATAGTGACAATTTGATTTAAATGAAGTTAGAGAAATGTTACTCTGTGTGCTGTTCACAAATTCCATTGCAACATTTGTTGTCTTTTCTCTTCCTGTCCTTAATCAATGGGCTATTACGCATATAAAGTTAAACAATGTATAGCTTAGAATTAAAACTATTAGAAACAGTTTGGCAGATAATTGGCTTCAGAACAGTGCCCAAGGCATGAGTGACTGAGTGAGGGCATGCTCTCTCTCCTAATCTATTAATGGCCTCCCACTCAGTACATCTTCAGAGTTATTTTTCTTGGCGGTGGGGAGGAGAGGGGAGTGGTTATATTAATATCATGTATTAATCTTGTTTAAATTTGGCATATTTACTGTTTTTGACAGCGAGGGCTCTCAAAAGCCCTTAAGTCCAGTTTGGGAATCACTGTTTAATTTCCTTGCTAATCTCTGCTAATGTTTGAAAGGAGAACAGGGCACTATAACAATAGGTACTACTGACTGTTCGTTGGTCAAGGACATGGGCATTTAACAATCTAGAGGAGTATTGATAACCTGAGAATGTGGTGAAAGTCTTGAACCCTTTTCTAGGCAATTGTATCCAGGAACATACGGAAAAAAAAAAAAAATCTTGCATAAAACTTCCCTGGTTTTAGGAACTCCAGAAACCCCATCACAGAATCCAGAATTTAAAGCTCTCTAGCCAGAGAGATGAGCAATTCTCATTCTTTGCCATTCAAATATAGCATAATACGAATGGAGTCCACTTCTCATTCCTCCAGCAAGATTCTAAGTATTTAAAAGCAGGGGAAGAGAGGGAGGCAGGGCTTGAGGAATACACAGGAATACATTTGCACCGATGAAGAGCAATTCAATGTCACTTAGACAAGTTCAGGAGTCTATGACTGATCCAAGAGAGGCTACCAGTGAAAGTACCATGCTCCTTTGAGAGGCCTTTGTGAACTGAACTTAGAAGGGAATTTGTCCTGATATGGACCTCCCAAAGTATAAAGCATATCATTTAAATGCCTCTCATTCAGTTACACTTACAGCCATTTTTTTTAAATTGCTTGTCACATGGGAAAGACTTTTTAATCTGTTATTAATGGGTAAGCACATTTTAGGGGGATGTTCTCCACCTTACCTCCTCTACATTCACAAAGAACACTTAACTGTTAGGCCCTTGTACCTGGCTGTCAATATGACGACTGTACAACTGCAAAGACAGGACACAGACACCATCTTAGCAATGCGAGTAAAATGGTGTGGACACCTCCCCCCAGTATAAACCTCAGCTGAGCTGACACTGGCCCTCCACACTGCTACCGGGGGAACACAAAGCTACAAATGCCCGTATTTAAAGAGTTGCAGCCAAAGATTCAGTGCAGCACAATAATTAGTTCCATTATTAACTTACCGAAAAAGACATAGAGCTGTTTCTTTTGAGAATACAATTTTAATTAAGGAAAGTTGTATTTTAGCAGGTGAGGGCCCTTGGAAAGTTTCTATGATGAAATCTCATGACCATGAGGTCCTACGCGGCCTGGCATTATTAACAAGATCATGATGAAGGACATAGTTGAGCAGTTTAAAAATAGATGATTACAACTGTTTTACCTAAGTGTGAAAGCGCTGCTGTTTGATATCTAATACCCAGAACCATACATCTAATGACGTCTCAGTGGACGCACACCTTTCATCCTAAGATTAGTAAAAGCATTTCTCTGGGAGAAAGAAGGATGGTTACTGTTTTATTTTGTAAGCACAGATTGTCAAGTCACAAGGGGCGGTGTATTATAGTAAAGACCCAGCTTTGGGAGACGGGCTCCTATGTCCCCTAGAGCAGTTCCTTCCCCTTGCCAAACCTCGATTTCCATCATCTGTAAATGAGGAAGGAGATACAATGATGATATCTATCTCACAGGATTGGGGTGAGGATTAAGTAGCATAATACCTCTAAGCACACTGCCTGGCATATCGAGAGTTGCTTTTATTTAGAACTTGAAAAAAATGATTTGAAGTTAGAAATTCACTTGCTGCTAAGAGCATACCACCCCCAGGGTTTCCCAAAAGGCATCACACTCTAATAATATGCTTTATCCTCAAGATGATGTGCTTTTTATTCATTTTTCAAGCCACAGTTTTGAGTCTTATGAATAGTAAGGAACTCAATGCTTAGTCAGGCTGAAGCTATGGCAAAGAAACCCAGTTCTTAAAGTACAAAATCCTTTTGATCTCACTTCAATAAAAAGTAAAATATCTAGGAGGAACAGCCTGCTGTAGGCAAAAATAATTGCAATCTAATCATGCCAGGCTCGGTTACAGCAGTGCAGTTCTGAAGAACAGCTGATCCAGGTTCCAGCTCACACCCTACACTGGGAGACTGACATCAGGACAGCAACCCGGGCAAAGTGGGGCAGCTGTCCTCGGGCATCCTAAGCCCTTTAATTTATCTGCAGCTAAGAAATCTGTGATGAGCGCCACACAGATGATTGCCCAAAATAAAGTGGAATAAAAAGAGAAGAGGATTACACCTCGTAAAAGTAAATTCACTGGACCAGAAAGAAAACAGGTTGGCTTTGAAAAGGCATAATGGAGATGTGCTGGAGAGTCTGAGACGGTGAGGAACGCCCAGGAGGACTCGACCTCACCCCTGAGTGCAGAAAACATGCCCAATTTCCGAAATGAGGGTGGCCTCACTGATCCCTGACTGATGGCTCGGCCATCTGAATGTCAGCTCACAAGCTGACTCTGTTGTCTGGCTCTGAGCAAGTGACTTTCTCACCGTCTGACTTTGTGCAGTATGACCATAAAGCTGGGGTCCTGAACTCAACTGGGTCTGTTTAAGATCTCTTCTGAGCCTGACATTCTAAAAATTAAACAGGATTGCCTCATTGAGGACAATTAAGTAAATGATTTTCTGATGCAAACTTTTTAAGCTCTGGAAGATGTTTCTCATTTAAATATCCTTTCTTTTGATCTCCCTTCCAAGAATAGCTGATACTAATACCACTTCAACAGATGCCCCCAAATGCTTCAAATCTTAAACCTATCCAATTCATCAAAGGTTACATTTCTGACTGGACACAAAAACCAACTGTAACCAAAATTAGAACTCAAATGGCTTCATAGAACAGCCACATTTGCTACTTAAAAAGATAATACTGAGCCTGAACCAAATCTGATATTAAGTTTGTTTAAAGGGGGAAAAAAAGAATCTTGCCTGATGCGAATTGGATTTTTACAGAGTCTGTTAAGGTCAGTCTAATCTATATCTTTGGGAGAAAACAAACAAAGCAACCAAAAAAATCCTCTTGATCTGAAGAAAGGATAGTTCAAAAGGCCTCTAAAAATATTTTGTTCACGTATATGGCTATGCAATGATTTTAAGTCACCTTTCTTCTCCTTCTTGAGTGTAATCCCCTAAGAGATGGCTTTGTGTTATTTACCTTTGTCTCATTTTTCCCACTTTGCTTTCCCCACACCGTCCATGTAGTTACAAAGCCTGCATACACAGCAGATGCGTAATAAATGCATTGTTACTGTTGAATAAATGTCCATAGATTAAAAAAAAAAAGGCATTGCCACCTGATATTATGTAACATTTCACATAAACAACTTGTTTCTAAAAAGAGTAGAACCCAGAGGCCAACAAGCAAAATAGGCAAAGGACAGCAATGTGCACCTGGGCCAGGTGAACCCATCTAAAGTCTAGCTGGGAGGAACTTGAATGGTCAATTCTACTGACTTCCCAACCCGCCAAGTATAACCCTAACTGCCAATGAGAAATATTTCCAACAAAATCAGAAGAAACGCAATTCTCTCCCAGTGGAGCCTCAGGTCACACAAGGAGGAATGCTGTAGCTTTGGACAAACTCACTATACCTGTTTCTCAGGTGAAAAATGAGGAAACTGGATGACTCCTGCAGCTCCAATAATTCATGTCCTTAATTCATGTCCTAAACCCTGGGTCTTCATTGACAATTCATCCATTCTCTTTGTTACCAAATGGCCATCCACTGACCAAAATAATATATCACAGCAGTGATCTCCCATATATCCTCCCCATTGTTACATAAATCACGGAAGTGACGCAAAATGTCTATTAGGGCATACAGAATTGTGGCATGGGGATACGGTCAGCAAGCTACTGTTTCCGATTTCAACACTTTATGTTTAATTCTTCTGCAGGTTATCTACCAGGCTCAAAACTGGTGCTCAGCAAGTGTGGCATCAATACAAGTTGGCAAAATCACTGCCCACCAGTGAAAACTCATAATCAAATGTGTTCACACTTCTGAAGGCTGGGTGTAGTCCAGGCCATTCTTCAAGAGTCTTCAAAAATGTGGCAGTGACTGTTTCACCACAAACAATAAATGCTGTTTGTGATAAAGAGAATGGCATGCTATTTCAGAATGTTCGGTCCCCAGATCATCGAGACAGAAAGCTGTAATTCCAACAGGTAGCCTGAGCTATCCGAGCCTCAATTGACTCTCAAGACCAAGAATGATGCCATCTCACTAACCTTATTAACATATACCCTTAAAGAAACTGTCATTGGAAAATCCAAGCTATTCTTTCCTTGGCCAAGCTGGTGAAAAGAAAAGAAATGAATCGAAAGAATAATTTTAGACATCCAAAACACCAAAGTGGCTTCTTTAAGAGAATTCAAAATCCCAGTTGGGGCTCTGCTGGGAAGAAGGGTATCATATAAAACAGGTTTGGTTTTAATCCCAGAGAAGATGAAAAAGCCACATATTTCAGATGAGTATTTTGCTCATAAATGCTGTGGTTGAGAAACTTTCTAGCTGCCTTTAGATTTTCACTGATGCAATGGGTCCTTTTAACTGTGACAACACAGCAAATCGTAGTGAGTCACCTGAACTGTGAAACTTCTCCTCCGTGAGCTATATACCCCCGCACTCCCACAGACCTGTATATTTTTTATTTTTGTAGTTAGGGGTGGGGTGAGCTTTTGTGCATCTTTAAGCCAAACCACTACCTGCCCTTCTAAGCAAGACCTTTACTCACACACTATGTTTCCCCATCAAATTGCCTTTTCTGTTTCTTGGTGAGGAAGTAACGCTTTGGCTACAGAATGTATACTTTTACAGGCAGGTGGCAAAGAAAGTCTGCCCTAAATTACCATCGAAGGGGCTGGATAAATACATAAAGATTGTTCTAGGACAGTCCACCTGGCTATCAAGAATAAAACTGTGATCTGACAAATTATTACTCATGGCAGTGAGGAAGGCCATACAGCAGAGGGTCGATGGGCTGTCTCTCCAACAAAGGATAGAGAAAAATATAGAGTTACCGTAGGGAGTTTAACAGAAGCAAAGCAGGACTGCGTCAAGGAGTCAATATCCTGTCTGGGCTACATAGTGGACCTGAGGTCCTATCTCCTTGTGAACCACAATGTAGAGGGAGATTCTGGAATGTCGTATCCAGAAGCTCTCATCTGAAACCCTGCATGTGGGATAGGAATCAAGGCTGTTCCTTATATTACAGTGACTGAGGTCTTCCAAGCAAGAGTGGGAATTATTATTCTCAATGGATATAACTTCAAAGAAAAAAGTTTGATAGTCTATATTTTAGAGGACAAGATTTCTCAGTGAATGAGAGGACAGTAGGCATTATCCACATAAGGGGGTTATTATGACTACAGCTCATACAACAGGTCCTTCCTTGGTAGACACATTTCTCACTGACGTTGCACCAGCTAACTGTGTCTCATATTCTAGCCTGATGAATGGCTGCACAGATTTTTACTTTCTCAGTCTGAGCTAATTTTCACTTTTTCAAGATACATATACATAGGCATAGAGAAAGAGATGGAGAAATAAAGAGAAGGAGGGAGAGAGAGAGAGAAAGCATAATTTCTTCAAGGATTATCAATCTTCATTTCCCTTTACCTTCTTCCCAGGCTTCACACAGGTGGACACCAGAAGGCAAAATTCCTTCATTCTAACCCTTTCTCATTTCCATAACATTTTTAATTCCATAGTAAACTGTAAAATATAAAATACTGAAAAATATCACTTCTGTATTTAAGGAACACAATGACAGTACGACAATAAATTGCAAGCATTTAACAATAAAGCGATTATAGTAATAATATTGTCATATTGTAATAATTTGGAAAAGAATGCAGGTGGCCATTCAGTGAAAAGACAAATAAGGGAGAGTGAGTCATGCTCAATTAAGCACTTGAAAAATGTAAAACTCAACATGCTACAATGGAACTTACAGTAAAAAACAAATCTGTGAATGGGATTCCACATAGAAGTTGCCAATTTTAAGTGTGAAAATGACCACCTATGAAGGATTGCTGTTTTATTATTGTATAGCTCTTTTCTTTAAAAATATACTGCTATTAAAATTAATGATATTACCATAAGCTATCAGTTGTTTTTCTTTTTTGAATGGGTATTTACACAATAGCAGTAGTCCCATAAATGACTGGTTTTCTAGAAAAGGAATCATTAATATGTATTAGGCAATGTCTCATATTTGGGAAAATGAGTAAATCTTCCAAAAAATGATGGTAATCCTTTACTAAAACTGTTTGGAGTGGAATTTGCCATCTGAATCCATTTTGTGGAGCAGGAAACCAGCTCCCTTCCATGGTGTCAAAGAGAGAAGGGAATGGGGTGAGGGCCTGGGAAAAAGAAATGGGAAGGAAAGAGGCAGAATTCTGTACACTTAAAATTTGAGTCGAGAATCTGAGTGCCCATGTTCATCCCCAGCCTTTCCATCCTTTACCCCCATCCCACACCTATACACACACGTACGCACATCAGACAGACACGCACACACATTCGCACACACCCAACATACTCACATACACACGTACACAGTGTATACACGAACATACACACATACACATGCACACGGTCAGTGAAATGCAGGGGCGTCAAGCAGGGCAAGTGCCTGGAGCTGGGGTGGATTTCCCTGGGTTTGACAACAGAGAGGCACGGAAGTGGCTGGTGGAGCCAGAAACCAGAAAAGGAGGGTTAATGAGGAGATGAAAATCCTGGGGTGCATCCTGATTCACCTGGGCTGATGGGAGTGTCTGGTGTTTCACATGGACATTGATGTCCAAGTACTGTTTCAGGGGCAGGATGGGACCACCACCCCGAGGCTGTGGAACACTTCCGTGAGGTCATCAGGTGTGACAGAGGTGTTTCTGAAGTTCTCAACAGCCACTAGCTGGTAGTTTGATATAAAGATGAAGAACATGGCAACACGTGAGAGAAGGGTGGAAAAATCTGAAATTCCATGACAGGACATGGAAGTCCGCTCTTGATAATAAAGACAGAAAGAATGAAGGCTTATTCAAATATTGCACTGCACATGGGAAAACACTTGGCTTTGAAACAAATAAATTAGTTTCTAATTATAAAACCTGGCTCCTTTATAGACACTGTTTTCTCTGCTTGGAGTGAACTATTGAGGCGATTACAGACAAAAGTATTTTCCTATCACGTAAGAAGTGATGGCAAATTAGTTTATAAATATTTAGCAGTTTTTCAGTCAAGCCAATAAAAGAACAACACACTTTATTGTCCATCATGCTGAATAGAGTCCTGAAATACTATTAAAATTGGATTATGTTTTCCTCATTGGGAACTGCAGACATAATATCGTTATATAATACGTTTTCCCTCTCAGGAGTCTAAAGGGTTCAAATCAGGTTTGAAATGGGGTTTGGTCATTGCGCAATAAAGGGAAAGTTGGAAGTCAATCCCAGAGATCACTATAGGCAAAAATGCAATTCTGCAGCCTGATTAATTGGAATGGCTGTCTTTAAAGAGTTGTCAGTAGGGATAGATACTTGCTAAACACCAGGTTTTTTCACCTTGAGCATAGCAGACCTAACAGGAACCATTTGTGCTGAGTCCTATTTCTTCGCTGACTGGTTTCACTAGACACCGGAGCAGTAAAGAGCTAAATGAAGTTTAACCCCAATTGCAAGCTTTTAATGCCCACGTTATTACAGTCATCATAAAAGAATAAAGTGCTACTAAATAATAAGTAGGATAAAAATTGCTGCATTTCTCTGTGAGTTTACATGATTTCCTTGGAATATTTCCTTGCATCTTAAAAAATATATTATGAGCTTCCTAATTTCATTTTAGGAAATGGGTTATGATGCATTACAATTTACACAAATAAAAGTCTTGGAGAGCATTGCATCTCTAAAGCATGGCGATAACTTATTGTTCTGGCAAATGATAAAACTGCTTACAGTGGCAGCTGTGATTTATTGATGCAATTCAAATACACTTGGAAAGTATATTAGCTTTGCCTCTACCCACAAAGGGCACGTTTAAGCAGGGTAGGACACACCAATGATAAATTACAGACCAGATCCAAGTGAAGGCAATTGGCACATCAAATAACTACAGGCTCCAAATTATAGCAAGAATGTGTTTTCCATGATAATCCCTCATATGCAGTGGCATGTAGGGTAGGCAAAGAAACAAATTAGCACCTGATTGTTTTATTTTGCAATAGTGTTTTTATTATTTGTTTAATAACAAAGCTTCTCTTGTTTTCATCAATAAGGAGATTGGCACCTCCATACTGCATTCAACATCACCTAATGTGCCATTAAAACTATAACTGGTGGGGATTCACAAATTGGTTCCAGAACAAAACTTGGCCGAGCCACGTGCCTTTATTTTACCAAAGAATCCAAAATGCCCAGTTTCCTCTTGAAAGAGTAAAAACATGACTTTAACTATGGGACAAGCATTTAAAACCCAGAAACTTTAATTTCTAATGGAAAATCACCAAATGGAGCATTTTACCGCATTGGGTATTGGATATTCCCCTTAAGTAGAAAAAAGGCGCCTTAGAAGAGACCTTCAGCATCGGTGCTCTGTCCTCTGCAGCCTCTATGAGGTGCACAAAGTGACATAACTCACCAGGCCTTGCTGTCTATGCATCAAGCACTTACTAAGTGACAACAATTGAAACAATCCACTCCCATTACTGCATTGGTGACTGATGAGTCAGTCCTAAGATTATCTTCATTCTATAGATCAGAACACTGAGGCAGTGGTTAATGGGTGCAAGTTGAACACTTATACTTGGCAGAGATCTGAAGCCAGGTAATCTAACTTCCTAGTTCTTCTTTCTAACTGTTCCATTATATAGGACAAATTATTTATGTGTAATAATTAATGAAGCCTATCTATTTAAAAGGACCAATTCTTACCTTTTCCATCTTACTCCGTTTTGATCTCAGTAGGAGGAAACTACTTACATTCAATTAATTTAATAAGTGTTCAAAGTACTCTCCTCATTACACTTTCATGTCACCTCTTTGTTTCTTGGGATGGCTTTGTGCCTTGGCAAGAAAGCATGCAAAATTGTATCCCAGCTATGCCCAATTGACAAAAAGGATTGCTGACTGATGTTCTGTACACTGATGCTTCACTTACGTAATAAGCTAAAGGACTTGGGGCAAAAGAGACGACCCAGCTAACTACCTGTCGGTGTCTCTGTACTAAATCCTATGCTTTTCATTCTTACCTAAGAAGCTTAGCTATCACTCAGAATCAATCTCAGACATGTTTCTAACAAGCTTTGTTATCATGCTTTCAATCCTAATCAGAGTAGAATAAAAAAAAATGGGGTCCAAGGCAATTCTGCTTAGAATTTGCTATTTTGACATGTGTAATCCAGGAAAAACAAGTATAGACTTGAGATGTTTAGGGTAAGAATAAACGAGGTTATATTCAGTGTACATACTCTGTTTAGTAAGGTGGGAAAGCACATTTCTACATTTAAGTCTAATTACTTAAAAGGATGATTTTTTTAAATCTACCTAAGCAGAATTATCCCTGTCCTTCAGCAACAGTACATACATGAGACAACAATGTATTTCAATAATTTTAATGCTGATGTTGTGACTTTGTATTTAATCAACAGAACATAGAGAATTACTTCAGATTCTGAGCAGTGAAGAGGTTTGGAAAATAATGCATGTTAAACTCTTTGCCATAACTCAGTAAGTACAAATCCTCTATAGACTCTGTATATCTGTGTATAATGAATATTTCTATCTCTCATATACAAGCAACAGAACTATAATTTTTTAGTAAAAGTGGTAAACTTACATTTACCTCTCCACAACTATTTAGAAAAAACAAACTGCATATATATGCAAACAGAAAACCAAAACTCCCACGAAACATTATCTAGGGTTCCCTCTTTTGCCTAGTTAATTCTCTATTCTCATTGACCTCCTTTGTGACCAAAGAAAACTACTTGAGAAGGTCACCTGGAGTTAGGGATGCAGGTGTGACTGTGAGGTCAATTCCTGACTTCCACCCATTGTGTTCAGAGCTGCTATCCCCACAGCGCTAATGGAGGAGAGCCCATAAAAATCCAAATTCAGTCTTGAAGACCAGGGTCATACATCAGCCCTTGGAGAGAAAAAATAAAAAAGAATACACAGAGGAAAGCAAACAAACACTGAAATCTGTTGCCACACCACTTTATATTGGTCAAGTGTTATCTTTCTAGAGCAAGCTGTCAGGTTTGAAAATTAAAGACAGGGTATTAAAACTAAACATTTCTAAAAATGCTATTATTTATCACTCAAAAGTATGCACATAATACAGCTATAATTTTTCTTGACAAGTATATTTCTAAGATCCTTCACAAGAACTAAAACTATTATTTCCATCAACCTTTTTTTTTTTTTTTTTTTTTTTTTTTGTTTTACCAAAAAAGAGAAAAACT
>NC_048223.1:39218650-39354900 GCF_002007445.2 Ailuropoda melanoleuca
AAAAAAAAAAAAAAAATCTTTTACAGAGACTGGAGAAATATAGCCTCCCCATAAAAACTGAGTAATCCCTGGGGAGAGGTGGTGCCCAACCCTCAGCAATTCAGGAGAATCCAGTTATCTGCATTTTTTATAAGCTCTCCTCCTCATCCTAATATGGGTGGAAAATCTCTTGGAAAACAATGACTTAGGGACTATGCAAGTGCATTTTTCCCATGGCTGATTTCTATCACATCGCCGCCTTTCCTGAAGAAAAGTCTACCATCTACTGTTCTGTGACAGGGTCTTTAACTTTAAAGTCTTTAAGGTTTCCGTTTGCTTTCACAATGCCTCCCAATTCTTCCAGGTACATAATAAAGTTCTAATAAATCAATGAAATTCATCTCAAGTCCCTTGAAAGCCAGTAGACATGAAACTCCCAGTTGATTTATTTTTCTACTCCCTACTCCTACTTCCATGCCTGTTAGCTCCCAAAATAAAGCCATCTGTGGTGATTTCACAGAGGTTCTGGCTTCCCTGGAGACTCTCACATTCCCCAAACCCAACAGAGACTTCTGCTACAAATCTAGCAGAAAGAGCCAGATGGCACTTGTCCTACAAGTGCTGGCTGTCACCACCAGGCAAATGTACAGAATCGTGTAGCCAGTCTTTGTGACAATACTGCAGACCCCGAGGGCCACCAGTGTGAGCTGGAATGGGAAGAGAGTTCCTGGGGTGCTGAGAGCTGGCATTACCGATTCACATAATTTATAGTTAGTTACTGTCACCACAAACCAACAACAAAGACAACAACCACAAAGGGAGAAAAAAAGAACAAGAAAGAAAGCTTTTGGTGCCTTTTAACTGTTTTTCACAGCCTCTTGAATAAACCTGGACATGTCCTTTTCAGGTTTTTAATCTCCATTTATAAATACAAGCACAGATACAACGTGATGTTTAATATATGCCATCTAATTCCTGAAGGTATAATGTAATTCCTGCAACATGAGAGTGAGCAAAATGAGAAGGAACACAGATATGCTGTTTCTGTTCTGGTTAATTCTAGCTGGCGGTAAAACAATCCAAAGTGCTAGTATTTGTTGACAACATCATAAGAACACTTTGGCAAAGCACATGGGTTTTCCACCTTAATATCTTTCCTCAACTCTTCAGTTTGAAAAGAATAGGCAGATTTCTGCAGGGCAAGGAAAGAGGCCTCAGAAGAAATGAAAGCTGCCAACAACTGACCTTGAACTTCTAGTAAGTGTCAGAAAAAAAAAAAGTCAGTTGTTTACACCACCCCCCAACCCTATACACAAACAAAGCATATACTAATCTCTGAGCTTTGTTACTTGTGCTGAAGACTGGTTCCTGAATAAGAGGCTAAACTATTGGCGAACTAAATTCCTAAAGTTCCAAGCTGAATGGGTGGCTCAATCACCCAAAAAAGGAAGCGAAAGCCTACAGGACACTGAATATCCTTGAATTACTCACAAGCTCAGCAGCAGGATAATTTAGAAATCAACAACTGCACAGTATTCACATTCTCTTTCATTGTTCTAAGAAGGAAAAAAATGCAGAGAAGAGGGATAAAGTGGATTGGGAAGAAGTAGAGCTTTGGCTCCCGATATGGTTTTATTGATATCCTGGGGCACTGTGAGAGCTCAGGACTAAAAATTACATCAGTTAGTCCCCATACTTGCTGAATGACATCTCTGAAATTAGACTTCATAGATTACCTATCTATAAATTCACAGGTCTCTATTCGCCTTACTGTTTGCAATAGCGGGGAGAAAGGCATTTTGGGCTTATGGGGGCTTATTTAGAGGTATACTTAATAAGTATGTCATGAGTTTTGCCAAATTAATACATTAATTTTCACAGCAGTCACAAAACATGCCATTATGTCCTGCCAGAGATTTAAAAATACCTTTGATGCAAATTTCAGAGACCAAAAATAAATGTAAAAGTAAGTGCTACCCGTCATTTAAATTCGGTTCATTAGGAAAATGACATTCACACACACACACACACACACATAGACACGGATTTCTTAAAACCCAGTTTCCCCTTTCTCCCTTTTTAAATGTCTAAAAAAGACCAGCTAAAGGCAATGATGAGAAAAGGCCCATTTCAAGCTGAAGGTAGCAGCACCTTACGGTCATTGGCTAGCTGACCAAGAGCAGGGACTCGTCTTGACTGCAGTTTCTGTGCCTGGCAAACAGCAGTGCTGAGGGCACTAGGGAAGGAGGCAGGGAGCACATGTTTCCATGGATTTTTTTTTTTTTTTTGCCACATTCCTGTTGTCAAGGAAACCGTCTCCTTTGTGTGGCACGTTCAGAAAGGCACTTGAGGTAGACTCCAACTCAAAGAGTGTGAGCCCCTTGAATTGTATCAGTTTTAACAATGGGAAATTAAAAAGACAAAAGCGCTTGACTGAAGGTGGAAAAATACCCCGAAACTTCTGTGGAGTCCTCCCTGCCTGGGGAGAGAAGTGGCAAGCCAATAACAACAGTTTAGTATGAAATATTTGTTGGATACGGAAGTTAAAAAAGATAGATAAATGAGAGATTTGAAAGCTTTAGTCTCCCCCTCCCCACACCCCTCAAATACTTTTTCTTTGAAGGAAAATCCAGGAATGCAAGGACGGCTTTGGGAAACATTTTGTGTTATAATTGTTATTATTCTAGAAGACTCCCTGGGGTGTTTGGGGCTCACTGTGAGAGCTTCCCAGTGACTGAGGCAATGCTGCGGCCCTGGGCCTACAAGGCTGGGAACAGGGTGATCGCCATCATTGCCGTTAAAACTGTGTCACACACTACTCCAAATTGAATTTTTAAATTTCCCATTTGTTTTCTGCCAATATATAAAAATATTGTATGTTAAATATTGATTCATGTATATTGTCCTTATATGCTGCAATATCGTTAAATTCCCTAATGAGTTCTAGTAGTTGTTTTGTACACTGGTTAGAATTTTTAATGTAAATATGCATGTCATCTGCACATACAATCTTACTTCTAAAAAAGACCGTGTCACAGAAGTGTCGGAAGAATCAGTTTACATGCAAGTGTAAAATGAGTTTTGAGTGAGTAAAAATGCTATATTAATAAGGAAGTGGCATGATCTATGATTGCAATACATGTATGTGTCGATCATGTGTACATACATAAGCTTAAAGGCGGAAAAGGAAGAGGCAAAAATAATCCATTATTGTGTTGGCATGGAGTTTTTGCATCTTTTTAAAAACATCCTTTACTGCAAGTACTGTGTTCTTTTGACAGATTATTAAAGTTACATATGCAGAAAAAAATAAAAATTACCCATAAAAACAATCTTCTCTTCCTCCTAATTCTTGCCACAATTTTCAGCAAGGCAGGAGCTTTTCACTCTGATTCATACTTTGGATTGTTCTCTTTGAGTGACCTCTGCAGCAGGAGCTGAGCCTTTCGGACCAGATAGATCTAGTTAGCCTCAACTGGGGAAATCAAGGTGTCCATCAAGATGCACTGAAGAGCGCCTCAAGCTTTCTGATATCCGCAGTGTAATACCACACAGTCCGCTTAACACCCTCTGTGCATAGGTGAGTAATTAGAGTGATATTTGTTGATAAGCTGCTATCGTTGGAAAACAGTGCATGCAATGCCTGCACAGAGCTGGCTCGGCAAATTCTACCGCATGCTCTTAGAAGAGCTTGGAATGCGTGCTCCGTGCGCTACCCTGCATTCTGCAAAGTGCGTTTGGGGCTCTATCCCGGCCCCTCTTTCTGCCATTAATTTCTTATTCTCAAAACAATTATGACCCACATGGCTCATGAGAAGTGCAATGGTGCTGGACCTAATACAAAAATAAAAATAAAACACAAGAGTAAGAGCATCTGGGAGAATGTAAAAATTCAATTATAATGAGTCTCTAGGTGCCTTCAAGGAAATGGTGAGGGAATCTGGAAGAAGATGTCAGCAGGCAATTAGGGATTGGTGGCAGTCCTTGAAGGGCATCGAAACCATCACAGCAGCCAGGGAGGGTCAGTGGGCAACTGGGAATAGCACCTGGGAGAGACCACAGAGGCAGGCCCGTGGCAGCATCAGGGATTTGGATGAGAGCTTAAGTACGAAGGCTACTGCATGCTGCGGATGCGCTCTTCCAACAAACAGATGTGCAGAAACGCCTGTGCCATGGAATCATTCTGTAACAGCTGAATCAATTAGTGACCCTACTTGTAAGCATGTAACCCCCGCGCCCCCCCCCCCCCCCGCCNCTCTAAAGAGGGTGTGTGAGTCACTGTGCTGCTTCTAGAATTACACTACTTCTCCGTGGCTCACACAATCCTGTAGCCTTCCTGGGTTATAGAGATTGCTGCTTGGGTCTGAATAAAATGTTTAGGAACCACTCATGGGGACAGGAAGGCCCATGGCATTTCAGGGCTGGAGGGGGTGATTAGAATCTGTTCTTACGCTGATGGTCTGGGGAAAGGGCAAACTAGCCTTGGTTTTACTGTGTCCCTGCAAAAAGCAGCCACATCTGAAGACAGTGGAAAGAAGAAAGAATTTCAGAAAACAGCACGTTTCAGGGCTGCAAACTTCTGAGGTCGTGTCCTTTAAATTTAATGATTTGTACACTGCTCTCTATTCAAAGAACGAACACCAAAATGTCTAAGCAATAGTGAACCCCTTGGAAATGACAAATTCAAACACCATCCAAAAGCCTGATAATTTTCCTGTGGGCATCACTGCATTGTTGAATTTGGGAAACAAAAAAATGAAAATAACCTTCTTCAAGATGCTCTTCACTTTTTTATCACTACAAATTTCCAAGTTTGAAGTCACCAACCCTGAGGGTAACTTTATGCTGGCTCTAAGGACAGCAAGGTGGAGAGAAGATGGTTTAGTACCCTTGATGCTCTCTGATCAGAACAGAAGGTGGGGAAAACCCAGCATATTCTTCTTAGTCATCGGAATGTTGGATCATGAATATCTCTGGAGGTATGAGGTGTCCTATCTCATAATAGAAAGGAGTGTGTGGAATGGAAAGAAATAAATTTAATAAATTAAAACGAGAAGAAATGCAGACAACTAAAGTACAGTATGAAGATCACCTAGAGTTGAGAGTGAAAAGCATGTTTATTTATAAGGAGAAAGAAACAAAAGAGAGAAAGAGAGGTCCAGAGAATTCAAGATAGGAAGTAAATAAAATGAGAAGACAGATTTGAAGATGGGGAAGCAAAGAATACCATGAAAAATTGAAACAACAAAGTGTTTCCAAAGATAGGAGAGGCTGAAAAACAAGGGGATTAATAGATGGAAGCATAGCTCCCTGCAGAAATTAACAAGAAATTGGCAACAAATTAACAAGAAAGAAAAAGAGGAGCAAATTAAAAGGATGGACCAAGGCTGCATATGCCATGAAATATCCTAACTTCTCTTAATTTAGTTCAGTGAAACCATCAGGTAAGCCTGACCCCTTGGAACTAGGAGTTTGGGTTCTTCAGATTTTTCTAGAGTTCAGATTCTTTCTTAGGAAAGCTGCACAGGAATGTTAGAATTTGGGGGGGGAACCCACCATAATTTGTATGCTTTTCTTGCCACCTTTCTTTCCTTGCCATCTCTAAACCAAATCTTTCTTTTTTTCTAACAAACTACTGCTTCCACGTTTGGTTGCATAATATGAAAAATACAAGATACTGCTATGATCTATCTTTCTCTCCATCTTTATAGAAAAGCAGGAATCCTAACCACACCAGTGGTGCTTAACTGCATAACAAATGAGTACGTAAACATCAAAAGCTAAATAAAATGCAAAACGCCAGAGCAACTCTTAGAAACATGTTGAATAAACCTGTTTCACTATACCCTCCTAGGTTATAGTGGGAGGGAACCTGGCCATCTATATTGTTTTGGTTACCTGTATGGCTTTCAGATCTAAAAATAGCATGATTCCTATTATTGCTCCTAATAATGTTAACCTTTCTCATAACCCCGGCTTAATATTTCTCATTCCCTAGGGGCGCCTGGGTGGCATAGCGGTTAAGCGTCTGCCTTCGGCTCGGGGCGTGATCCTGGCGTTACGGGATCGAGCCCCACATCAGGCTCCTCTGATATGAGCCTGCTTCTTCCTCTCCCTCCCCTGCTTGTGTTCCCTCTCTCGCTGGCTGTCTCTATCTCTGTCGAATGAATAAATAAAATCTTTAAAAAAAAAATATTTCTCATTCCCATTTCTGTAAATGGAATAATTAGACCAATTAATGAAAGAAACACATAAACATTTCCATAGAAACCTTTTCCAAACTCATATTTTCAGAACAGCATGTTCCGTAAGGATTTATCCATGTGACTTCCACTGAAATCAGACAATTAAATCCTCGTGTAACTCTTTGATAATGAACCCCCTCTGCTTTTAGTAACATAATAATGCAGACACCTAAGGTACACATGGCTTCCTCAAGGCGGTCAAATGCAACAATTTCTGCATTGCTTCTCTGAGTGATTATTGGTTATATATTTTAAAAAATGTATTTAAAAATATAGAGAGAGATTAATAAGGCGTTAAGCAGTAATATATACGTAAATTATACAGAGGATAACTAGACAAATAAATCTTTTTAAAAACCATCGAGTTTGGAGAAGGTGATTTAAGATTGAAAAAGAAAATCCCACTGTCTAAAAACTAATGTATCTCATTGGTCACACTGGTATCCCAAATTCTTTCTTTAGCTCTGATGGTCCTTCTTCCCATCTCCACCCATTCCCAAGGGGAAAAGAGTCAAGGGGAGGAATACCATAAGAACAAAGAAAGAGAAGTGCTTTCTCAAAGATAAAACTCCTCTCAGTTGCATTGACACTGCTTAATAAGTCAAGCTAAAAATACAGGATTCACTGTCAACCTTATACAAGCACTCTGGTTAAATAAATTTATAGACTCCATTAAGGTACATTTTGCCCCATCCCAAATGTGTTTCAGAACAACATTACAGAGCCAACAATCTCTTTTCCTACTAGGAGATGTTATCATGAACAATATTCTATCACAACAAAAATAGCATTACTTCAAGAAGAAAAAAGCTAAACATACTGCTGTTTATTGAACTTCCACGCAGGCCTCTCAGGAAAGGAGCTGTGGCTTTGGTCTATTTTCAAATATACATGTGTCACAGATAATGACATCTTCCTGCTAGAGATGCCACTGAGTCTGTTCCTTTGTTAAACACTCGAAAGGGAGCTAAGTGATTGAAGGAAGGCGCTGCCTTGAACAGAGGGTCCTATGAGCAGTTGTCAGGGTCTGGTTATTTCCCCGCCATCTGAACACTTTTGAAACTAATCGGTTGAAATGAGTGTTGATGGGAACACTATTCCTTTAAATTTATAAAAATCCCTGAATTGCAAAGCATACACAAATCCACACATACTATCCCCCTGAGAGCGGCCTGTGACCTATACCTTGGGCAAATGTCTGAACTTTGAAAAATGTGTGTTGTCTGTTGCTGTAGATTGGTTTGTTAGGCTGTCTCTCTCTCTGATTTCATAACATTTAACTACAGTTTTATTCTTATTCATATTTGAGACGGATGACTGAGAGGTTTCCATTTAGGCTTTTCAATCTTCATACATTCTCTTCTTCTTTCCCTCTCCCTCTCTCTCCCCTCTCCCTCCCCCACCCTCGCATACACACACGGACACATACAGGCAGCCACCTACCCCTCTGTGTTCATGCTAACTTGAAAAGAGATACACATATTACTCATTCTTTCAACACTTCTGAGTGCGTGCTCTGTCATGTAATCATGCTATATTTACTTTCGATCTCAAAATTTGGATCTGTAAACATTAACACACTAATTCTAAATACAATTCATAAGAGTCATATGCTAACTACAAACTATTAATTTTTGCCTAAAATATAAGCAATGTCAAATCAAAGAGTGAATTTGGGTAGGTTCTTTCCCTTTGCAACAGCTTACACGCAGGCCAGCCGTGATTAAAAATCTGCTCTCTGTGACATTGGCTCTCCAGATGGCAGACCCTTAGCATCGGCATCCCCTGGGAGTGTGCTCGAAACGCAGAATCTCAGGACTCACCCTGGAACTACTGTGTCAAAATACGCATTTGATCAAGGTATACATGCTCATTAAAGTTTAGGGAGCACTGGCTACAGTAACCCTCCCTCAAACACCCACAACATGGGAGGGGCTGAGAATGGCATTTACAAGCTCTTCTCAGGAATCCAGAGAGGCTTGGAAAAATCCAATGGCCTGTTATATAGCTAGTATTTCCGACAGGCTGAACCCTCCAACTCTACAGGTCTTCAGTGAAGAACTAACTCCCTACACACAAAAGGTTTTCTGCATATGTGGAATGGAGATTTGAATCAATGCAATCTATATCCTAAAGGTCAGAGTGTCCCCAAAGATTCCTGGATTATGCTGTTATCCTATCATCAGTTAGCAAAATAAAACACACAGGATCTACATTCGCTGACCTGGTTTTCTCTTCCCTCGGTGTTCTGTATACATATTTATTTACATATATTTTGAATTCATTGCGAAGTTCTTTATTTGCATCCATCATTCTTCTCTCTGATCAACTGGACAAAGGAGGCCCATTGCAAGGCTTGTTTCTGTCTTCTCTAACAAGACAGAGAAAGATGATACTCGAAGGGGAGGAAGAGTCCATTTGTCTTAGGAAGGTGGAGGAGTGATAACACATCTCCTAAGTTTTCTGGATAGTATTTTACTCTTGTTTGCATGCCCTCCTTATAACCTGCACGCGGCCCTAAGTTCAAATATCCAAGGGCAGAGTCTCACAAGTCAGACTTAGTCACACTGAGTCAGCCTGCTGGGTTTCTGAAACCCACATTTGTCACTGAATCTCTAAAGACCGAGGTGCTAGAAGCCCCCTTTCTGGCTCTGACAAGAAAGATGCCACACCAGGCAGGAGGCTGGCCTTCCTCAGTTTCCTCATTTAACCAAACGGAGCATATAAATTCTGTCTCTACTATTCATGCCTCATGATGGCTGTTCAGCAGAGTGTAAGGGAGAGTCCAGGTGAGAATTATGTTAAATATAAGTGAAAGAGTGAGTCAAGCAGCTCAAACCATTTTGAAGACCTCCATCACTGTCTCCTGCAAGGACTCCAACTCTGCTTTGCCAGGAGGGTTGGCTCATCATTTCCCCAAACCAGAGCCCTGACAGGACCGGAGCTGAAGTGAATTAAACAGGCTTTAGGAAGCCCCACAAAAGCTGCATGGGCTTTTGCAATATGATGCATTATTTAAGATTTCTTTTTCATGATTTCCTTCTGAACTATGATTTGAAAAGTAAAACATTTTCATGGAAATTGCTCTATGAAACTGGTTTTTACCCAAAATGAAGCATTCAGCAGATGGTTGGGAGTGGGGAAGTGGGGCAGGAAAGGGATTTAAAAAGCAGAGGTAAGCGGCATCTCCAGAGTTTTCAGAATCTACACCAGAGGATTTGCTGCAGTTGTGAGCTAACCGAATGAAGGGTTCCCTCAAGTATTGTGTTTCTCCCTTTCCTGCTCTGCTCTGCTGCCATTCTATTTTCCTACTGCTCTACTGTCATGGCATTTAATAATCCGGGCTCTCCTGATCTACTGGAAAAGCAGCACTGTTGGACCGCCTGATGTAAACAGTAATCTACATTATTCTTCTACCTAAGCCTAAAGTAATATCGTTGGCATTAAGCAAAGTGCTGGAAGCCTGGCAAGTGAGGGATGTAGGTGACAGTGTCTGGGAACAGCTTACCCAAATGTCATTGGTCACAAGGCCTTACATTCCAAACTATTTTTATGGAATGTTTCTAACTTTTTTTAGGGAATCAAACATGTCTTAATTATTTGAGGAAAAAATCCCAACAACAAATGATAACATGCTTCGAATAACTTCAAAGTCTCCCCTGCATCCTTGGACTTCAGGGAAACTGAGGGTAACCTCTGCCTTAAGATTCATGTCAGGACTATAGGAAGTTTTGTAATTGGAGTTGTGAATATCACCTCTCAGCCACAGATAGAACTAGTAAGCCGAAAATCAGCAAAAATACAGAAGACCTGAGCAACAAAATAAACTGACAGGATTTTAATCGGTATGTCTAGAACATTCTACCAAACAACAGCAGAGCACCCAATCGTTTTCAAGAGCTTATGGAGCATTCAGCAAGTTAGACCAAACCTGGTCCATAAAACCAACCTCAACAATCTTCTAAGAGTTGAAATCATACAGAGTATGTTCTTTGTAATGGAATCAGTCTAGAATCAATGACAGAAATACAACAGGAAAACCACCAAACACTTGGGTATTAAACAAAACACCTCTAAATAATCTATAGATCAAGGAGCAAATCACACAGAAAATTTAAAAACACATACAAATTAATAAAAATGGAAATAAAGCACATAAAAATATGTGGCGCGTTGTTAAAGCAGGGCTATGAAGGAAACCTGTAGCACTAAGTATGCTCGCATTAGAAAAGAGAAAAAGTCCTAAATCAATAATCTCACTTCCTACCTCAAGAAACTACATCAAGTAGAACAAAATAAAGCTAATGTGTGCGGACGGAAGAAAATAAGAACAGAAATCAATGAAATCAAAACAATAAAACAATAGAGAAAATCAATGAGATTAAGTGGTAGTTCTTTGAGAAGATCAATAAAATTGATAAATCTAGCGAGACTTACCAACCTAAGAAGGGAGATTTTAAAAATCACGAACAGTACGGAAAAACAGGATATCCCAACATATCCTGCAGCCATTCAAAGGATAATAAAGAAATACCAGGAATAACTTTTCACTCATAAATCCAACAACTTAGACGAAATGAGCCAATTCCTCAATGACCACAAAGGACTAAAACTCACCAAAGACAGATCATCTGAATATTCTCGTAACCATAACAATTTCATAATTAAAGGCTCTAGTAATTATATTCACATAAAAAGTAAAAAATAATGCTTCTGAAAATCCCCAGGCCCAGACAGGGTCACTGGAGGATTCTATCAACCATTTAAGGAAGATTCATCACCATTTTACACAATTCCTTCCAAAAAACAGAAGAAGAGGAAACACTCCCCAATTCATTTTATGAGGCCATTATTATTCTGATCCCAAAACCAGGATTTATTCATCCCCACATGCCCACTTATGAAAGTAGATAGGACTTTACAAGTCCATTTTTGTGGCTTTTAGAACATATGCAAGATTGTAGAAAGTGGAGAAAGAAGCTACGTGTATTTCTTTTTTAGTCAAACTGAAAAGGGAATTTGAAGTTGGAGACAAGATTCAAGACAAATTCTTTTTTTTCCCCCCTCTTTTCAATATGTGATCTGCACATAAATATCTCAGCTGTGCTCTGTCATCTGCTGTTAGTGACCAGCACCACAAAGGAATACGAAAGCCTGTGGTGGGTCTGGAGCCAAAGTCGAGAGTCCCCCATTTGTTCTGCGATTAGTCAACGTAGCTGGATCATTAATTCAATGCTCTCTGCCTCTGTCACATGGGCCTGCCAGCTTAGTTCCAACGTGCCCGTTTCTCTATGATCATCCGTGACAGTAAATAAAGGCAACACTAGTAACTAGGTTTATGTGATTATGATCAAGGGGTTAATGCGCAGGTCTAAAACCAGGCAAGCCTGGTCCTCCTCCTAATCTGATCAACCCTGGGACCCGGGTAATTTATTTCTGAATAAGGGTGCTCACAGCTACTATTTCCCTTGTGAATTTGTGGTGGGGGTTAAACAATGCAGTGTTTGTAAGTACTTAACATAGCACCTAGCCACGTAGAGACCTAACTAACGGTGGCTATAATTACTACTAACATGTTTATGGCCTGAAAAATGTTTTTAGGGGCGCCTGGGTGGCTCAGTCAGTTAAGCGCCTGCCTTCAGCTCAGGTCATGATCCCAGGGTCCTAGGAGGATCAAGCCCCACTTCAGGCTCCCTGCTCAGTGGGGATCCTGCTTCTCCCTCTCCCTCTGTCCTGCTCATGCTCTCTCTCTCTCAAATAAATAAAATCTTTAAAAACAAAACAAAACAAAAAGTTTTTAAACCTGAATGAAATCATAGCAACATAGGTATTAATGAAATGCAATATGGTAACTGACTACTAAGTAAGCCTACAGCATTGTGAAATGAAAGGCTTGCTCATCAGTACTGCATTTCAGTATTTGACCCCTGGGAAGAGCTGTTCTCAGGTAGGACACCCTCACTACCAAGTCTTTCAGAGCTCGAACCAGATAACTGCCTTTCTATGCATCTTCAGGTCATCAACAACTGCCTCATAAAAAAAATTATCTACCTTCACTGTTGGGAGTACCTGATAATGTTAAATTGACAACATATTTTTTTTTTCCATTAGAGACACTTCTGTATTAATGGTTTTTATTTCCCTTGGATATGTAGCTACAAAACCCAAATATCACTGTTCAAATCTGCCGCTTAATTTCTCCAAATTAATGACCCTTGTTTATAATCCCCACCAGTGTAGGCTCCTTCTTCCAGAGACTTAGCACTTCCATCACAGGTTGGTAGTGTAAAGAGTACAAAATCACCAGGAGGAAGAATTTATGTCCCCCTATTGGGCCTCAAGGTAACTCAAGGGGCCTATTTGGTCAATTGTAGAATATCTGATTTCCTTTATAAAAATCCACTGTGTGTAGTTATAAGGCCTCTGAAAGATGCCGTGACTTACAGAGGTTTCAATTGGTCAAGAATGTAGGACAAAGAAGAAATACTTTTCACTGCCATTAAATGAAGACTAAAAACAGTGCCAAGAAGCAAATTGGGATTAAACTCTCATTTGGTTATAACTGAGATAAATTTGCTCCACATGAATGCCTAACCCTGTGATGTGGAGCTTGCTGTGACATAGGCCAAGGCGGTATCAGATGAAGGTGGGAGAGGGTCAGGTCCCAGAGAGTCAGGGAGTCACGGGGGGATAGTGCCAGCCCAACCCCAGTCCCAAGGTCGTTTTACAAGAGACAGAGGGCCTATCTTCATGCGCCTCCAGGAAATGTGGCTTCCCAAATAAGTCTCTATTAGTATCACTAAACTAAGCAAATGGCCTCCTAGCTATAGTCACGTACTGTCACTGCAATTGCATTGCATGAACTAGATGACTGGGATTTTGTTAGCAGAGGTGATTCTTAGTGATGTCAGGCGACGGTGTCTGTCTTCCCAAACCTTCAGTAAATACAAAACCATGGTGGAAACTGCATTGAGATTTTCAGCTCATATCGGATGTGGTGGTCTCAAAAGCTAGGAACTCAAAGGTCTCACATGTATGTCGACGCTGTCTCTTCCGGGAGGTTACCATTCACACATCATTTCCTTTTTCTCATCTTCCCAGTCCCCACAGACTACCTTAGTCCCACTCACCTCCCTGACACTTGAAGCACTTCTATTTTGGATATGCTGCTCCTTTAAAATGCACCTTTCTAATTAGTGTCATTATCTCGCCTTGGAGGTGGCATTTCCATGGAATGTGGGAGAAGTCAACGTCTCCAGTCTGCCATAGAATGTAGCTGGGGCCAGTCTGTTCTCTGTGAGATGGGGAGAGGTTCTGCAACCCTAAATTCTCCCACAATGTTTTAAAAAAGATAAAAAAAGTCACAACATTCTTGCTAATGTTGAGACTCACCAATAAAGATGGTGGAGAAAGGTCAGGGAGAGCCTGAGGCTTGTCCTAAATCTGCTTCTGTTGCCCAGTGAACATATTCATCCGACTGTCTCAGCCCCCCCCCCCACAGACCCGGAGTCTTCAGGTGGTGTAGCTCTAGAATGTTTGCAACCACATGCCTGTGTAGGGACTATACTCTAACACAAGCCTGAAATATCTCTTCAGGAGACTGTCAAATCACGGCAGTAAACTAAAACTTGGTCACTCATTATCATTAGATATCTGCATCTTTCTTCTACAGGCATTGGTAACCAAAAGGAAAACTTCACGGTGGCCTCTGGACCAGTAGCTAGAAGATGATAAATTAACTCTCTGACAAACATTAACAGGAGGAATGCAAGCAGCACATTACTACAGTATATATCTAAATTGATAGCATAGTTACCACCAAGTGATAGAGATAATAACATTTTTCAGCAACCAGAGAAAATATTACCAAACTCTTTTCTTAAAATAACTGATCATTTTAAAGCCTTCTGTGTTTGGGGCGCCCGGGTGGCTCAGTCGGTTCAGCGTCTGCCTTCAGCTCAGGTCATGATCCCAGGGTCCTGGGACTGAGCCCCGCATCGGGCTCCCTGCTCAACAGGGAGTCTGCTTCTCCCTCTCCCTCTGTGCTCTTGCTCTCTCTCTCTCAAATAAAATCTTTAAATAATAATAAAAAAATAAACACTTTTGTGTTCTTTTTTTTTTTTTTTAAAGATTTTATTTATTTATTTGACAGAGATAGAGACAGCCAGCGAGAGAGGAAACACAAGCAGGGGGAGTGGGAGAGGAAGAAGCAGGCTCATAGCAGAGGAGCCTGACGTGGGACTCAATCCCATAACGCTGGGATCACGCCCTGAGCCGAAGGCAGACGCTTAACCGCTGTGCCACCCAGGCACCCCTGTGTTCTTATTAGTATAAAAATGTAAAGTTAATTCAGAGGTCAAAGTATATTTTCCTCCAAACTATTACAGTGTTGAAACAAAAAAAAAGTCTGGCTGGCAACTATACGTTTCTCTAATTCTTCTCCTACAGACTTTAAACAGGCCATGAGATGAACCGAAGACTGTACACGTTATCTGCAATACAGAGGAATTGAATCATTTCTCCAATCTGACATGATGCTAGTCGTGTCTGCATTCCTATTCTTAGGGTGTCTATTCTTGGTATGAACGCTTGGCAAGGCCTGTGCTTTCTGTCTGCTTATAAAAATTGTACATCTCCCGTATATACCACACATATATGTATATATCACATATGCATAGACATATCATCAGCATAGAGATCCGATGGCAGAGCAGCCATTCAGGAGGCAGTGGGAGCACGCGCTATAGCACACAACCTACTTACGGAAGGCAGGATCCCCCAGTCAGGCGGTCTTCAGCATGGCAAGGAGCAGTTTCCCTTGCAGAGTGGTCAGCAGGAAGGACACAAGCCTCTCCCTAGCCCAAGTCACTCAGCCCTGCTGGGTTCCTGCTGCTCTCGGGGCACTGGCATGCCATTAGGAGTGTGACACAGTAGGGAAAGAGACCGGTTCACTGTGAGACCTGCTACTCACTCTCGTACAGTGTATCGGCCCCCCTTCCCACTGCACAGTGGCTGCCAAGCTCTGGGCGGGAGGCGTGTGGCCCTCGAGACAGTGAGCCATGGAGTCAAAGTTCCACCGGGGACACGGGCTGCAGTGTCGGGGGCCTTCTTCTAAAGACAGTACTTTTTAGGATGGTATGGAAACAACCTAATTTGGTCCCCTAGCCTTAGGAACAAGGGAGGGATTTTCTTCATGTTGAAAACCAAAAAAAATAAAAAAGGGAAATAGAAAAGGAAACGGTATGAACTAGGAAGATAAGGATGTGGTTGGCACTCTGCTTTAAAAGAAATTAAGAAGATCCAAAAATAATTTATGGAGACTGTATTTAGCATGCATGTCTGGGGTGCTGGAGTGACGTGGGCTTCACCTTCTGGTACCTGTTACTTTTCCATACAGAGTTAATCCAATGCTCCATTATCTTGTCTGGGTAAGGGAAATGAGGCGATTAAATTGCCAAGCTTGGATACTCATCCAAAGAGGACAGCTGAGAGATTTACATGCAAAAATCAGTGGGTTAGAGGAGGGCATGGAAAACAGACTCCAAGTACCTGCTTGCTGTGCTGCCTGTGGCATCTGCTGGCCCCTCTGAGCACTGTACTGAACGGAGGCCAGGGGCCGGTACTGCTGCGTGCTTGAGGTAGGGTACTGACCAGATGGGTAGTAATACACGGACATCTGTGGAAGAAAGAGAAGAACGGGAAGAAAGGGAATGAGAAATGTATAGGAGTGACATTTTTTAACATACAATGCATGGTCACCTTATGATGTACTACGATCATAGTAGACTGTGAAGATGGCCACCAAACACTTCACCCAGCCTGTGCGTGTGTGCATACTGCTCTTCTCGTGAAGATGTGCAATCTACTCCCCAGGTCCCTGAATCTGGGCTGGCTCTGTGACTCTCTTTGACCAAGGCCATGAGGCAGAAATGGCAACTCTTGAGACTTCCAAGCCAGGTCCTTAAGAAGACGTGCACTTATGCTCACACAGGAGGAGCACCGAGCTGCCAGGAAAAGAAGTCCAGGCCATCCTGCTGGAGAAAGAGGCCATGTGGAGAAGACAGGAACCCCAGTGGACAGGCTATGCCGACGTTCTAGGCATGGGAGCCAGGCCATCTTGGATGTTCCAGACCCAGTCAAGCTGCCCAAGCCATTAGCACATGAAGCAGAGCTGAACCATCCTGCTGAGTCCTGCTCTAGTTGCTGACCTAGTCACAAGCAATACAATAGTTGTTGTCTTAAAACACTGGATTCTGTGTTTTCAAAATGAAACAAGAGTGAATGTAACAGGGGTGCTTGGGTGGCTCAGTCAGTTAAGCTTCTGACTTCGGCTCAGGTCATGATCCCAGGGTCCTGGGATTGAGTCCTGCATCGGGCTCCTTGCTCAGTGAGGCATCTGCTTCTCTCTCTGCCCATCACCTTGCTTGTGCTCTCTGTTGCTCACTCTTTCTCTCTCTCACATAAACAAACAAACAAATAAATAAATAAATAAATAAATAAAACCTTTTAAAAAAGGGGGAATGAAACAGTCATCTACAACAACAAACAGTTATCTAACTTGAATTGTTTTTCTAATGGAAACACAAGTGAGATGTGGAAACTGCTAATCTCTAGCCTATAAGAAGCAGGGGTTGGAATTACAAAATGCAGTCAAGTCTATTAAATCACTTGGCAGAGCCATTGGCACAGAGCCAATATCCAAAAGAATTTATGTTCAATCTAAAAAAGGAAATAAGTTTAAAATAATGTTTATATTACCTAATGTCACTTTCTAATGATTGGGAATGGCTAAAAATATTCTAATTACTTCCAATAAGATTGCAACCAAATGTCTCTTGGAAAGTCTTCCTTGTCTGCCTCAGTTCATTTATATTAAGGCGCTCTCTTACTAATCTTGAATGTTTTTTCATCTCCAGGCTTCTGACAATTCTTCTATCATCTTCTTGAAAGTGTAAACAGAGATATACAAGGACACAGTCTACAAGTAAGTATCACATACACAGAATAAAATTACAAGCCACCTATGTTTGAGAACAGTGATTTTAATTATTATTTTATTTTCTGATTTGATCATGACAAATAGGAAATGCTTTTTTTATTTCAATCTTGCTATTGAAACACATGTATCATGATTTCCTGCCTTAGCATCACATAGGAACAAAAGATAACTTGGAGTGTGTTGAGCTGTGGTTCTGTAATCCCCCGGAATTGTTATGAATTCTAATTCTGTCTGGCAATACGGATATCCAAGGGTAAGAGACTGAACGAGTCTCAAGCGAACACGGGTCAGTATTTGGCAACTAACTCTGATTGTACATTTTGCTTATAGTGATTTCTTTCTTCCTGTTTCTCCCTTTCTTTGTAAGGCAATTTATAACAATAAAAACCCAAAGAATCCTAGAGTAATAACAGGTTTTAGTTACGCTCTGGCAAATCACGATGCTATTAAAGATTACTACCCATTATACATCAGATGCTTCCTCAAATTAAGAAGAAGAAGAACTATTATGTAATTTATTCATGAGCCTTATATTTCTATGTCCTTTAGGAAGAATAGCAGTTTGTTCCTTTAGGAAAATCTGTGACTTGATTCAATGGAAGTCATAAATATGTTACCCAATCCTTGGTCTCTTCTCTCACATTCAATATGAAACATGAAAATACCTTCAGGGATGAGGGACAGAGTTCAAACCCTTGAAAATTTCCTGATGAGCACTAATGGTTTGGATGAAATATACTTTCATCCGAAAGAGATTATATATCTCTTAAAGGAGAGCCTCAATTTTTAGTACTCAGTTGTCCTGTTTTGTTCTAGTTTTTTTTTCTCCCACCCTCCCTTCTTTGATACCCTGACAGGCAGGTGCATTGGTCACCTCCATCCAGTACCTCTCCTGGGCAGAGCATTGGCCAGTGCTTAGCAGTCACAGCTCCCAGTCATATGGAGCAAAGGGGACATGGGCACCTGGCTCATCTTCATCCTGCCCATGGAGGAAGGTGCTGAGTAGAACTAAGAGGAATCATCAAAGGACCCAAAAGCAAGGTTGGAAGGGAGAAAAGAGTAAGGATAGCTCCCAAGAGGAGAAAATGTATATTTTCAACTACTATGTATATTTTAAAACACAGAGAACCAAAATATGAGTAGGTTAGGAAAGGAAAGAAATAAATGAGAAAAAAGAAAAAACCATATTAAAAAATCTCTTCTCCCACCACCTTCAAGTTCCTCTTTGGTTTGTCCATGTGTTTCTTTCTTCACCTACCAGGGGGTGTTCAGAAGGCATACATGATGGCAGACAAAACTAACTTCAATTTTATTAAATAGGTTCACTTTCTGCATACATTTCATGTATTTCCATATGCCCATGGACTGTACCTTGAGTTCTTTTCATTGTCCCACAGTTGAGTAATCAAGCTGTAAAATGTTTACTAAATTGAAACTCGCAATGGGTTATGTCTTATACCTAAGAAGTTCATGCATGTCCAGACTGACAATGAACCAGGAACATCTATTTTGTTTTGTTTTGTTTTCTACTCCCCTCCCTTTCTATTTCTAAATCTTTTGAAGAAGGGATGAAAGCTTTTCTGTTGCAGACACATCAGGGGTTCTGAGTTGTCTTTGCTCTTGCAGTGTACTAATATTGAAATTCATTTACCAAGGAAGACTTTTTTTTTTAAGTCTTTCAAAAAATTCTTCAATTAAATATTCTGACAACTCTTCTCCTTGATAGCAGAAATGGGTAGGAACACTTAGATGCTGTTTAGAATAAAAGAACTACACTATTTTCCCATTAAATAAACTTAAAGTATTTAATTTGTTACTAAAATAATTAATATATTAATGAGACGCTTTCTTCTGTAACTTGATGTTATTTTTTCACATCTCCTTAAATCCTACTGGTGAAGAGATATTACAGAAAAGACAACTGAAGATGAACAATTAATTAGTCATTCAAAATAAAATGAACAACTGAATGAAAATCATCTCATGGTGAAGGGTTTTGCATGGCTTGAAAAGAAAATAATTTATTCGAGTTGTTAAGGCAGTGAAACAAATAATACAAAGGTGACACCGTACTTTAAACAGCTCATCCAATGCAATATTTCTTAATTAGGATGGAATTTGCTTGGGATATGTGTGCCTTGAAAATGAACCAGAAAACGCCTTCGTGCATTTTACATCTTGACAGTAATCACTTGCAATATTCTGCAAGGGATGCCCAGGAGAGCACCAGAGATGTTTGGTGGTGAACAGTAACAGATAATCAGTCTTTGAGAAGACAGTAAAAATCAGTGATCTGTGGTGTCTTACATGCTCAAGTCAATTAAATATGATTAATGACTACCTGTGAGAGCACGCGGGAGCTCTGATTCCCCCCAGGGAGAGGAAAGGACAGCGGATGTCCGCTTCAGCCTCCTTTACATTCATAGGGGAGCTCCTGCCTGGAGGGTTCACTCCAGAAAATGCTTAAGGAAAGAACACATTTCCAGAGCAGCAGCAGGGGAGAGTGGAAAGTCCCCCAGGAGCAGGCTCTCTTCTTCCTTCCTACTTTCCCTTCCTAGGCAGTCCAGTGAGCGGACATTGCACAGGAGGGAAGGCTTTCCTGTGGCTCCTGTACCTGCAGCCTGGAAAGTGAGCCACTCCCCCATTGTATCATGGGAAGTTGGGTCAGTTTCATTAAAAGTACTTTCTGAGCCCCACAGCTTTGCACGACTGCTGAATAGGACAGCTCAGGTTCTGTAGGTGGGGAATATCAGTATGGACCAGAAAGAGCCACACAGGTTGACCCAGTGTTATTCTACATGGTAATGAGGATGTCAAAATACCCAGTGAATAAGCTATAGGTCACAGGTGTGAGAGAAAAACCACACTGACCTGTGTAGGTGGAGGCTGTTGCACAAATCCCTGTGGTGAGGGAGGGGCCTGGAGGACTTGCTGGGCGATGGGAGGCCCAGAGCCTGAGAAGCCCCCTGTGGGGAGCTGCTGGCCTGTAGAGGCAATGACGTAGCTCGGCTGCTGGGTTGGCTGTGCCATGAGGGACGGTGGGTAGACAGGACCAGATGAGGGCTCAGGAGTCTCCCCCGAGGACTGCCGGCTCAGGCTCATCTGGGTGAACTGTGTGGCCACATCGTCTCTCTGCACGGAAACAAACAGGAAATTAGCAAGAGCAGCCTAGTAATGGGAGAGGCACACAGAGGCAGACCCAGGCCCCATGCTTGTCACTGTGGGCAAGGGAGGGCGCACAAACTGGAAACAAAAACAGAAAGGAATTCTCTGTCCAGAGCAACAAGAGAACATAACAAGGGAAAACAGATTTTAACCATCTGGAGGATCAGAGATGATAAACAATTTGACCAAATCTCCCTCTTTCAATGCAAACAAATAATTTTTCACTAAGGGTTCAAGCTCCTCGGGATGACGCTGAGGCAAGGAGGGCTTGGTGTACTGTCCTGAAGGGTCAGTGGGGCTTCCCAGAAGTAACCACAGTCTCTGCCTTCTGGACAGAGGCAGAAGGGGTTGTATTCACCACCACCCATGGCTGGTGCAAAGATGGAGCCAACCATGGTGTCATCAGATATTGGGGAGCATTTTTCACTGGCCTGACCTGAAACTGAGGGGCAATGCTCCCTCTCGTTGTCCAAAAGGCCCTAGTGCATTGTGGGGAAAGGAAAAGAGAGTGGGGAATCAGGGGGCGGGGGGACCCCCCCCCATCAGTAGCACAGAGTGACAACCTCCTCAACTGACTTTAAGCTGCTTCCCAAGCCCTTCACACCAAGTTCATGTGTCTCTCTGTTTCTGACTTCTAACTGAGAGTTCTGACTTCTAACTGAGAGGGCATTCAATCCCTGCTTAGCCGATTAATTCTTAAAAGGGTACCCGATTGCAGAAGCAGCAAACATGGGACAGATGGCAGAATGGAAACCATTATTTTGAAGATGGGTTGCAATGTTCTGGAATGAGACACTCAATCATGTCCCCTCACAGTCAGCCTGGGGCACCCACCCAGCATCAGCCAGCCCTGCAGGAAAGTAATAAAACCAGTGGACATGCTCTCCCAGGGGAAAGGTCGCACACATGGAATACGGTACCATGGGGAACTGCTGCGTTGGAGACACAGGCAGGAGATGCTGGGGAGGAAAAGAGACCGCTGGGTATTGCACAGACTGGGAGGAAGCCTGCAGCCCCTGTACCGACTGGAGGAAAGAAAAAGCTGATCAGGTAACGGGGAGGCACTGGGGGCGGAAATCCCACAGGAAGGCTGGCTTATCGGAAGAGCACCACCTACACCACCCTACAGGTCCTCTTGCCTCAGTGCACTCCAGAGGGGGACCAGCCACCAAGGGAAAATCGATGCCATGCAGAGCACAGCCAGCCAGCCTTGCAGGAGGCATGTTTGCTCAGAGTGAACACTGCTTTCAGAAAGTACTGCAATACTTTTCATGTCGTTGTTAGTCATATCCACTGGATCTAAAGATATTGCCCAGGGACTGAGAAGTAAGGGAAAAAATTTCAAATGAGGTTCACTCTGGCAACCTACTTGGAACACCACCGCTTTCCGTGGCTATTTCCATATGTTGCTCTAGGAAGGGAGGACCACTCTACATCTCCTGAAGAACAGGCAGGCCACCTCTAATGAACTGATTTCTGTTCTTCCAATTGATAAAGCATTCGCTACTATCCCTTTGCAGACATGAGCACTTGGTCTGTGTTGGGAACGAGTGAGGAAGAGGATACGAAGGCCTGGTTGAGGTTATGGGTTCAGTCTCCAAGACGGCCTCCATGATGCCTGAAAATAGCATCTAGACCTAAGAGAAAACTTGACACTCATTTTCCCTAGCGCAGTGTGCTCACCATGCCAATCATTGGATGGGGCATTCACTTCTACCCAAACTTCAGGATCTGGATGAAATCTTATCAACCTGCTGTCAAGGGCTCCAGGCTGCCAGGTTTTATTTATGAGTGGGTGGAAGTGGCCCCAGTGAAAAATATCACTTCTTCCTAATGCGCCACTTGCTGGTCTGAGGGTGGTGCAGCCTTTGTCTTGGAACACTTCCCCTCCCCGCCTTCCCACCAGCTCCTACCTGAGTGACCAGTGGACCCGCCATATGTGGCTGGGGTGGCTGCACCTGCTGCTGTGGCTGAGGAGAAGGCTGTTGCTGCGGTGGCTGCTGGGACTGCGCCATCATTGCACCTCGCAGGGGCTGCTGGCTGGTGGGGGGGTTGTATATTGCAGGGGTTCCATCAGGATTCACAAAGGGCTGGCCTGCAATGGAATCAGAGCTGCATTCAGGTGAGCTTCTCAGGCTCACCATTAGCAGGAAGAACCTTTCTGATAGACACAAAACAAGTAACTTAAGGTGAAGGGGCAGGGCAGCGGAGGTCTAGGACACCAGGACCTTCACCAGTGTGAAGACTTTTCCGTTTGTGACCTATCTGGTTAAGCTAGCTAACGGTGTAAGCCCAGAGCAATTTAAGAAGCAACAAATAAATCCACTGCCTTCAGAGAGCTTTGGTAAAGCTAAGCAGATCTGTGTACAGTGGAACCCAGTGGAGAAGCAATCTTCATGAAGACGTGTTCACTGCCCGCCCTCACCGTTATCAGCAAGATGGCATACACTGAGAGATAGGGCTGCCTTCCTTTACAGAATTCCGGCTACACTGGGTTACACAGTTTTTACCAATACATTTGTTTGGCTTCCACTAGCCTTGTCACCAACTCAGAATGGTGATGAGTTCTCCCAATACATACACAACAGAACATACCACATCCACACACTCACTTCTCTAAACAGACACAACAAGGAGCACGCAGGGGCTCAGATTTTAAAGATGATGCATAATAAAAGCATCACAGCATCATCTCCTGATGGTGAAACAAATATGCATTGCTTTGCCTTTTGAAATAATGGCATGACTCAATATTTTTATTGCTATTATTTGAGGAGTATTTTATGGTTTACAAAACAGTATCATCAGGTCCCCAGCATGACTCTGGGAGGAAGGATGGTATCATCTCCCTATGTTGCAGAAAAGGTTATAGGAAAAGGGAAGGAGCAGAAGGGAGGAGAGCAAGAGCAGCAGATGGAAGCAAGGGAAAGAGGAGAGAAAGGAAGGGAGAACCAATCAAGTTCCAGTGTGGCGGGCACAGGGAGAGGCAGCTTACACACACCGTCTCAGCTCTTCCAGTGACCTCACAGATACACGATCTCATTCCACTTTAGAGACCAAAAAAATTAGGGCCTGCGTGGACCAAGCAACTCACTCAGAAAGGCCAAACCAGTATGTGAGAGTCAAGAAATGGCCCAGGTCAGAATGACTCCAAAGTCCAATCACTTCCCATCATACCAAATAACTTCAGTGGAGTATCCACTGTATGTAATGCATACATGTTCAACGAGACACAAAATCCAATCATGACTGAAAATCATTAACACGTGAGAAGTCAGGAGAAGTGGGGGCCATGTTTTAAGGTGGAGTCACACGCAGGACTGGCAGGTAAAGAACGAGAAGAATCAGAATACTCTGACTTGCATTAAGGGGATGTCAGAGGCAGCTTGCTAAGTTCCACCCAAGCACATAGTTGAAAGCCTCCCCTTACATAGTTTGGGTATATGGGGTTCACAAGAGCACTCTTATCCAGCATAGGAAGCATGTGATGGCTGAGGAAAGCAGCCTTTTTCATTAATAATATATAGGAAAAACAACCAAAGATCACCAGTGATGCAAGGAAAATTAGCAACAAAACAGAACAGGTCAGAGAGTGAAAATAAAAAATTAACCCAAACCAAATAGTATTCTAGTGGGAAAAAAATATGTGTGGCACCCAATAAGAACAGACTGTTATAAAATGGGAGATAATGAGCTAATATACACTGAGTGAAAGAAACCAGTCCTCAAAGGGCAGCTGTTATGGAAATGTGCAACTGCATTTCTAATACATTCAAGGTCAGGCAGAACTTCATGGTAACGGAAGTCAGAAGAGTGGGACCTCTCGGGGGCAGGAGGGAGCCTCCCAAGACACTAGTCATGTCCTATATCTCCTTCTAGGTAGTGTTTGTACAGGTGTTCACATATACAAATACCTGCCGAGGCTACAGGCCACGTATGTACATTTTACAAATTATAGTGAGAAAATATTTTAGAGTAGTTTTGAAAGGTACAACCCCAAACAGTGGGGTTGTAGTGAAGCCAAACCAGTTGCTCCCAGGACTTGATTTCAGGCCCATTAGGAACGGAAATGGGAGCTTAGTGTGCCCATCATTACCCCACATTTTCAGCCCAAATAAACTTATGTGTGTGCAACGTGAAACCCTTAAATGCTGCATATTCATGAACTGAGGAAGTTCTGGCAACAGTTTCATAACCAATCACAATGTGCTGTGATGGAAAAGCAAATGTGCCAGAATTATAGTCACAGAACAATGACTAAATTTAGAGGTATTTAAAAAAAATGTTAATGTTCTTCATAGGCACTTGTTTTCCTATCACTGTCATTTAATCTTAGTTACATGTAATTGTTTTAAATACTTTTTTCTTTTTTCAAAAATAACTTTCTTCTGGATTTAAAATCTGCAACACATTTTTTTTCTCCTCAAAGCCTCAATTTGGTAAAGAATGAAAAAAATAGTTCAATTTCCAAAAATCTATCAGCCCATTTAGTGTTCTGATTCCTAACCCCCTTCCCTTTTTTTATATCGCAAAAAGAGGAAAATTTTAGATACATAACATTTAAAAAAATCTTCACAGCAACTTTATATCATTTCAAAATCAGTCTCATTCTGTGCACACACACACACACACACACACACACACACACAACACACACATACAGACATGGAAAGTAAAAATAAAATGATCCTTACTATATTTTCTGTGACTTCCAATTTACCCCAGTGAGAAATAAGGTAGCGTGAAAACGGACCATAATTAGGGTGAAAAACATAACCACAAATTATTCAGATGTCCTTTTTGATAAATTTTAGATCCTCTGTGTGAAATATTATTAATGTGCTATGAGCCAGGCGAAAGAAACATTTCCAAATAACTTCATATGAAGAGTACTCAGAACTCCCTTGGGTAGAGAGAGGTGGCAGCTCATCTGGAAGAGAAGAGAGAGTATAAAAGACTGCTTTTATGCTCACTAAGGAAGGAGAGGTGGAAAGACGTGAGAGAATGAAACAAGTAAGATGGATGTCAGGGAAGGGAAGAGACATGATTCCCTAAGAGAGTTAGGACAGGTGACTATTGGTTTTCAAGTCAGGCAATGGTGGTCTCTCTAGATGCTGCCATTTCTGCCAATCCAGATGCAATTACAAGTGGATACAGGCAATTAGTTTGAATGACAGCGGCTGAAGACCAAAGGGGAAAGCAAGACTGGTTGGCCCTAGGACCATCCAGCTCAGAAGAGGTTTTCATGCCCAGAACTGCGCGAGCATGCCCTGCAGGCCTGGCATGTGTGTTGGCACAGGTAAAGGGCTCAGGCAAGCCGGGCTGTCACGAGCTGAGCGAGAGCTCATTCCCCTCAGTACATGGCGTTAGAAGAAAACTTCTCCTGGGGCACCTGGGTGGCACAGTGGTTAAGCGATCTGCCTTCGGCTCAGGGCGTGATCCCGGCATTATGGGATCGAGCCCCACATCAGCCTCTTCTGCTATGAGCCTGCTTCTTTCTCTCCCACTCCCCCTGCTTGTGTTCCCTCTCTTGCTGGCTGTCTCTATCTCTGTTGAATAAATAAATAAAAAATCTTTAAAAAAAAAAAAAAGAAGAAGAAAACTTCTCCACTGTCCACATCAATATGAATAATGTGCTGTAGATAATACTTTAATTTAAAGATTTTATTTATTTATTTATTTATTTATTTATTTATTTATTTATTTAAGAGAGAGAGAGAGATTGAGTGGCAGAGAGAAGCAGGAGAGAGGGAGAGTCTTAAGCAGACTCCGTGGTGAGGGCAGAACCCCACATGGGGCTTGATCTGAGGACTCTGAGACCACAACCTGAGCAGAAGCCAAGAGTTGGACGCTGAAGCGACTGCACCACCCAGGCATCCTGTGCAGCGGATATTATTTTACTATTATATAATTATTGAGCCCTGCATGAGGACTAAGACATGGTTATCCATTCCGGGGATGCAAAACACAACAAAAATGAAAAAAACTGGTTTGATCCCTCCCCACAAAGAGCTTATACATGCACTGGTAATGAGGAAACGAACCCAAGGGCAATTCACACTAGAAGCGAAGTAATTAAATGCTCCTGGTTCCTAACACCAGAGCATTTCTGCCATGTGCTTGGCAGAGGATATTTATTTAAAAAGATAGAGAGGGCATGAGAAAAAGAGATTTTCCTTTCCTAGTCCTTAGAAGGTGATCAATCAAACCGTAAGGATGCTGCTGATTACAGACAGGCAAAGGTTAATCCAGATCTTGCGAAGGTACGTGGACGGACATGTCACACGCAAAACCTTCATGGCACATTTAAGAAAGAGGTGGGAAAAAAATAAGGGGTAGAAGTGGTTTGGATAAATAGATGCCAGAAGGCCTGTGAAAAATACAAGTGTAGTGTTAAGAGAACCCATCAGGAGCATTTGAAAGAGATGAGCCCTAAAAGGCTGCCCAAAGCGAAATCCTGGCCGATGGCACGCCCTTCCATCACACGCTTGTGAACTTGTGTCAGATGAAGGCAAGGCGAAATGGCAAAACAAGAGATATGGGGATTAATGAGTACTTGGGGGATGTTAATGCCTGTTGGCATCTCTGGATAGCTCTGAATTGAAAGAAAATAGCCAAACAAAGATGAGCTTTCTGATAACAATTTCTAAAAAGAGACCAAGTCCAAGACAGCAAGAAGAAAATCACACTCAAGAGTCAAACCCAGGCTTGCCTTGTGAGGATGAATACATTATAAGGGGTAACTTTGAAAAAGAGCCTCTGCAGCAGCTCATTCATCCAGAGGCCTGAAAAGCAGAGAAAGAATAAGCCAGAAGTCCTGACTTAGAAACAGACTGGCTAAGAGCTGAGTCTAAGGCCGGACAAAATAAAAGGTTGTGATTGCATTTGGGAAACTGTGAGAATATATGTGGGTGGTTTGGTTTCGGGTTGCCAAATATTTGGTACTTTGTGCCTACAAAGGAAGTTTCATTTTGTTTCATTTAGTAGACACGACTGGCAGGCACCTTGGTTTTCTCAAATTATTGCTTGTCTTATGCCTGCTTAAGACAGATGCTTTATGAATAAACAGACAAAAAGCAGAATCAGACCTATAAATACAGAGAACAAACCGGTGATTGCCGGAGGGAAGGGGGATGAAGGGATGGGCAACATGGAGTAAGCAGAATGGGAGGTACAGGCTTCCAGCTATGCAATGAATAAGTTATGGGAATAAAAAACACAGCATAGGGAACACAGTCAATGATATTGTAATAGTGCTGTGTGGTGACAGATGGGAGCTACACTTGTGGTGAGCAGAGCATAACACACAGAGAAGTTGAATCACTATGTTGCACACCTGAAACTAATGTAACATTGTGTGTCAACTATACTCAAATAAAAAAAATTTAAAAGACAGGTATTTTATCATAGTTTCATACATGAACCACAATCTCAAATATATTAGATAAAAAACTGTTCTACTATGCACATCAACATATAATGAGTAGTAGATATTATTTCCATACTATGTAATTATTGAGCACAGTGCCTAAGACTACTTTGTTATCCACTCTAGTGAAGTAAAAAAATAGCCAAGGATGGCTCCTTCCCACAAGGAGCTTATAAATGAGCTGGTAACAGAGAAATGAATCCAAGGGCTATTCACACGAGAAGTAAAGTAGTCATATGCTGTTGGTTCCTAACACCAAAGAATTTCTACCACACATTCAGGGAAGGGGAGAGGTGTGGATTTCAGGAGTTCACAGCAATGACAGAGAAAGATGAGTTCCAGTCCAAAGGAGGCAAATTTCCAGTTTCAATAGTAGAGTCATAGGAGAGTAAACAGATAGATGGATGGATAGACAGACAGAGAGACATGCACATATACACACCATAGAGAGACACATATGCACATATATGTATATATGATACATTACGGATCTGTATACACATATACACATGTGCATATTTTCAATTTACAAAAATAAACATATTCTAGGAAAGAAGAAACATCATTCACCTTCCATCCTACCACTCAACCATGGTATACAATATATTAATACATTTTCCTTCTGGTCTTGGAATATTTTAATGTCAAGCATTTGTCCGATCAGAGAAATGTGTACAGAGAAGCTGTTCAACAGTGTTATTAGATCCTTTTCCTCAGTTAGGATCCTTTTTCAAAGGAGATATTTTGATAACAGCTCTAAATGACTGGATCCAATGAATAAGAATTGGGACTTGGCACCAGAAAGCATTTTCTTTCTTTTTCTATAAGCAAGATTATACATGATAATATACACATAACACATGCACAACCATTATATCATTACAAATAATATTTCTTCATTACACCCTAAAAAAATACTCTGTTGAGCTTTTTTGAAACACAGTAATTTTGCTTAAAACAAATGACTCAAAACTAATGCCTGTGTGTGCTCTTGTTTGCAAGTCCTCTGTCTCAATTAAAAGTGAAGGGATTTAAGCCAACAGAGTCAGACCATACTTCGATCAGTGCCCAGAGTAATGACTATAATCCTGGTTTTCTTTTAATTTCCTTTTAGTGCTTACAATGATCCAAATAAAATAAAAGCAATCCAATATTCTCCTTAGAAGTATCTATTCTGAAAGCTTTCAAATGGTTTTCAATAAAATGATTATGCCTTCTTTTCCCTCAAGCTTATGGCATTTTCAAAATGTCTCAATCAAACACCATGCCTTGAGAATGTGCCATATGTTTTCATGAAAATGTGGCAATTATTCAAGTAACTATTTTACTATCATTCTCGTGTTTCTCTGAATTTCCTAATTACTAGTAGTGCTATATACGTGAAAAGATTGAGTTAGATTGCTTTTATGAGATTCTCGTTCACTTTTACTTTTTCAAGTTTAGCTAATCACGGAAATACTCTGGAATCACTGAAACCAAACCTCAGACATATTTTGAGAAAATTCAATTTTTTCCTCCAATTACTTATAAAGGCTTCCAAAGAGGCAACTAGTCAATGTCAAGCCTTCTAACCCAGGGTTTCCCAACCATGGCACTACTGATATTTTGGGCTGGATAATTCCCTGTGGGAAGGGGCTGTCCTGTGCATTGTAGGACGGTTAGCAGCCTCTGTGGCCTCTACCTTCTTTGATGCCAGTTGCAGCCCCTTCCTCCCTCGGTCATGATAATCAAAATGTCAGTGGATATTGCCAAATGGCCTTGGAGGCGTGGGCACAATTGTCCCTGGTTGAGAAGTTTCCCCTATGAGGCAGATGCTTGTCAGTCTATTTGCCCAATGCTCTGGGTTCTTTGGAATCAGTGTAGAAGTTAACTGACCACTAGAGAAATTAAAAAATAAAGAACTATTGATCATGGAAAAATTGATCATCATGAAGTTACCAATTTTCCAAACCTCACCAAAACCAGTCTAGTTCTAGGATCCCTAAAATACATAGGAATTTGCTCCCTATGTCCCATTTGTCACTGACATTCCTTATTCCCCAGGTAGAATTGGGGGAAGTTCTAAGGCAAGAAAGCAACTTCTACAGGTAAGAATCTGCTGTGTCCCAATTGATATCTCAAGTTTGTGAAATATCTTGGATGCAAAAACACTTTCGACATAATAAAAGGCTAACCTGGGATTTAGTCTGCAAAACACAATATTTTAATTAGTATTTCCCAGATCATCACTTTATGGTCTCTGGTCTTAGCTCCCAGGAATACCTGAGACACACCATGGTCAACACAAAGAGGACAGAGGGAAAAGTGGATATTTCTGGGAAGAATCTATATTTATAATTACATATCAAGATTGATATCAATATAGAGATAGAGATTACAGCTATAGATCTGCTCTTCCTAAATCAAGACCCTACTCAGTGAAATTTTAAGAAAACTTGCTGACGAATTTATAAGCTCAAACACAAGAACAGAACTCTGATCTTGAGTCCTTGCCATAGCAGAGGTAAGGCACTAACCTGTATGCGGATTGAGAAGGATGCTTCCGGGCGGGATGCCTGTCGCAGCCTCGAGTGGAAGGAGGATGTAGCTGGTGCTGGGGGCTGCCTGGCCCCCTGCTCCACTCTCCGGATAGGGCACACAGCCTGGAGAGCCAGCTGCCACCACGCCTGCAGCCAGGGGCGCACTCTGCAGGGGTGCGTGGGTGCGGGGCAGAGACCCCGAGGAGCCTGTGCTGCTGTTAGACTCCGAGCCTGCCACAGAGAAAAGGATCAGAAAATCATCCAACACCGAGAGTTCCGGATCTAAATGCTTAGTTTACATAATCCATCCTTAAAGCAAGCCAGTGCAGCAGGACCAGGGCAACATTTGTGGCTCACATCTTACTGAGATATCTGCTACATATTTTTCAGATGTGTCGATTTCCTAGGAAACGAGAGGTTAAGAATGAACACTCTCTTTCAGCCTCTCACATGCTCCTAGGGTGGTACATTGAGAAATGGTACCCTAAAACTTTGGACTCATGCCTGGAGATGACCATTACCCTGAGGAATTAAAGCCAGAGGGCTGCCTCACTGGAGTTAGGAGAATAAAATGCCAGGTGGATATTAAAGACTGCAGTTTAAGAAGAAGTCCTAGAATGTGCTGATCACGTGCATGGCTCTAAGACACTGGTTCTCCAATATCCATAAAGCTGCATTGTGAAGGGGCATGACCAGCAATCATCTTTTCCCCTCAGCTGTGAGTAGAACTGGATCACTCCTACTGGGAGTGCTTAAGGTGTGTATTTCACACAGTCACAGAAATCTTATTGATATGTCCACGAGGCAGATCAAGAAGGGGTTTGGCTTCATGAGAATGCTGGATCACCCTTTAGACGACACAGAGGAGCAAAATCGTGGGAAGGTTTGTGGACTGTGTATTTTGCAGACTTGTAGGTAACTGGATTACAAGGTGGAATCTAACCCAACCATCTCCCTATCCCTCCACTGTGGACAAAGAAACACCTGCTATATCCCACATCCATTTGGCAGTGCCTGCCCTTCACCACAACCAGAGCCAAGCAGCTCTGGCACCCTTGAGCATGCTGTTCTGGGCACTGAATATTAACCAGAGCATTGGAGAGAAAATGCACCAAGCCCCATCTCTGTATTAGTGAATTCTAACTAACAGATGATTTGGATGATATCATAGGTTGCGAGAATACATTACAAGAAATTTTTATAATGATTAGCCCACAACTGTCAATTTATGTCATTAAAAATGCACTCTTCTATGTCATTAAAGGGAAACCATATATAAGGAAGAGTTAATATTGTTTTCAAGATTCTAAAATATGCCATTAAATTAAACTGGAGACCTTGAAAAATAAGTGATAGGAATACAGCATGTAATTGCAGAGAAGAGGGGGCATCAGAGAGAGTTTAGAGGAGTACATAGTTTTCGAGAAGAAGGACAATGATATTTATTGAGCGTTTAGTATGTGTGAGCACCTGGACAGACTGTAATAAAGTACTATTACTGGCTATGCATATAGGGAAGTTGAAGGATAGAGAAGTTCGATAATTAAAGCCGACTCATACAGCTAGTGACAGCGGGATGTGATTTAGGAAGACTGATCTAGGTTTAACTGTGACCCAGCACCACCTCCTGAGGGCAAGCATATGCATATGCCAGGGACTGCCACCAGTGTTCTCAGTTGGGAATATTCACTTCTTTTCCTGCGACTTGATTATTAATAATGATAAAGTTATAGGTTAATTCAGTATGCACCATCTAACTGGTTTGGAATGCTGATGGGTTCTGAGTAATGTATGGGTGGGGGGAATAAAACATCTAAAAGGAGATCTGAAAATGCTAGTTTTGAGGGTGCATGGCTGGCATGAGGCCCCCGATGTCACGGGACCAGTGCAAACTGCAGGGTGTGTTTGTGAACTGCCCCATGTGATTTGATGCTGCAGTCCAAGTTTGACACTAGTGCAGAGGGAACAACAAGAGTAATAAACAATAACAAAACCTCCTGCCCCCAGACACTGAAGGTCATACAAAATAGGTTCAGCCCACCTCCAGGCTGAGGGGTCAGACAATGGAAAGGGTTGGGACTAGGGAGGCATGTCCTGAGTAATTTGAGGTGTCAGCTGGTGTTGGCATGGGGAGGGGGGTGGTCATGAAGGGACGGATGCACACAGCTGATGTGCCACAAGAAAATCCAGAGTGTTTTTTCTTGGTTTTCAGAAGACGGCTATTAATCACTGATGTACAAAATCATGTGTTCTATCAACAGGAGAAAAGCAGCACCTTCAACAGGAACAATGAGAAGGCAGTACAAAGACAACACAAAGAATCTGCTTCCACAGGTTAAAAGGATAGAAAGGAGACGAATTTAGCTTAAACTCTCAACACTTGGAAAGATGGAGACAGTGAATCCTCCTTAGGGGGGTGGCTCAGCAACCACCATGCAGCCAGGGTTGGTAACTGGCTTTTTTGGCTGGCTTACAACCAGCTTTGAACAGCCTGCAAACATCATGTTGTACACATAGCCAGTGTTAGTGAAATTCTTGATCAAAAATGGATGCTAGCAATGGTGATGAAAAGGAACAGGATTAGAAGTGTTCAAAAATATTTTAAAAAATGAAATTGATATTTGAGAACTTTACTGCTTTGGATGCTGAGAATTAAAGTGTGTCCATTCTCCTTTTCTCAGGGAATTGAATGTTAACAATGGCAAATATTTAAATAGTATGTCTACGTGACAAGTGATGTGCTGATCACTATGTGAATTACCTAGGCTCATTTTCACAGCAACCTCATTTTGAAAATGAGAACTGATCCTCAGAGATGTTAAGTAAATTTCCCAAGCATACTTCATGTGCGGGGCAGAGTCTGTGTTCAAACCCAGGCAACAGGAGCACGTGGACCACGCCTTACTCCCAGAGTCACTAGAGTGACATGTAAGCAGGGACCAGGCCCATCAGGACTGTGCCAAGTTCTAGCAGATACAGCACAGAAAGCCAGGGCTGCCCACAATGAAATGCTCAGACATGAAGGCTGGACCCTAAGGGGCAGCTCGCGGAAGGTGTAGGGACAAGACATCAGGGTGACTGATGGGGAACTCTGGTGAACACTCAAGAGACAGGAAAAAGGAAAAGGGAAAAATGGGGGGGGGAGGTTGTATAAAAGATAGTAAGGCAAAGCCAAATGGAGAACTGGGCAGAGAGGAAGGGTGTGGGCAGAGTCCCTTGGAATAAGGAAGCACCCCCCACTCTCCAGCGAGGAAGCATCCTGAGTTCTAGCTCCTGTTCTGCCACTGACTGGCTGTGTTTTCTTCATGAAGTGATTACTTCTTCTTTTTTCTTTTTTTCTTTTCTTTTCTTTTCTTTTTTTTTTTTTTTTTTTTTTTTTTTTTTTTTTTTTTTTTTTTTTTTTTTAGATTTATTTATTTGAGAGAGAGAGAGAGAGAGATTGTGGAGGGGAGAAGCAGAGGGCGAGAGAAACTCAAGCAGACTGTGCTGAACCCAGAGCCCAATGTTGGCCTCAATCTCAGGACCCTGAGAACACAACCTAAACCAAAACCAAGGGTTGGATGCTTAACTGACTGCACCACCCAGGCGCCCCTGAACTGACTGACTACTTCTTTAGACCTTAGTATTCTCTTTTGTAAAATATAAGTCACCAGACTAAATGGTGAGTAGCTATGAGGATGATGGCCTTAAAGTTCCTCCTAGCTTGACCAACCTTTAGACTGGTTTCTTCCAGAGGATCAGCCCTCTATCTCCCTTTTCTTAGAGCATTTCTGCCCCTTTGTGGTGTAAATCTTCCTCTAGCCTCTTAACTGCTTTACAATCCAGGTATGTCTTTCTTGAGGATTCAGGAGCCATCTCTTTAAAATGTAATAATCAAGAGAACTAGTGCCCTTGTCTGCCAGTTTCTGTGGGAGGGTAGAAAGAAGACTGACTTGGATAAGCCCCAATCAGCAAAGATGACTTAGTTGTATTCACCAACCACCTGTCTACCTTTCCCCAGGGCTTTTCCAGTGATTCCTTCCAGCACTTAAAACTCCCCTGCGATTCGTTAGTGCAGGGTTGATTTCAGTCTTCTTTCTCTACTGCAATGGTCTTGACCCTTATTGCAATAGTTATGAATAGAACCTTCCTTGTCTGTTTATCTCCTCTGATGAAATTCTTCTTTTATAAGGATCCTGAACCATAAGCATTTTTTCCTGGGTTAATAACTCAAGAAAATATTTCCAGATTCGGGGGTCAGAGAATTCAATAGAATGACCTAAAGCTTCTGAAATTACAAGGAGAAAGAGAACACCTAGGCTGCATTAGCACTGTAATGAAAATAAACACAAAGAAGAGAAGTGGTAGAAGGATGAGGTGTCTTTCATTGGCTCCAAAAATATTCCAGAAGGTAAACAAGGAGGTGACAACAAGAATACACTTGGATCCCAAAAACAAAATACCACGCCATGTAAAATTACTAAAACAAAACATAAGGATATCTTATTTCTCCAGAGCAGTTGTTCTCAAAACATGGTTTGAAAACAAGCAATCTGTGCTTTCACAAATCCTTCAGATGATTCCAGCACAGCTATAGTCAAGAACCCCTGCTCTGGAGATCGAGAGAGAGGACGGTAGTAAAGCAATGTCCTTTGACCAGGGTGGAAAGAAAGAGATTTCATACTCATTTCCCAACTTCATAGCTACGACCAAGATGCAGCAGAGGTTATGGTACAAGCACCGTTCCGTCCTCTCCATGAGGAGGTCATGACAGAATGACGTCATCTACGTCTGGAGTCGTGTGCTGGACCTCTGGTAGGTGACCATCACTAAGCTCAATGTCAGGGGTACGTTCAGGGAAAGACAGCCCAGGCCTTCAGAGCATGTGCTCATACATTCAGACTTCAGCAATAAGCTCCTTCCAAAATGTAGGAAAGCATGTTCCCACCTGGGAAAGTCTCATCATTATCTATTTAAAGCTCGAACCTATGTAATTAGAGGAGGAGAAGAGTAACTTAAATGTCACAACTCCAGGCTTGGTTTCTGAAAGGTCAAAAAAAAGTTTGCAACTCCACTGCGAATAATGAGGCAAAAAATTGAAAACTTGTGCGGTTCTGAAGATCCATGACAGCAAAACTGACAGCTTTGCTTCATAAAACCATCTTGGGAAATTGCAAGCTTGTTTTGACATTCTATCTTGATCGCCTTTAATTTTTTTTTTTTTTTTTGCTTTCTGTTCCTGCACCTTGACAAGCTTTCAAAAGGAGACACTTAGATTAAAAGGGAAAAAATGTCTGAAGCACTTAACAATTTCTAATCATTCTTCAAAGAACATGGCATTTTAGCATTCTTGAAGTGTTTTAAATGTTTCCAAAGAGCTTTTCTTTGGAAGTGATTGGGAGGTTGGTGTATGGAGAATGACGATTAATTTAAAAATCTTAAGAGCTCTTTTGGTGTGCTGGAATTTTTAAGTGCACCATTTAAGGTCCTTGGTTTCTGCATTTTAAGGAGATTTAAAACTATTTAACCTTTCTTAGTTTACAAGAGCTCAAGTGCACCACAGTGGGTTTTCTTGACTTCAGTTGCTGCAATAGCAGGATATAAGAGCAATTAATTAGAGTAAGACATCAAGAATTCACCAATTGGTAATATGACAGAAGGCAGAAGGCAGTGTGAGCCCACCTGAATCTTTCCAAGGAGCAGGAAATATGTATGCATATAGTAGTGGCTGTGACTAAATACTATTAATTTTCTGCCTGTGTAGGAAAACACGAGATAATTTCTTAGGAGCATTTTCAACAACATAATTATGTTAAACCGTTAGCATAATGAGCCTCGATTTCACAAAGAGTGCCCCCTAGCGTGAGTGTGAAGCTTGGATAGGAAAGTATTCACAATTAGGAAACCCATGTCTAATCGCTGTTGGTGTTGGCCATTCACCATCCCCCTCCCCGCTCTGCAACCCCAGGCCTGTGAATGCACCCCCAGTGTGTCCAACACCCAGGGCATGTTACTGAATCACAGCTCTCAACCCCCACCCTAGCTCCGAACTTCTGAAGCAAAACCAAAACCAAACAGAAACATTACAAACTATAACCACAAACTGAAGTTCATGGAGAACTACTGAATGGTCATCTGTCACTTTCCAGTGATTCTAAGAGGTATTTTGATTGAGAACATTTGAAAATAATTTGAAAACAATGGTAAGGGATTTTGGAGCCAGAGAAGCTGGGAATGGCAGACCATGATAGAGATTTTTTGGACTCATATGAACCCCATAGTATTAATGCTTCTATCAGTTTAAAGTTGTTTCCAGGTCATGGTTCTCATTAGTGCTCAATTCCCAAAGACTGTCCATGCAAACCTGAACTGCCTACCTCAGAAGATCACTATTCACTTAGAAGAAAACACAAGGTTAATAAAAGAGATGACTGCACTGGGCTACTTGGAACTCTAAGCCTTTCTGAGGCTCACTTTCCTTATCTGTGAAGCACGGATGGAAGCATTAAGTAGCAGTAACAAAAATAAAAATGAACTCGTGTTTATTGAGGGCTTATAACCTGCCAGGTATTATTCTAATAGCCTTATGTATATTAAGTCTTTTAGTCTTCAGATAACCTTGCAATATAGGGACTACAATTATTCCCATTTCTCAGATGAGGAAACCAAGACACAAATAGGTTAACTCGCCCACAATCATACTAACAGCATGCCAAAGCAGCAGCCCAAACTATTAATATTATAATTACCTTACAGAGTGGTTTTAAGAAACTGATCATAGTGTTATACTAAAAACAGTAGCTAACTTTTGTTAAATAGTTACCATGAGCAGGTGCCTTGGTAACCATTTGTATATAAATAATTGAACTGTAATATACAATAGTTTTCTGGGGCGGGGGTGTGGGTGGGAAATGTCATATTCTTTTATAACCTGAAAGTTGAAATGACATTGGGTCACTTATGTCAAGAGGTTTTCAAATGGAGTCAGGAGGCCATTAAGGAGATGGACATTTGCCACGTCCTCACCTGTAGAACCATGAACTTTTGAACTGAGGCGAACTGCAAATATGCCAAGGACTCAGCCCAAATACCTTCAACCTGCTACAGTAAGAGATGGCTTAGCAATAGCCTTTGAAACCAATTAGAGTTAATCAAGATCAGCATTGTGCCACCAACACCAATCAAAAATTCTTTGTAAACAACGTACACAAGAATTCCCTTTTTTGCTTTAAAAACTCCTGACTTTTGCTCCCAAGTGGGACACTATTTGGGCTGCTACCCGTATCTGTGTACCCCGAATTGTAATGCTTTGATCTCAAATAAATGCTCTTGCTCAATTATTGCCTCCTAACAATTTTAGGTTGACAACAGATAGGGCAACCGAAGGTTAAGGAGGTTGGTAATTTGACCTAGGCACACAGTTAGAAAGAGACAGGGTCAGTATTTTCATTGCATCTTCTGACTTCCCAGATGTCCCAGCAAATAATATCATCATTAACTAATGGGAAGCCAGAGGAAATAATGACTGTATGGGTTGGGCAGAATCTAGGAAATACAACAGGACATAAACCCATTCAGTACTAACTACCTGCTTTGGACAACTTCCCGGTACTCCTGGTACTGGATGTGCTGTCACCCCTGGTCAGCACCGTGATGCCCCCAAAACTTGCCGTCTTGGTCATGGTGGGCTTGAGATTGCGGTTGGAGCTGTCAGAGTCTGTGCTGCTCCAGGCCCTCTGGTGGTCCGACCACTTAAGCTCATTCTCTGAGCTGCTCTGTCGACTCCCAGATGTTCTCCCTGAGCCATCTCTGTTGCCCCTGGAGCACAGCCATCGGAAAGATGCACAGGGATAGTGTTACATTCCATGAGTGGTACAGACATAGAGCGGGACCTTTCTTGGAAAAGCCGTCTACAAGAGACCCGTCTTGCAACCCTTTACATTAAGCCTGTTGCCTCACAAACAGAGCCACAGATCCCTCATTGATGCACAGACAGATAACACACCACACATAACGTGCATGTTTACACACAGAAAAACCAAACCTGGAAATGTCACACCATTCCTCTGCCAGTGAAGGAGAAACAAGTAGAAAAAACATGGTTGTTAACTTCTCTTGTGGAGAAGAGAGGAAGATAAATTCTCCTGGCCCAAGTCAACAATGAATCAAGGTTTGGGAACAATTATGATCTTGAATGATCCTGAAAGCAACTCCCACTCCCTTTAGCATTAAATAATTAGACCATGGGAAAATGCACACAGAGGCAGCGAAGCCATTTATTATTTTCTAACTTGATGAGATGTCTATCTGAATTCATTAAGGCTTTGACAGTCAGCACAGAAATCACAGAAATTACCTTGTTGACCAAGGGTGAGAGTTTTGCCCCTTGATCAAGTTTAACCTTCATGGGCAAAGGAAAGTGTCTTTTAATCCTTTTCACATAGAAAAACTTGTGATAATAACAACACCAGTATAAACACTACACTGACATGAAACTTTCCAAGGGGATCAATGGAAATAACAAAGCTTCTGTAGGTGAAAGAACACATTGGTTCAAAATCCAAACTGAAAAAGAGTGAATGTATGGGAAGAGATCCAATAGGCAGAAGTGATTTCTGAAGACTCCAGAATATCTCTAAGTAGGACACAAAATTACATGTGTTTTATAGAGAAAGTTGATGAAATTTGCATTTTCATTGGTTTCCAATCTGCTTAAAGAGGAACTTAGTGAATATTTTCAAAGCTTTTCCTGCAGTTGGAAATAAGATGTGATTAAAATACTCTAAGATTCTCATGGATTATAAGTAAGTAAAGGGGACATAAATCATGGGCAATAGATACAACCCCTAATTTCATTATCACTAAGCAACATGACATGCTCAAGTGTAGATCCAAATTTCACAGATGTGGTCAATAGCTTTGTTAATAAAGACAACGATAGACCACGGAGATGTTAGGAGTATGCACATCTGATTGAAATGCTCACCTCCAAATTGTGCAGAAGGCACACAGAAAATTTCAGGTTTTGTTTCGACTTTACTTAATAAACTTTTCTTTTGTTTTATGAGAACTTAAGAAGGTAAATGGGTCCAAGAGATAATAAAAATGAAATGGGTCATCTGTGATAGGAACTTTGTAAATTGAGGGGAGGACAGAAAACTCACAAAACAAAAAGTACTCAGTGCCCTGCTGTCCTGCATCAATGTTTTCTTATATTTTCTCTGTTAGCACCTCAGGGATGGCTGGGTTTAGAAGGAGCATCTAAAAAAAGACCAGATTGTGAGTAGAAAGTATCACACATTCACCAATGGTCAGGTGGCTTGAATTCTTAAAAAACTCCTTTGAAATTCAAGAAAGCCAGAGGAGGTGGGGTGGAGGGAAAAAAACCCAGCCTCTTCAAGGGTGCGGTGCTCCATTCCTGATTGTTTTCCTTTCAAGTTCCAAATTCAACTTTATTCTTTTCGCATTTAATTCTGATTAATTTGACCTGTCTTTGACAAAGCCTGGCAAAATCATTATTTAGCAACTGTGAATGCACCAGGGATGTGACAATAGTCTCACTTGGAGCTAATTTGGAATATTGCATATAGGAAAAGATTTGGAGTAGTCCTTAGACTCAGCATACAGGATGCCTCAGAAGGCAGCTCCCCATATGCAAGTGATGATCACGAACTCTTCTTTAGTTTCCCTCTCCCTATGCCCCTTGGACCTTCATGAGAGGAAATGCCAGTGTGGCTGAGCCTGTCTGCAAAAGAATGTCTACTACTATTCCTGGGTGCAAGCTAGTGTGCTGGAGTTTGCAGGTTTCACTCTGGCATTGGGTAACTCCTCTAGACTTGTGCCACATCCTTGGCCAATAAGACAACCTAAAATTGCCTTAACTTCTTCTGCCTCTACTCTCCACCAGTTCAAATCAGCATCCCGAAGTCAAGAGCTGTCAAAATTCCCAAAAGAGGGAATTTAAGTTGCTGCTTTAGAGCTAGCATTAATGAGATTCATAATAATGCATCTAATTCTGATTTATGGATCTCTATTTATACACTGAAACAATATTTTATTGCTCTATCTACTGATTATTCACCTTAGCATTGGCAAAGTGAGGTCCAGAATTGAATTTCATATCTATTTGGGTGTAACCACCAGTGCCTTCCTATCCCTCCAAAGCCCAGTCTTGGTCCCTTCCTACGGGGAACCAGGAATACAATGGTAATGAGGTGTCTGGTCATCAAGAGGAGTTGGTCCTTGTGTATGTAATGAGAATTTGATCCCAGAGTAGTCATAAAGCATGTACTTTAAGTTCTGTTTCTGTGCTGATTAATATAACTAACATTTATTTTCCTTCATGTCTGCACTTTTTTTTTTTTTGCCAAGTTATATCTGATGTATACTTTGAGTTGCTTTTACTGTTGTATGGATGTCTTCGTGCTAAGTCATCGTGCTTGATGATTTCCCCTTATCTTACACAGATCTTGATTTAAATAATTCATTTTAATTGGAAGCAATCCTGTACCTTTCCTTAGAATTAAGATCTGTGCTTGAAAAACATATTTGAAATATTATGATGGATGGCAGTGGCTAAAAATTAACTACTCAAATGGAGCTACCATTTGTTTCTTTTCCAGTACCAGGCATGTATATATAATTGCAAATCATCAGAGAAATTTTAATTTGGTGTAATTCACCAAAGTTGATTTGGGAATATTAAATCAGTGTGCTGCCAAAGTTAACCTTTGAGGGGAAACCAAAATAAAAACAAAAACACTACCAAAAATGGAAAGTCAGAGGAAGAACCTGAAAGGATTGTACACCAAGCAGTAATTTCCCGATCCCATATCTCATATTATTCAATATAGCTTCAGCTCCAGCTCTGTAACAAGCTTTACAAAGATACAACCAAACATATTTATTTTATGAACAGATATTTTACACTAATACACTTATATTTAACATTGATTCTGCCACATAATCTGAAAACACAGTTTTAAAAAAGTAAACCATACCAACCGAAAGAGCTGTCTTTTCTTATAGGTCTCATTGCATATGTTACTGTCTTCCAAGAGCCTACTGGAAATGAAAAACATGGTTTTTATGATATGAAACCTAATGACACTAAATGCCCTATGTTAAACGGATGTGTACTCTTTTGTAACAGTACTGCACTCGCAAATCAACCCCGTGCGCTGTTTTCTGTGCATGATGTTGAACTTTGCAATAATAAATTAATGACAGAATGATTTTTTCCCTTATCCTAGGATTAAGGGGCCGATACTAGATAAAAAGGAAAGGAAGGAGAAATAGAAGGAATGGAAGAGGAGAGGAAAATAAAGGAAATTGATGTTTAATAGATATTAAATGTATTAGTTGTGATTATTTCCCTTTGGGTAATATTAAAGTTATCTTTTGTCGGGGGGGGGGGGTAGGCAGAGTGAAATACTGACATTCCAAAGACAGGTATCCAAGAAATGCTTTTATTTTGGTAGGGAATCTACTCAATTAGATTTTTGCTTTTTGGAAATACCAAGATTTGTTCATATATGCAATGCATGTATGTGACCATTTTGGTAATGATGAATATAATTCAGTTTTAATCTAAGGGACACTTAAAGTGCATTAGCAGTCTTCTTATGCAAAATTCAAGTAAATGAATAAAATTTGGGCATAAAGCAGGGAAAATGATTGGCTGGATGACTAAGGAATAAGGTTACTCACTAAACTGAATTATAAGCACTCACTTCATCCTTTTAGTTAGAATGTAGAATTTTGGAATGCTTCTGCATTATCCCTCAGACGTTAGTGCTCATGAATTCTTAATTTAACTGTAAATAGGGAATATTCACTTAAAGCTGTATGGCTTTGAGGATGTTTTTGAACGCCTTCTTTAGACATGTTTTCTACTTTCATCTATTCTTCTAGAAGAGGTTGTTCAATGAGAGGGTTAGCTACTCAAAGATTTCTAACTGCTAATATAAAAGATAGACTTTTTTTCCCCAATCATCTCTTATGCTCGGTTTAAATTTTCTCTAAGTACTGGAATTTAATCAAACAGCCTCCATTTTAATCAGTTTTACAGGGGCACCCATTAAGCTGACACCTGAAATAAAGTTAAGCACTACTTTCTGAAGGGATACCATATTTCCATTCCAACTTCCCCACTCTGATGCACCTTAAATGTGATTAATACAGCTAATGTGGAATTCTTCAATTCCCCTTGAAAAGCTGCAATTAAATCAATGGAGTATTTGAATATCTATGTCAGTTTAGAACTATTTCTTAAAAGTATATGTTAAATTTGAAAACCTTTGGCTCATATGCTCAAGATTTTGTGTAAGTTGTATAACCCATTCATCTCACAACAACTACCTCCCTACTAACTTTCAAGTTAGTAAATTTAGATCAGTATAGATAGATTTCCAAGTTAGACTAACGGGTTGTTTAGAGTGAGAAACTTAAAGCAATATTATTCCAACTACTGTTTTCATAGCTGTATATAATTACGGGGCACAGGAAGTGGCTAATGATACCCAATATACAAATACTGTGAACAGGCTAGTCCATAAGCCAATGAAATTGCAAGTTCATTTGTGCTTTGTAATGCCTGGTAAAGGTAGCAGGAATTAGACCTCTGGAAGAACCAGAAGTTGAGACTTTAAATGAGGAAAATGTACAAAATTATGTTTGGAAGTAACAGAGAAGTATTTCCCCAAATTAAATAGTTTTTTAGGCATGCTAAATAACATATATGTGTATGCATATAAGTGTGTACACATAGATATATGTATTTATTTATACATATATTCAAGCACACACTTATACATGGGATATATACCTATGAGTAAACAGGACACACATGACAGACTTTGATCTTCTAAAGACATGAAAAAGCAAATTTCATTTTACCTGTTTTCCACAAAAAGGCTTTCCTGGGAGCAAACTGACTGAAAAATAAAAAAAGGCATTGTATCAGACGTTCTGGATGTGCTGAGGTATCCCAAATCCTTGCCTGCTTTTAAAACTACTCTTCCCCTCCAAGAGGAAAAGAATTCAGAAAAATATGTACTATGTTTTGTAAAAGTGGAAATAAAAAAGGAAAAAATTGGTTAGAGTTAGACATGTAAACCATTCTCTTTCTCTTTCAGCACACAAGTACTTTTCCATCAGGGCATCTCCAGGTTACAGATAGATTTAGCCTGTTTCAGCATCAAGGGCAGAAGGAGAGAGGTGAATGAAACTGTCTGAGATTCAGAGACCCATGTGCCCACCGGATCCTAAGCGCACAGTTTCTTCTGAGGCTACGGAGATGCAGCCCCCAACAAGAGCCAAAGGACTGGTTCAAATCAAGGCAGAGCGTGGGCACTTAGCACAATCCACCTGAGGATGGGACAGTCCTAGAACCACAATCCTGCTGTTATCACCTGGCAATCAGAGACTCTCTTGAAATAAACAGATTGACTGCAACATTCTCAAAATTGAAGAGACGCCATCAATCAATTTGTAGAGGGGGACCTCACAGAAGACAAATGAGAACAAAATGAAGCTAATCAGAAAAAAAAAGTCAAGCCCATCTAATATTTTGTTTTGCTTTTGTTTTTCACACAGAAAAACAATGACTTTCTTCTTAGCTTCCATTCCCTTAGCTATCACTTCTCCACTGTCTTGTGTTTAATACTCATGTAGGGAAGAGAAAATTCTATTACCATTACAAGACGGGGAAAGGCAAATCAAATTAAATTTTTAAAAGCAGAAAAAAAGAAATCTAAACAAAATATGGTGCAATGGTTCTATAACATAGTGACTGTGTTTAGGAATTAAAAAAAACCATTTCAAAATAATGAGTTTCTTTTTTTTTTTAAATGCTGAGTTTCTAAACATAAATATATATGCCATATTATATGCGTAGATTTTCTAAATGATGAATAAATGACCTGCTAAATGGGTAAATTGAGACTTAACAGGTCCATTTTAAGAGAAAATAAAACTAAAGTAAATAAGGACCTTTCAATATCAAATTTTTAAAAGATTAGCTAATGTAACCACTACTCAGAGAGGCAAACAGGATATCGGTTTCTCTGCACATTTTGTTGGAGAAATAAATCATTTCCTTCCACTAAACCAAAGGGCTAGCTTTGGGCATAATGTGTTTTCCTCAGTGGTCTGAACGTTTCAGTGAGGGCATCTCTAGAACCATTTCTATTTTAACCTTTGTGCATTTAACATGCATTCTGAGTACACAAAAATCTTATTTAACAAAAAGCAAAAAAAAAAAAAGCCAATTAAGAAAAAAGCTTTGCAGAAAGTATTTTTTTTAAATTTGACATCTGTATTTATAAACAAATACAATTTATGTATCACTGATATAATTCCTATGAAGATATCTTTATAGTAAGTGAAAGATCCCACTATCTTCATTTCCTTTAGCTTGGTTTTACTTCTGGTTTGAGTCAAGTCATGGAATTGTCTCAGGAATATATCATGAACGCCATACTTTGCTACTACTCAGCTCTTGCAGTTGGAAAGAGGTCAGTTATGTTTATAATGCTCTGCTGGGTAGCGGAATTACTGAAACTCTGCTACTGCTTTGAAAGACTTGATCAGACATACTGATCTCTTCAGACTCACCAATCGAATAGTATTGGGGGTAAAGTTAAGCTGCCGTAACTCTTTGAATGAAAAAATAAGCCACATGCAAGTCAAAGATAACTTTCCCAAAAACATATCTCAAGAGTATTTTCCAATTTTTGTGCAAAGGTCCTAAAGATTTATCACATGATCCTTTCAACATAGTTTCATAAATAAGGCAGACATGGTTATGGGCTGTGATTCAGTAGCTGGTGAAAATAAACTTTAAAAAAGTTATTAATATAACTTGCAAATTTTAATAGCAGAGAAAGATAAAAGTGTCACAGTAATTAAGTGCAGCATTCAAAGCTGTCACTTACATGCATTCTCAGATATAAAGGGCTCTTTTTTCCTTTCTTTTAGGGAGAAAATGGTTTTGCCTAATGGATTACAGAGTTCTCTCCCACACCTCACCCCCAATCCTGGTGGCATCACATGCCCTTCTCAACGGTTGTCACGGAAGAGGGATCCCAGTGCATGCTGGGGAGAGCAAGGATGAGCTCCTCCCAGAATCCCTGTTTACACATAAATATCCTTCAGAAACCATCCTCCAGGCAAAACATGTCTTTCTCAAATATATTGCTTTAGCAACGTAACCTTGCCAAAGCCAGCAACATTGCATTGAATTAATCATAAAATAAGCTGAAATTCTTGCTAAAGGAAATAAGAGTTATATTTCAAATATTTCTGACTACAAAAACACACTCATTTTTTTATTTGAGAACTAAATTGTTGTGTGCCTTGACTTACAACAACTTCATTCTCAAATAATAAATATGCCTTATCTCAGACCACCCAAATTCTCAAACTATATTGAAATTATTTTTCTAGAAAATCCCCAAATAATCCACATATTTTGATTGTGGACCTAAATAAAAAAGCACACATGCACGCACACACACACACAAACACACAGAGCTTAGACACCAAGATACATTCGTAAAATATTCAAGAACACTACTAATTTTAAAATAAATTTTGATTTTGCTAAAGTGTCAATACCAGGAAGTATTTCCCTATAACTATTGTAACTTCAAGTAGGAAAAACAAAAACAAACCACCTCTACATAAATATGTCACTATTTGAACCTGTTTGAATGACTCCACTACTTAAATAGTAATTGGCAAGGGATGCTGCTTTTATTATCTCAGTTTTTAAATTATGAAGACACTAAATTAAAGGCCAGTTAAGAAAAACATTAGACACCTGTAACTTAGTTTCCTCATGCTGGATTCTTTGCATCGGTTTTATAGTTGATTTACTATATTTGATTTATTACCTTGTGTAATTCAGGAATCTGGGAAGTGGTAATGGTTGTTTGGGAATCTGGAATTGTATAGATGAAGACTCTCTAAAGTGTTCTGTCTTTACATAAGTGGAAAGGAAGATGTGTTACTATATGTATTCAAGGAAGTTCATATTACTATGTTATGTCCTTGTGTTTGCATTAATAAATGCAATCTCCTGTGAACACATGGTGGTCCCCAATGATCCCTGCCTCTCAGTATTCACAACCAAGGTATTTTTGTAGTACCTCCCACATCATACCAGTTTGGTCTGTGTGTCCAGCCGAATACAGCAGAAGGGAAGGTATGTCAGCTCCAAGATTAGGTTATAAAAGCCTGTAGCTTACATCTTGGGCTCTCTTTCTCTCTCTCTCGGATCACTTGCTCTGGGGAACCTGGTTGCCAGATCATAAAGATGGTCAATAGCCTATGGAGAGGCCCACATAGTGGGAACTGAGATCTCCATCTAGCCAGCTAGGAACTGAGGCCTGCCGCCATGTGGGTGGGTTTGGAAGCAGACAACCACTCCATCAAGCCTTCAGATGACCACAGCCCCAGCTGATGGCTTGACTGTAACCTCACGAAAGCCTGTGAGCCAGAACTGGCCAGCTAAGCCACCCTCCGATTCCTGACCCACAGAAACTGTGAGGTAAAAAGCACTTTGTGTGTTTAATTTGTCAAATTTGGGGATAATTTGTTATGCAGCAATTAATAGCTAAACACAGGGAACACCAGCCTTGTGACCGCATTGTTTCTACAGAGCTGCAGGGCTAGGGAGAAAGCACTGGGAATCTTTTTTCCCCTCTAGGAGAGTGGCTCTTAGCCTTTTAAGGGGGATGAAAACTTGTAAAACTATGATAAACAATCAAGATCTTTTCCTAAGAAAAATGTACCTACACTCATGGACGTAATATTTTGCAGATGATGTCAGGGACTTTATTTAATCTCTGACAACTTTCGATGAATATACTCTGGGTACGGGATGCCAATTAAAAAACCCCAGCCCAGGAGATCAGGTGGAAAAGTAATGCCAGAAACAGGCAGGTGCCCCACCTGAATTAATAAACCCGGAACTGTTGGCCACCAGAGAACCTATCACAGCAGCTCACACCTCTCCTCTACTCCTGCAGGGGGAAGAAACCACAGAATTTCAAAGAAGGTTGCCAAAAGATGCCATGGATTGGAAAAGTTATGACAATAGCTTGACATTTAAGCTTTCCCACAGTTCAGTCTGCTTTTACTTTTTTTTTTAAGTAAGCTCCATGCCCAGCATGGAACCCAATTAAGGGCTTGAACTCAGGACCTTGGGATCAAGACCTGAGCTGAGATCAAGAGCTGAACACTCAACCAACTGAGCCATTCAGGTGCCCCCAGTCTGCTTTTACCGTTTTAAGAAATGTCAGCAGTTAGCTATTGAGGCTTGAAACAGCAACACTTGCCTCTAATCTTAACCTGGGACCCAGACTCCTTGCTGTTGATCTCCTTAATAGGGCTGTCGGGAAATGTAATGCGTACAGGGAGTCATGCTGACCCCTCCTTGCCTGCGATGACCCCTCTGTGGACACAGGGATGAACACAGGCAGCTCCTCCTCACAGGCAGGCATCAAGGATGCTTCTCCTACCACCTAGCCCTTGAGTGCCTGGCAATGTGGCACTACTTTGAAAAAAAAAAAAAAGCATAATGTTTGTATATCATCTAGGTGATTAGTATTTGCTTTTCAACACAACTCATTTATAAATTTTATGACTTGCCAGAATGAGAATCAGAGGGAAATTGTGTGTGTGTGTGTGTGTGTGTGTGTGTGTGTGTGTAAGGCAGGGGGAGGGAAGGATGGGGACAGAGAAAGAAAGAAAAAGTGTAAAAAATAAACTAGACTTCAGAAGACTTTCTCTCCATGAAGGTCATCAAACAGGAACATGCTGCCTCCCAGTCCACTGTACTATCATGAGTACAACAGAGCCTCTCCTTACTTCATCCTTTTATCCAGGAAACACAGTTAAAAGCCTACCATGTGTCAGGCTATGCTTTGCATCACCAGTAACTATGACCATAAGAAAAGTCTAAGTAGCCCACACATATGCAGAATCTTCTAAAATTGTACATGGACAGTATCCTTCTATAGCTACCTCTCTCACACTGGGCTAACTCCAGAGCTCTGAGCCAGATTATTCAATCATTAAAGTTCTATTTTATTGTATCCAAGAAAGGCAGTGAGGATCTAGAAGAGGTAACAGAAACCTGTATCAACATGAAAGAAATGCACTGTTGGTGGAGTTTGAATTTTCTCTCTAGCTTTATACTGAAGGATCCAGCATGAGTTGGAGGACCAGGGAAACTGGTTTGGGCCTGAAAGCTCCAAGGTCAGAAGGCCTCCTCCATGCTAAGTGGAGGAGCCTAGGTCTCTAGTCTGGCTTGGTAATGGCCTTCAGAGTGAATCACAAAGGGAGGAAGGATGGCCCACCTAACCCAGCAAAGCCACGGAAGATCTCCGCGAAGGAGCTCCCGCCTCTACTTTTGCCAAGGGAAGAAGAGCCCACAACATCTTAGGAGGCTGACAAATGATTTCATGGAAAGGAAAAGCTATGATGGCACTAGCTTACCCTTTTAGCTTTCTTGCACTTAAATCCAGCTCTTTTAAATCACTTTTCCATTTTTATTTAATTTAATTGCATTTTATTTTGGCCACAGTGGGTAAAAGGATAGAAAAATCCCCCACCACATTTTCTTTGCAGGGATTTGAACAAAAGGAATCATTTTATGATTATTCCCTTGTGATAAACTGCTCACAGACCTAATTTGATCTGAAATTGAGGAGGAAAATGACTATTATCATTTAACTTTGGTATAATAAAATGCCTGTGCTTGCTAAGAATGCAGAAAACCCTGTGTTTATGTATGTGATTTACAGATTCTCTTTCTTTTTTATATGTCTTTTTTTCTGCACAACATTAGGGTTAAAAAGACAATAGTTGGCTGTCTGCAGGCTAATATGGATGTGAAGGCAGTTTTTCAAATCTGGCAACCTTGCTGCGAACTTAGGGTCCATTTTACTGACCAAAATCACACGTCTATTCCCCCTTAGGTCAGATCCTAGGAACACACACAACTCTTGGCTGCTTTTTCGTCACTTCCCTGAACCAGGTCCTCTTCCAAAAACACCTCTGGTGTGCTGCCGTTCGATTTGTCCCTGGCTCCAGCTTCCTGAGTCCTGCCAGCTCACTGTCTGGGGAAGGACCGCACTAAAGAGGCAATTAAAACAACTACTCACATCGTGTGCAAATATTCTCTCCCTCACTCTCTGATATTCCTCTTCTCTCTCTTCAATTGATTTACTTCGTCTGTCATCTCTAAATGGATGCATTCTGTTTTGCTGAACAGAAAAAAGAAATCGGTACGGTTATCCAAGTTGAGCTGCTGGAAATCTGCAGTTAAGCAACTGTCAGCTGAGAATAATAAATGTTCACTTAAATAAATGGAGCATGAAGAGTCTCATTCCCTCTGGTCCCTAAGTAGGCTGTGCTGGTGTGTGTGGTGTGCGGTGTGTGCATGACACGCAATGGCAGGTGTCTGCTGCTCCTGGTTGCTTCCCCACTGGATGTAGGCAGTACAGCTGTTTCCAGAACGAAAGCACCTGGATGTGCCTCAGGGGTTCAGCCAGTTCAACTATGAAGTGGGTCACAGTAATGGACTCTGTCTCCTTTGCTAACCTGTGTGCTTTGGCGTCCTTAGACGAAGGCAGCATGCTGAGGAAGTGGCTAGTTCAAGGTGGCTAAGGAAAGAAATGGCTCTGAAAATCTGGGCACTAGAGACACAGAACAAGGGAACAGAGAAAGTAATGGGCAGAAAGGAAACTGTGGACATGATGTCTCCATGTTCTAATTTGTGTTTCTTCTTTACTCAGTGACTGACTGATCCTGTGCCCTGTGTTTTGCTTAGAAAGTAGAAACTAAATTTGAAAAGCCTGTTTGTTGATTAGGGTCAATGCCAGGGAATCTAGAGTAACAATCCAAAGAACTCCAGCATGAGGACTGGTCTTCAGCCTTGCATCTGCACCGCTGCCTGCATCTCAACTACCCTCCCATCATGTTCTTGCCATTCCTCACAAAATGCTCTGCATTAACCACGTTCATCCATCCACTCAACAAACGCCCACTAAGTACACGACACAGGCATGTGGCTCGGAGTCAACTGGAGCTACTTGTCGTTTGATGGTGGTGGCGGTGGGGGTAGGAAGAAACGAGATACAAATGATGAACAGGTTTAAAAAAAAAGTGCGTCAGAGATGCACGTACTGGCTTCCAGTGACTCACTGAGAGTCATTAAAATAATAACTTGAGTGAGATGCATATTGTCTTACCTTTAAGAATTCTAAAGCAAAGTCTATTTTCAAAAAATCTATTTTGAAAGTCAGAGACACAAAGTGTAATTGTAATGGCATTATATAACTCCCTACTGTTCTAATTATTGTTTAACATTTGTTTTCTTTTGCCATTCACTTAGATTTCTTCTTAATCACCCTGGATCCCACCCTCCCCAACCCCCAATCTGGAGAAGAGGTTTAGCAAAGTCTCTCTACCCTTGCCGAGGAACCATGAATAAGGCTACTCTAGGACAACATAATGTTTTGTCACAAGCAAAATGCACAACAAGGAGAAAGTTCTGCTACAATTCATGCAAAACAAGCACACGGTTTACATGGACAGTAGAACATGGGAAGGAGGAGGGGGGAGACTAAAACATGAACTCGATTCTTCTCTGTGAAGACTTATTTTAGGAGAGTTGCAAAATCCACCTGTCCTCACCATAACAAGGTTTGTTCTTTACAGCTACACCAGTTGGTCATCGGTCCGTATTGAGAATCCAGCTCAATTTGTGCACAACTGAAGGACAAAGCTGTAGGAGTGGAAGGACTGCCATAGTTACACAGACATCTGGAAATGCGATGACAAAGCTTTTCCCGACAGCTCCGGCCGGTGGCATCCCAACCCGCCCAACACATGCAGCAGGAACTGCGCCAAGCACCACCCATGCAGCCCAACGCAGAGCCATTGCTGAAGCAGTCAGGACATGTTCTCTTGGCTACCCACTGAATGCCAAAGGGGGAGGCGGGGGGGGGGAGCAAGGAGGTTGGAAAGAGGACAGTCAGTATCTGAGGCAGGGGGGAGCTAGGGGAGGGAGAAGGGGACAACAGAACGACAAGAACATAAGTCAGCCCACCTTCAAAAACAACAATGTCAGCCACTCTCAAACTTGAGAACCAACCTGATTGTCTTCTTTATCAATACTAGAGTTATCTCGCTTCAAGATAAACCGCTTCTGGGATTCTTCACCTTTTTCATCTTTTAAATGTTCACAAAACCTTTGCTCTGGTCTGCCAGCAAAGTAAAACATATCAATAAAAAAGTTTTCCCCCTGTTTAAAGTTATTTTCTTAGTGCTGTTTTTCCCCCACAGTGGCATTCAACTTAAAAAAAAAAAAGTCACACGTGGTTTTGATGCTAGAATTTGCTAGAATTGCCGGCATTATAAAGGTAGGTAATAATATGTCACTTCACAGGTCTTGTTAGAATACCTTTTGTTGTTTTGAATTCGGAGTCTTGTTTGCTGAATGCTTCTCACCACGGCTGAAGTTAAAAAAACATTTTAAAGGCCTGAACATATGTAGCATATAGACGTTTACTTTCATTATTTTGACCTCCATCACTCCTGAATTCAATCAAGTTCACAGCCACATTGTCAAACAAATACACATGTTTAGAACTGGGGCAGACCATATTAATTCACCAATGTCTGCAGATTTGAGGACCGCTCCTGTCATATCATCCCTCTCAAGAGCCATCAGAATCCATAGTGAGAGAGGGTCATCTATAAATTCCTTTCATCTTTCAATGACAAATGCTCTGGAATCTGGCTCCAGTAGACTCTGACATCCTTGACCATGTCTTGTAAATCAGTTCAGTAATTGGGGAAACAGGACATATTTAGTTTAAACAACTTAATGGCTGATTAGCATGGGGAAAATGCTCCAAGCAGTTACACACTATTGATTAGTCAATTGATTTTTTTAGATCCTCTTAATCATTTTATATTATTACTGGAAAGGGCTCCATGTTCTTGTTAATTTCCCACACTCATCACTGCATGCCACAGAACTCAATGAATGACTTGGGCATGGGTTCACCCCCAGAGGAAGTGCTAAAATGTTTGTCCCAGGTTTAGAAGAAGTTGTAATTGATGACTCTCATTAAAGCGTCTCTGTCATGTCTGATGTATTACTTCTGAAGCCCAGTGGGTTTTCTATCTCTACTGGGTTCATTATGCATTCTGTTATTGGAAAGCCACTTCACAGTGTCTGTTGTTTAATATGGGTGACCAGTAACTAAGGGAATGTCATAGTTTCCTTCTAGCTCCCAAATAAGCAAATGGCATGTTGAAAACAAAGGAGTCGTTTAAGTATGTAGTTCAAACCTTGACATAATGCGCCCTTTTCTCAAATACATGTACAGAGATTATACTGATATTGGTGCGCAGATACTAACACAAAATTGGAATAGTACCAGTTATGGCTTCCAGAACTGTGTATAGTTTTGGCAAAACGGTATCATTATCTTACTCAATCCTTACGATAAAACTTTGATGCAGGAGAAGCAAATATTTTATGCCTCTTTTACAGATAAAGAAGTCATCCCTCCTTGATCCTTCTGACTCCCAAGTTTATAGATTTTCCCAGCAAGCCACAGGCATCAGTCTATTCACAACCTTGCAGAGATGTGATTCAGTTTCTCCCCTTCCACAGCACAGGGCGGCGGGCCAGAGGCCCTCCAGCCTCACAACGAAGAACAAAAACCCTGCATGACATCATCCGAAAGATCAATGGAGATGTTTTCCACCAAAATTAAAATGTAAAATAGATACAACAAACAATCTGCAAGTGCAAATATGACATTTGAAAATCAGAACACTAAGGGAACAAAGTAAACGTGCACTTTACAGTGAAAAGGCCATTTCCAGTGGAGAAGGTAAACGTGCTTCACTTGTAGCAGGCTCAGGGCACACCTCTCACCCCACTGGAGAGTCCTACAGTGTTAGTGTGCACACCGGCAGGCCGCTGTAAGCCATAACGATTCTCCAGGAACTTTTTTTAAAGCCTCCTAACATTTTCAGCTGATACTTAGATGTTACTTTTTTGTTTGTTTGTTTTTTAATGTAGCAAGTGAAATTGGGGTATCAACTTAAATACAAATGCTGATTGCATCAATGCTAAGTAAGTCTCTCTGAACGTGCTTAAACTCCATAGTCTGGTGAATCCTAGTAGATAAAATGCTTTGCTTGCTGCCAAGTTTACAGATCTACTTCTTGTATTTGTTGCTAATAGTCTGTAACTGTTCATTTAGATATAAAATGGTCGGGAAATGTGAACTTTTTGATTCATGAGCAGGTGAATTTGCTTTAGACTAACTTCTTTAAGAAGAAAACCGCTTTGAGATTTCAGCATACTAACCAGGGAGAGAATGTGAGCTCCATGTTTGTAGAGACCTTGCTTTTTAAATACTTAATTCTTCGTGCCTAGAATGGTGCCTGGAATAAGGGAAGCATTCAGTTGAATAAATAAATTAATCAATGTATGAACGAATGAAAATTTAATAGAGCTGTTTACGAATCACCATATTTTAGGGACAGATCAAAGAGTCACTGAATAAGATATGTAGTCATAAATTTTTAAATTACAAAACAACAAGAGAGAGTTTGGTTAGCAGAATCATAAATTCAAATTTAGAACATGAGGAAGATCTTTAAAGATCAAATTTATGTTTTGGTTCAAGACGACAAAAAAGAATTATGTTACTTTAAAAAAGTTTTTAAAATTTGAGGGCATTTTGGGGAAAAAAGGTGGAAATGAGAACCTCAGTTTTTTTTAGTTTGGAACTCCTCAGTTTAAAGTGTTATAGCTACAAGAGCTGTTCAAATATTATTTTTGAAATTTCATTTGCATTTTTTATTTGTTTTTCATAGCAGGACATATTTAGGAAAAATACATCTGTCACATAAGAAAAGAATAGTCAAAGGAGCTTGTTCTAATCAATAAGGTAAATGTGATACAGAGCAAAAGTATTTCCTGTTCTGATACATATTATGTCAAGTTCATTCTCCATAATAGCTTTTCAAAAATATCTTGTTTAAATTTTTTTCAGACTTAAGAACCTAACAGTCAAAATTATTAATCCCTTCATGGTTTTCCAAAAATATTTTAAGTGATTATAAAATAACCATTTGAAGTTTGTGTAAAAGGGGGAAAAAAAAACTAGTAAGATTGTTCCAGGTTGATTTTATTGAGAATTATCTATTACTCTAGAGTTAATGGGGAATTTGCAGTTTAAACTCATGCAAGCTAAAGTATACAACTCAAGTATTGCATGAGATTGAAATACAAATTACTGGTAATGCACCATTATATTAGAGCTTTTAAAACTCCTTTTTACCACAAATTTAACATCATAGCAATGTTACTTCTTAGCCATAAACTGAATGGAGCTGAAGTAATATATTATGGACCTTTATTTAAAATGGGAATGAATAACTTTTACTGTATCAATGTAACTCTAAGACAAACTCCTCCAAGCTGCAAAATGTCATGGTATTTATTAAATTAATGATAACTAGAGTTAACTACATACATATCTCATAGTCATGCATAACACAGGTCTGATTGCTTTTCCTGATGGACTATAGTCCATGAGGTATTATTTCTAGCTTTCTCTCTCTCATCATCAAAAAGCAGAGAAAAGGGATAATCTTTCTTCTTGGTGAAAAGATAGTTTCTTCTTCTTAAGGCACAATTTGTAGTAGGGTATTTATTCTAAAACTCATTTTTCGTGTGTGGTGACAGTACTGGCATTTCCAGTCAGTGTCTTGGTATCTCCAATCAGACCTCTGAACAATCAGAATTAAGTCCTCACTTTTCCTCATTAGACAGAGCTCAGGATCTGAGAGGCAGTATGGCTGAGTGAAACCCTAAATAAGACATTCAAACTCTGTCTTCTAGTCAATCTGTTACAATTTTAGGGTTCCCCCCCCTTTAAGCTTAAAATAAATGAACACTCATTATTATCTTAAAAATCTTTTTCATCTAGAAATATTTTCACCATCAGTTTCTTGAGACTGAATTTATTAGTTTTCTTCCAAATAGTTAAGCTTAATCCCTCCTCTCCCCATATACACACAGATGAAAAATTCAATTCTACTAAATATGGACAGGCTTAAATGGGAATCTTTGCATTTCATACCGAATAACTGAAAGACAGTCATCAATATGCATAAGTATCTTAACAAAAAAAGGTTTCTGTGCACAACAGGATAAAATATTTTGATGGTGTAAGACATCTATCAAAAATATTTTAATAGCCGAACATATTAGGGGAATCTAAGAAGCACTGTTCCCTTAGTACTTTTAAGTCTTCAATTAAAATATTTATAGCTGATGTCTTTTATTTAAAAAATAAAGTCCTACATTCTTCTTCAAGTATTTCTTAACTTCCCCTACCATTTGGTGATTTTATACCATTTCATTGTCTTTTAAATGAGACCACATCTTAGAAACCCCATATAAGCAGTACTAAGTATCCAGCTTCCTTTATTAGCATCTTCCAAACTCACGTTCTCAATTTTCTATACCTTTGACAAATTCATTTTATTCTTCTCTGTCTCAATTGTACTGTATATATAAACAGAGCATTTATGCTGAAAGTATAATGTCTAACAAGAAAAATGAGAGTAGTTGTCTCTGGATGGTGGAGTAATGGGCAACTTTTACTTCTAACCTTTTATATATTTGCGATCGTTATAATAAATAGCATTTTATAACAACAAATAATAAATGCTATTGGTTTAGAAATATATGAAACCAATTCAACAACCTTCAAGTGGCTTGTATATAATCATTGAATTGTAGAAAATTAAAATATTCTTATGTTTTGAACATTTTCTTTCATGTCCTATATGATTTTATGATCTAAAGTGGATATTTAGTTGTTTCATTTTGTCAAAAAAAAATCACCCTTTTTATTGCTACGTCCTTGTTGATCAAAGTGCATAGAGACTTGCATTTACTAATGATACTCTAAGGATAATAACAAACTGACAGTGTTTAATCTCAAGACCTTTTTTTTTTCCCTCTTTAAAGGGAGAATCCAAATAATAATGATACAGAAAAAAAGATAAGAGGGATGAGGGGGAAAGGGAAGAAAGGAATAAATTATGAAATTTGAAAAAGAGAGAGAAATCCTATGCATTAAGACCTAGAAGGTTATATTCTGTGTTCGTGAATTTGGCTATTTCTGAACAGTACTGAGCATGGTATTGCCAACAATACCAAAGAGGCACACACATCAGACGGATACACTTATCCTAACAAAACAAGTATGTTTCTGCAAGTTTACCTATAAATTGAGAATTTCCACAAATGAAAAAAAACTTTTTTAAAAAGGGCTAGATTATCACTGAACTTTTCTTTAAGTTCTCCATCCTTCCATTTCAATATTGCATGAACAGTAAAAGGCGGTATCATTAATATATGCAATGACCAAAGCTCCATTCCCCCAAAGCACAATGCATTTGAATAATCCAATAGCTTTATATAAAATGGATGCCAACTAGCATAGTAAATTTAACATAGCAGTAGTTTTAATAATTAAGCTAGTTTTAAACAATTCACATATAAATGCTGGAAAGCAGGCCTAACAAAAGTTTGACTTTTCAAAACATGCATTGTGGTGTCTTTTCAGCTCTGCACCTTACTAAATGTGTGCTTTTTACATTCACATCCCTAAGAGGGAGGTGTTGTTTGTTTGTTCTGTTGTAAAAATGAAAGACAATAATAATTCTTAGAGTGTTTGGGAGAATCAAGGAGATAAAAAGATAGGGCAAGTTGAGCGTCAAGCCCAATGCCAGGTACAAGGAAAGCACTCAAAAGACATGATAAGCCATTATTACCATTGTTCCTATCTTTCTGAGTGGTCAAATCTAAAGCTACCCCCAAAGAATATTGAACCAACATTTACATTAGTGTTAACTTTAATTAGGATAAATCCAATCTGCACTATAATATTCAAATAATGGTTTGATTCATGTGTTCCAAATGAAGCAGTAACAATTGTCTGAAAGTAATGTTTTCTTTGGAAACTGCTGAATGTGATTATTGTTTCTTGGCATGAAAAGCTTTTTGCTTACACATTACAATGCTGTGTATAAAAACATTCCATTTAAGCTTATATGCAAATATAGTATTTTACTTGCTGAGAAGGTCCAGAGTGATCGGTGTGCTTTAACTGATAGAAAATGACTAAATATTTTTTGTATGTGTAAAAAAATGCTGCTTTTTTTCATTTTCCTGGTTTACAGGGTGGGAAGCGAGGACTGTGCTCCCCCGGGAACGCTGTGGTATCTCGAAAGGCTGGGAGGCTAAAGGAGTACAGCTGTGGGGTAAAATGTATTAGGAGCGCATCCACTTCTCAAGGTAGATTTCAATTTATTGTTTGAAGATTGGTACCAATAATTACAGTCTAGCATTTAAGTATGTGATTCAATGGAAACCAGACACCTTTGACCAATAAACACAACTTTTCTTTCTACTGTATGGCCAATTCTATCTTTCCTAAAGTAGTGATAACATGCTCATGGCCTTTCCACTCTCAGAAATCTTGAGATCAAGAAGACACAAGAACTACATTGAGAAGACCAGCACTTTGTTAAATACAGCCAGACCCACATCTTCAAGTATGCCTGAAAACTTTCCCCGAGGCACAAAAGCTAAAGTGACTGCCAACCCTAAAGGTGGATCTAGAAACAAGAAAGGGAGAGCTCTGCAACTGGGTCTCATCCTGCAGCCTACAGCAAGCAAAGCTGCAGGGGGAAGCAACCGAGTTCTAGTAACATCGCTTCCTACAAAACTATTGCACATTTGGGATAATACTGTATGCGGTATATATGTATACAGTGAACCCTTCTCCAACTGTCCCAACCCATACGACACAGATCATATATTTACACACACACACAGAGTCCTGATCAACATTATCTCGGTTCCTTAAGTAAACTATAAACAGAAGATGGACGTGTTCTACAGCCTATAGTTCTTGTGTTCAAAGCATGACACTGAATATCAGAGATGCCCTTTCCACTTGGCACTGTCTAAGAACCTGGAACTGGGTTTTGTCTTGCTTCAACATATGCCAGGAAAGTTTTTCATCCAGTGTGTTCTGGAGTTTTAACGTCCACCTTAGTATTACCATTGTTTCATTGAGCTCCCTGTTCAACTTTAAAAATTAACGAAGTACAAATTAGGATTTTGTCAGGAAACCAAGGAAAAGCGTTTGGTTTTCTTCTTCCTTTTTCATCATTTCAGAGTATTGATCTATTCACATTAGTGCTTGTTTCCCTGAACTTAGGAGAAGGGTCACGGCTGAGACAGGGGCAGCAGATTTCAGTCTTGGATCTTCTCTGAGTTGACTAAGTAAGATCGAGACATGAATCTCAATTTTTGCTCCTGTAAAATGGTCTAGCTTTATCTACCTCGAATGTTGTGAGCTAACTAGTGTATTTATTTATTTAAAAGCATCATCACTCCATGGAAAAGCTCTTTTAAGAGAAAGTTACATTAAAAAGATTCTAATGGGATAAAAGTAGCAGGCATGTTTCATTTCCAAAATTAAGGGGTAAATCATCCATGCAACACTCCAAGAGCCATAAATAATTTCAAGTAGGAAAAGGAACACAACAAACTTATTTTCTCTCCTATGATATATTTCTGAGACTTACCTATCTCATCTACAGGATTCATTCTCTGAAGTATTTGAGAATAGTATGAGAAAATACAACATTTGAGAGAAAATGATACAGAGTTTGACCAATGTTAACAAATCAGTCTTACTTTGAGCCTGAGTATTGATTAAAGGACTAGGTTGTTGGTTCAGTAAATAAAGCTTCATGGCTTTCCTGAGAGCAGTGTGATTCTTAGTTAGGTTTCTGATCTTTGGCTTCGAGTCAGATGCTTTTCAAGGCTATTCCTATAAAAAGTGCACAGTACATTTACCACGTTTAGAAATAACAAGATGCCAACCAACCACTCAGAGATTTCCAAGAGGCACTTGAATAAATTGATGCCTGATCTTCTTCAGAGAATCGTAAAGCAAGCAGCAGTATCAGGAGTAAACTGCTACTCAGTTTACTGATGGTGCCATTCACATGCTCAGCCAAAGGAAATGGAATAGAACACATGTGGAAAGGAAAGCTGGGGGTTTTAGTTAGTTTTGTTCTAAATGCCCTGGATCACTTGGATCACCATTCTCAGGAATCCAGGCACTGTGGTCTCTTAAGGTGTGGGCCCAAATCTCTGCCTTTGGGTCATTATTCTTGTTTCATGCATTCTGGGGCCAGGGATCTCTCTCCTCCAGTGGAGATGTCATTTCCTTCTTTGCTCTGCACTCTGCCGACAGTAGGGCATTTGAGGCAATGACAGTGGGCGGGTGCAAAAGTCAAAAGAAAAAATATTCAAAAGATGACAACCTTATAACATGACAATTATCTGGGACTAGTTAAACAGTTACTCTGACATATGCAAAGACATTCAGATACACATGGGACTCTCTTTGCCTAGGACTGATCTTGGCCCTTTGAAAAATACTAATGCAAGGAGATGGTTTCAAGCCTCCAAATGATACAACCTGAGCATATATCCTTTCTCTAACACAGAGAAAGACAGACAGAGGTGAAAAAAAAATCATCTAATAAAAGAACAATGGGCTGCTTTGGACTAAACACCCAGAAAAGTACGCAAAAGACAGTGTGGAGATCAGAAAGGCAGACAAAGAGAAGAGCAAAGATTCTCATATAAAAATAGACTCATATATTTGTAGCATTTAAATATTTTTTTATAAAATCATTGTTCATATTTTTAGCCTCAATCCAAAAAAGAAAAAAAAAAAGCAACAGTATACAGAGTAAGTACGTTTTAAATATCACTTGTAGTACCAAAATGACACACACCCTAACACCCCCTACCTGGATTCCCAAGGGGCTCATTTGCTGCTACCACCTAATCTGACAGTTAACAAAGAATCCCAACAGAAAACAACTTAAAAGTGCTACAGAGTGAAATGTATTTCTGGCAATATACGGGGGAAAGAGGGATAAACTAAAGGTGAGAGAACATAACAGGGTGAATCTCAGCTCAAAAATGCCATTCGTCGCTTCAACAAAAGGCTGTGAATTCTAGCGCGGGGCATCCCAGGCTATTCAGACCCAATTTGTGGACCGATAAGTGGCTGGGAGGCTCCAGGTGACACATACTCACCTGTTCTTACCCTGGCTAGCTCAGAGAACCAACAAGGTTTCGGGGCTGGAGGGTCAGGTGACTTCCTGGTCAACTCTCTAAAGTACCCAAGTTTGCTCAGAGAAAGGCACCTTCCTGGAACGTCTCCCACATGAGCATGGCTGTCATTTCCTACTCTCTCTGGACTACTGTATCCTTCAAGCACAACCCACACTCTTCTGGCTCTGGCATGAAACCATGGATCCGGGTAATTGGCTTGCCTGTAGCAGTAATTTCGTAATAATACAATAGGTAGGTTTACCTCCTACACTGACATTATTGTTGTGCAGCTTTTTCATTTTTAGGGGAAAAAAGATTGAAGGAGAGTAAAGCAAGGTTGATGCTGAATGGATATCACCCCTACCAAATGCTGCAGTAGTGATAAACACAGAGAATGTAGCAAGAACTGTCAAACTGTGGGAAGTATACACTATGTACTGATACCACAGAGTTCATGTTTGAAAATATCTCCCCTTCCCCCTGCGCCCATTCACGGTTTCTTATCAGACAGCAAAAGACGTCTAAGAGGTGGAATTCCTGACCGACCAATCCAGGGAATCTTGCTGAGGATTTTGCTCAAGATGCTCTGGGTGTTTTTGCTCTAAGAGAGTTAGATTATTTAAGAAAATTGTTCTTGGCATTTAACAAACTAACTTGGATCCCAGCCATGCTAATCATTGCTTCTCTGTAATCCCAAAATTGAACTTGAGTGTGTGCCTCATTTTCTGCTTCTGTAAAATAAGGCTCTAATTACTTAGGTTGTAAATATGTTTTCAGGATTAAATGAAATAATATACATGAAATAAGAGGTAAAGTATCCAGTGCAATGAATAATAAGTAGGTAATTCTCTTGTATCACTTCAGCAACTGAAAAGTCTGTCCTTAGACAAACTTTTTCCACCATGAAGGACCGATATATTTTATCTCAGGAGATCAGAGAAGATACTGGAGGAAAGTAAAGTACGTACACACACAAATACAATCCTCACAGTGTATTGTCATGAGTAAATGTTCTGAACCTCATGTGAAACTATTCTCACTCTGGGCAAAACTTAATATTCTCAAGTCACATTGTATAATTACTTGAACTGTTCATAATCTAGAGAAGCAAGGATTCTGGGTAATAAATTCCAGCCATTTTGTTGCTGATAGGCATCCATGTCAGAGGACCAGTGTCATTGAAGAAGAAAAATTAAAAATTATATTAAAACGTGCTTTCTCTCTGTCAGCCTTTTAGTTAATTTTGTGTCCTCCATCTGCATTTTTCTGCATTTCTCCCAAGCTCTGGTGCCATTTAAAACATGCAGCTTCATGTGTTTGCACTAAAGTAGTATCAAACTCTACCCCTGCAAAGGTATTCTCAAGTCACAAAACCTACAAGTAGTCGTCTGAGGAATTTCCACCTCCACCTCCCTCCCCCACATAAGTGGAAATATTTCCATCCAATAATATTCTCTTATACATCTATTGCTCTGATCCCCATGACCATCACATGCCATTTGCCCTAATAGCACAACCCTTGAAATTTCCGAAGAACCAAAGATAATCAAGACACCCAGGACTTAAACAAAATGTTCTGAAAACAATGTTCCATTTCAAACTTCAAATCTAAACGAACATGGTCACAAACTTCTAAAATACTTTAAAACATACAACTTTCTACAGAACAACAATTCTCCTTTGCTAAAGCTGCCAACAGTCATTCAGGTTCTGAGAGTCTGACTTACTGCTATTTGAAAAAATGACATTTAATTCATCCCCTTCTCTTGTCCTGAAAGATATCAGCACCTCCTTGCCCCCATCTCCAAACAATAGCCAATCAAATAGAGGATGATCGGAAAGGGGGCTGGAATAGAACAGCACGACTTGACAGCTCTGGGTTGAACATTAGTAAGCTCAACTCTTCAGGAAATACCTTAAAAGTCGATGACCTACAGTCATTTGTCTTTTTTGTTTAGGCATGGCCTGACTCATGCAAGAGCAGGCACAAGGAAGAGATGGAGCCAGTCCGGGCCCTTCCATCATAGCAACTACACGTGAAGTGTTCTCTGAACGTGCCCTCTTTTGCTCTTCCAGAAGGCATAAACAAGAGGTGTCTATTTAAAATTGGCTATTTGGAAAAAAAAAAATAGCTAGTGTTCTCCTGCACGTGAAGAAGTCTAGTAAAATGATAATATGATACCGATTAGCCAGAAAATGGAAGTTTTCAAGGGACAGATTATATCCTCCAGCAGTATTTGGAAACTTGCAAGAATCACACAAGTTCAGACAAGAGCTGCTCAATAGAACTTTCTGAAATAATGGCAATATTCTATGAATGTTCTGTCTCATACGAGCACTTGAAATGTGGCTAACCTGACCAAGGAACTGAATTTTGAAGCTTAAATCTTATTTAAATTTAATTAATTTAAATCAAAATGTAAATAGCTCTATGTAGCTAGTGGCTACCATTTTGGACATTGCAAGTTTAGAACCACCACTCAAGGGGCACCTGGGTGGCTCAGTCATTAAACATCTGCCTTCAGCTCAGGGTGCGATCCCAGAGTCCTGGGATCGAGCCCCACATCAGGCTCCTCCGCTGGGAGCCTGCTTCTTCCTCTCCCACTCCCCCTGCTTGTGTTCCCTCTTTCACTGGCTGTCTCTATCACTGTCAAATAAATAAATAAAATCTTTAAAAAAAAAAAAAAGAACTATCACTCAAAGTTTACTGAGAGTCTTTACACGGTGCTTAATTTTCTCAAAAACCACTCTACCTAAAAACAGGTATCCAAACTGTGCACTAATATTGTGACCATGCGGTTCAAACAAAGTCAACGTGAATTAACAATCAATGCACTATCTCTACTAGTTGAACCTGTATCAAACAACATATTTGATCTATGGGCTTTTCCATGTCTCTTATGGCCTAACAAGAAAAAGAGGAAAAGAACAAATGAAAAGAAAAATTGTCATTGCTGGCCTATTTTGCAATCAGTGTGTCCCCGCACTTACGGTATCTAAGGGTCATTAAGAGAAACCAGAGTGGAGAATGAAAACCAACAACAGCAACAATGAGGAATGCTTGATGGAGAGGGGACATATAAAGGATTAAAGGACAGTGACCTTTCATTCCAGCGACAGTTGAAAATACGAGGTGCATGTCCCAGCAATCAGATAAAGTGGAAAAGCTGATAAATTTTAAAATGTATTTTGCCAGTACAGTAGAATGCAACCTAGAACCCAATAATTCTGAAGCTTCGAGGGCCCTTAAATATCATCCACTTCAAACTCTTCTGCAGATAAATAAGTAATTGGAAGCCCAGAGAAGCAAAGAGCTCGGTGTCCCTGAGATAATAGTCCAGCTCCGTCCCAGATTTCTGTTTGTGTTCTCTCCACTATGACCTTCACTCTCGTTCTGCTGGACACAGACTGAGCCTTGAGTAGAGAAAGAGCCTCATCTCTAGCCCTACTTGTCCAGACTCTGGTGAGCAGAAAATAGGGTTCGATTGTTTTTATTTTATTATTTTTTAGAGATTTTTTAAATTTATTCATTGGAGAGAGAGAGAGACAGCAGCAACAGGGCAGGAGGCAGAGGGAGAAGCAGACTCCCCACTAAGCAGGGAGCCCTACCTAGGCTCAATCCCAGGACCCTGGGATCATGACCTGAGCCAAAGGCAGACACTTAACTGACTGAGACACCCAGGTGCCCCCAAAAATAGAGTGTTTGAAGCACGCTGCTCTGCTTGACACAAATGCTCCCTTCACTAGCACAGCATTCCTAAAACCAATGCAATTTACACAAGTTACCAAGCACACTGTGAAAAAAGAAATTACAATGCACAAATGTTTTACGAGAATACTTTGCATGGGGACAGTTTTTCAGCTTAACATCTATTTGCTATAAAAGTGGCTTGCTCTGTGCTCAAACCATACATGACTTTAAGAGAGCCAGGTCCAAATTTCCAAAGCAAATGACTACTCATCCTATGCTTTTGGTGACTCAACAGGGACCATGAAAAGATATTAAGATAGAAGCAAACGATTACTTTAAGGAGCAAAACCAAATAAACATCTTCCTTTTGGAGCTAGAACTTAGATATCTAGCTCAAAATTCTCCTTTTACAGGTGGGGGAAAAAAAAACAACGAAAAAACCTGAGATGGCAGATTTTAACTGACTTGTTTCAAGTCACACAGCTAGTAAGTAAAAGAATTGGGACTTAAGGCACAGGATTTCCATCTCTGGATGCAGAGCATTCCGTTACTCTAGAAACAACAGTAAGACAGAAGTCTACAGACCAGTAAAAGAAAGAAAGGAACAATTATCCTGTATATGTCATTGCTGTTCTAAAATGTCTGTTTTTTGAATTTGAGTTATACTTTGACATAAAATGTCCCATTCCTTTTTCTGTAATCACACGGAGTATTGGTGGAAGAAAGAAACTTATGTTTCGTGAGCTATGGAAAAGATCTGGGAATAAACCCCCTTTACTGCCTAGATTTCATAAACTTTCCCAGTCCTCAGATAATCTCTTACAGATAAATGCCACACACCACTGATAAGTGCAAGAGATAAATAACACTGCACATTTTAAATGTCATGTACTTTGAATTTTATAACACGCTCTTATAAATGAGTTCATAAGAGAAAAAGAAAATGCTAAATAAATACAGTGATGGGCTTACATTCTTGTGCTGCTGGTCTTGTTGATGATAACAGATTTCCCGGTTTGATCCACATTGTGATCCAACCCAAAGTAAGCTGCCACCCGATGGACGAGCATCCTCTGATAGGATGACATCTGAGGGAACTTTTTATAATGGTTACTGGAAAGGCAAACAAGAAGCAGTGGAATCAGCATTTGTGTTTCTGGCCCGTAGGACATTCTGTAGGTACACACACAAAACCATTCCTTTTTCATCCAAACCACGAAGCTTATTTCGTCTCTGGCATCACTTCATGTCCTCATTTCCAGACAATTTTCCACTTATTATGGATTTATCGATTAAGCTACACTAAGTATCTTTGTTTCACAGTTGCACATTTCTCACTGCAAAGGGAACTTAATGTCTGTTGGAAAATATTCTATTTTAGTCCATGATACCTTATCAACAGAGCCAGGCTCAGGACAAATCATATGACATAGTATGTGACTGCAGATGTCTATCTGGAGATGTGTCATTACACGGTTTACACTGAAAGCAGCACAATTATGACCAGGCATAACTGACTGCAGCCAGCTGGAGCCCATTAAAAAACTATAATAAAAATGAAAAGGGTTGCTTCTTGTCACAGCTACTCTATGCTAATCAGTGGCCCCCTGTTTATTGCCATTTTGTCAGGAATTTAACAAGCAGGAGCACACATGGTCCAAGCAACAATTCCCATCAATATATAGCTTCTAATCCTAATAGCGTCTCCATTTAACAAATTGGCAAACATATTAAATAATGTTTTATCTATCCTTAAATCTTTCCAGAATGAATAATTAAACCCAAATACCAAACCAAGGCACATCATATAAATTAATCAGCTCTGCAATATAACATACTTGTTGTCACCAATGAAATCAATAATTTCCTGCTCCATTTTCAAGAGTATCATCCTGTCCCTGCAAAATAAATGTTAAAATGAAAAGGTTTGAGGCACTTGCCATTCCCAAAGACCTAAAAAGTTCATTTGTGTGTCTGAAAAAGATTGGTTAAGTCCATGTGACTATATATCTTTACCTAGCTCTTCTTTAGAATATGCTGTCCTTATGCATATGATTTCATTCTACTGAAGATTGTTTCTCATTTCATTTGTAAAGTATTTTGTAATATTGAAACTTCTGCAATTTTAATGTTAATTAAGACATGTAAGGTGTTAAGCCCATAAGACACATCAAATACATTGTATATTTTAAATTAATAGGAAATTGGAGCAAAGCAAAGCCCAAGTAAATAGTTATAGAACTGCAGTCAAACATAATCAGTTTATTTAACATTGACTCTCATTCTCTTTTTCCCCTTAATCAGTATCTCTTTGTGACCAGGAAAGCAGAACTCGTAAACTATAATTTATTCATTGGGTAACTACCCAGGAATTAAGACTATCTAGAAACAGTAAACATGCAAACTATTAGCAGAAAAGAGGAAATATAAGAGATAGTTTAAGACATTAGAAAACGTGCCTGCGTTTTACAACTCTGTACTTAGAAGTGCTTGGACTCAGGACTTCACAATATTCTACCTGACTCTTCTAAAAGTAAGAGGTTTATTTAATAATTTACCTGGAATTATTCTTTAATGTGTTAATCAGAAACTCATGTAAGTCTATGCCAGTAGAATCCGTGTATTCTTGGCTGCAATCTGAAACAAATAGCAGGAGGGAATTGTCAGGAATGCTGATGGTGAAGGAGGGTGGAAAAGGTTTCTCTCTTGTTGGGTAAATTTTAGGTGAAGCTATTGGCGTGAAGGTACATGTTTCAAAACCAGCAAATTGGCAGTAACACCAGAATGAAAACCAGATTCGAGATGGAGGAACCCAGTAGATCCTGAGAGTGGAAAGATCCAGCTGTCACGGGAGGGGATGTGGGCACAGTCGGGTAGGAGGTTGGTGGGTGAAATGTCACGTGTTCATTCCCTGCTGTCAATCAGCAAGGCCACAGCCTCCACATGACAGGTACTACCAACCCACAGAGAGAGCTCTCAAGAGTACGAGATTCCAGGAAACCCTTTTCCTCTTACAATGGAGAAGGCAAAAAATGAAAACTCTGTGATAAGGCTGTCTAAATATTCATCACTACAAAACACAGGAGGGCACTAAACATTCCCAAGTCTTTCAAATCTTTTGATGCTAGCTAAAGCTTACTTTCTAAAGCCAGCTTAGGAACCTGCACTTCTTTACTCCTGTCACTTCTTGGGTTTTAGACATTCAGTAGCAGAAATAATCATTAAGCAGATACATGGCTACAGAGCATAATATAGGCAGTCATCATTCCTCAGCTGATCGGATGCCCTGTTCTTTCTCAGTTATTAAAAAAAAAAAATGTCTATTGCAAAGCTATTTATTCATGTTATACTTGATTTCAACTTAACTTACTTTTGTTTTAACTTTTGTTTCCTTTTTCTTGTTTTGTTTTTGTACAACTGTATGGCCAACAATTTGAAAAGTCTGGACTATGGGCTTGGGGTTTTAGAAGGAATAGATTTCTTTTTTCTTGGAAAAATTTTATTGGAGTAGAAGTGTATATTTTTTAGGTGAGACATGATGTGGCAGTTCTGTGGGTTGTGGAGCCCAAATCCATTTGTGGCAGATACAATGTTAATCACGTAGTCCATTGACATTGATGTATATACATCTGTGCTTTGGGGACGACATCACTTATCGGCTGTGAATTGCTCATCTAGTGTCTGTCTTTTAAGATAAACATGGAAGTTAAGATATAAAACTGGGTATCATTACTGTTCATCAGCCCAAGTTAATTGGGCTAATAAACCTGAATTAAGAGCAGATTTACACTCAGCCATTTGTACAAACTTATCTTGAAAATAGAAGACCCGAATGAAAATCCAAAGAGATAAGTGATCCTAAAATTAACCTTTCTGGATACACAAATAATGACACCATGAACAGAAAGGAAATAGAGTTCACATCTTTTACACACACACACACACATACACATAGAGAAGAATATGCAGAGTTTGGTGGCAGGTGAATATGTGTGTAAATCGAGGATGTTCTCTGTGACTATTTATCTGTCCAAATTCAGTAAGTTCAGGAAACATGTTCACATTCACCTTTTGATAACATTCTGATCTTGGGTTTTTCAGAGGTTTTATCTTTGTTTTTATCCTTTTCTTTTTCTCTTTCTGAGTCATCTTTCCTAGATTTATCATCCTCTTGCAGGCTGGGAAAACTGGAAAGCTGTAAATGAATTGATTCCTGTTGGGGAAAAAATATAATAATTTAGGGCCAGATTTAAGAATCTCTGTCTGGTTTCCATTTTGCATAGAGGTAATTAAGTACAGGAAAATGAAAGCCAGGAGCAGATTTTTTTTTCTTAAATGGTAAAAAAATTAAACCTGTCAGAAAAATAATTGCCCTTTAAGGTGAATTAAACTTCAGAAGTCAATGGGAGGTCATGAGAAACATCTAGTACTAAAACTTGGCCTCATGAATATTAACATTAAGCAAGTTACTTTCCCCTAGATCATACCTCTTATTTTCTCTACAGGTTTATTTTTAAACACTTAGGAAACATTTCCTTATCAGTAAGCTTGCGTCACAGCCACTGCCATGTCTCAAAAGAAGGAAGGAAAAAAAAAAAAAACTTCTGAGATCTTTTCTGTAATTCCTTATAAGGAGAAATCTGCACAAACATAGACAGACAGGTTTTACGAATCATAATTACAGATAGAACAGACATAAAGGCCTTAATAGCCAATTTACAATAAAAAGTCTGTTTTAGAACCACATCAACAATGATTTCTGCTATTAAGAAAAGCCAAGCTATCTAAATGCAGGAATCTCGGGCATGGATGATTATCACACCTTGTTTACAAAATGCATTAATAAGTCATCATAATGTATGGTTAGAATCAGCATTGCCTTTTAGAAAGCAGAACTATATTTCCATCAATTAAATATAAATATTTAATATTATTTTAATTTTTGTATCAGTCAATTCTTTCCAAAATACAAAATTCTCTTGAACTGGTGCTTTGGTACGCTATTGACCGTTTACAGTATTGGGACTGGATCCACTTTTATACTTATTTATTTTGCACTAGAAACAGATAATTCTGTTTCAACTCACATATCAGACATGTGGTTGATAGTATCTTCACTGTTTTGAAGAAGAATGAGCCGAATCATATTTTTTAAAGAAGTTTTATGAATAACCCATGCTATGATTAAAACTATGACAAATTAACCAACATTAAGCCTGCTTTCTCTTATGTAAGAGATCATTTGATGGGAAAGCTTTTTTCTGCTAGTGACATTAAAATTTATGGTGTAAAAAAAAAATTCCCAATGACTAATAGTGTTTCTCACTAAAAATGAAACTAATGCTCTTATACGTGTGATGCCTAAAGTGATGACTAAAGCAATGCCTGTACCTCCTCAAATTATGGCCATCCCAGGGTTTTTAATGCTCTTGGTAAACCTGGCTAACCTAACAAGCATAAACAAGGCCGCCGAAACGAAGTTTGCTTTTTAGGAGGGCTCCACTGTGAACTCCTGGCTGGAATAAAAAGTCACCAGGGATAGAGAGGATGAAATAAAACACGTTCTCATGATAAATATTTATCTTAGCCAGATTGCCTGACATCCACGTGTTTATCCCGGGGATGGACTTACACAAAATAGGTAAAACTGAGTGTCACTTGATTATAGGTTCTTTTGTCATGTGATTTGGGACAGAAATGTCTTTAGACTGCAGAGTTTTCGGGCAGATTTTAAGGTTTTGACTTGCTTCGGCTTGCTAAGGAGACAGCTGGAACATTTCTGGTTCAGAGAATATAGTTGGGGGCGGGGAAGAATCAATTTAATAGTTGATCAGCAGGGGAAACTGAGGGCACCAGGCCATTGGAGTGGTCTCATTGCTTCTTCAAAACCTCTTGCATCACCCAGCCTCTGTCAGTTTCAATCTATAATCAAAGAGGCTTGGAAGCATAAATACAAGAGCAGAGGCTGAAAGATAGCTTCCACCAGAAAAAAAAAAAAGTACATACTCACGCCATGTGTGGACAGATACTATTCTCAGAAAAATACCTATCTTTTCTATACATAAATACACATTACGGTGTTGAAAGAACACACAAAAGTGCTATAGAGTTGGTAAAAAACAATCTGTTATTTTTTAATATTTTTATTGATATGCTCAATAATAAAATACAAGTGTTAATACATTGGTACAGGATAAATTTATATCCAACAACAATAAAAAGAATGATTCAAGTCACAGTAATACACTGATAGGTAAATAGTATAACATTAGAAGAGCAAAACTCCTTTAACTGAAGGACAGACTGAACCATCAGCTATGGGTCTGAGATCAAGTAATACAGGTAGCAAGAGTTTTTCCCACACAGGAAAATGAAGGCAGTTTTCAAATACTGTGAATATACAAATATTAAGGAAGCAATACAATCCATGTACTGTATACTTCTGCCAGGGTTCTCTGGGATTCAGTTCCCACATTTTGTAAGTGCCGGGGGTACCTCATGAAAGCATTGCATATAAGCTCAAAGGTCTGCTTCTTTGTTCTCTAGCAAGTCGCACGCCCACTCGCTAATATGTGTGTCTGGGTATTTTCTATTGGCCGCCTGCTCCCACCACCCCTCAGCCAGCCCAAAGAGAAGTACACAAGTTCTAATGCTCTCCTACACAGCTAGTCTTGGTCACTGAGCTTGAAACCAGCAGGAGCAAATCACTGATTACATCTTATTTCTCTGCACCAATTGTATGGAGAAACTAGACTTAGGTCTAGGACAGGCACTATGAAACAGATGATCTCTTAAAAATTTCCTCCTGGTACCTTGTCAAATGGGATGAAAAGCAAATTAAGTCTATAAAGGCTGTCCTCCTCTGCCTGGTATTAGGAGTGGGGGACACCTGGGGCATGACTTCTCCCAGAGTCTGTCATTCTGCAGAGTTAACATATATTGTGTGCAGTACATTATAAGCCATCAATCAACATTTAATAATACAAGCCGTGATAGTCACATCAGTCCCCCTTTTCAGTCTCCATTAAAAATAGAAGCACAAATAAAATGCTGAAGAAAAGCCACACATTTCTCAGAGCCCAAGTAAAATAAAGCTTGTGTATGAAACATAGTGATGGCTAGAGAAAGATAGCCTGTCCATGCCTTACGACATGAGTGGCACGGTAAGAAAATGAGGCTAAGGGAAAAAAAACAATACTCTTAGGACAAAATCTATAAGGTATTTTATTTTTGGTCCTTTCAAAGAAAGTGCTCTCAATGCTCTCTGTATCCACGAGGAGAATTTAGAGTATTTCAATTAAAGTAAAAAGAGGAAAGCAAACAAGCCCAAACAAAAGTAATGATATCTTAATAAATTTTCTCTCCCCTGGGCTCAGATAAATCATTTTACTTTTGTCTTGACTTCTCTCAGCCTCTGATAAAATAAGGAAAACTTCAGCTGCTAGACTATTTTTATAAAAGCTAATATGATGCCTAAAAGGCAAACAAAAATAAATGTGATATGAAGTCCCCATTTTGGTCACAGGAGGGTTTTGTCAGAATTTGAATTTTCAGACCCTAATAGTCTTGCTGTAAGGAGCAAAAATTAGTGAAAGGATCCACAGCGATATATAATAATATTAAATTCATAAAAATTTAATAATATGAAATTCACCATCACCTCAGATTCATTTCTGGACAATTTTTTCAGTATTCAGAAATCTCTACCAAAGACCATAAAAATATGTCTGCAAAGCTCAATGCACCTTATTCACTATTTCCAAAGTTTCATTAAGAGCCGAGGGTTGTGTTTCTTATAGGCAAGTGCATTTTGGGGAAGTGAGAGGTAAGAATCTCCAATAAGGAAGGAGACGGGATACTTAGGACTATATTTGGTTCGTCTTATCAAGAGAGAGCCTTTGAGGAAATGCAGCACTACCGTGCTTACTTTTTAAGTTTTTTTTTTTTTTATCTAAATTCTTTTGAATTCCTTTCCATTTGCAGTTTTCAGAGAGTCTGGAAAAAAACAAACGTAATACTCTGTGATAAACTGTTAAGCTAGTTTAGAATGTCTCATAAGCAGGGGATGAAGCCAAAAAACTATCTTTCTTTGCTTATTTTTTTTTCCCCCAAAACACTGTGTAATGCCAGATTTCCACTCATGCACACAAAGACAGATCCCATTCATGCAGTTAATGAAGATGACAGGGGGTATACCTGATCCTGAAGACTTTCACCTCCTGGTCTGGCTGAGGATTCTTCACAGACAGCAAGACTGCGAGTCAGTTTACCTTTTCCTGCTCCTGACTGGGGAGGGGAAAGGAAAGGCAAGGCAAGGAAAATAAAGACAACAAACAAAAAACATTCTCCAGCTGTCAACTTCTCTCCACTGTCCCAGAACACTCCCAAACCAGATTTCTAAAACCGAGCTTCAAATTGGCTGTTCAGTGCTGTCTCTCTACACTGTGTTGGTGGGGAGGCAGGTGGAGGAGAACATGAATAGGTGGATTTAAGGGGTGCTTTTAGCAAATTGTGGCCATCACATCGGAAACATACAAAGAATGAATTGCTGCCATTTTGTGAAATTATAAGGAGAAAAAGATGACTGAAATTAATTTCTACTAAAACTGAGTTTGGGAGGGATCTGATTGAAAACGTGTTTAAGAAGATGAGGAAAGGGACCTAACCATCAGCACCTGTTTACTTCAAGGGAGAAATCAACTGGCAAGACTAAAACATCTACCCCAGATTTTATTTAAAATGAAAACACAACAAGCAGCTACTCATTTTGCAAAGCACTGTCAAATCTGCAGTTGTGAAAACAGAATCAGGGACATACATTTGCAGCAGTGTGAACCCTAAATGCTCTAACTGAAAAGCATACAGAGTGAGAAAGAAAGACAAGAAGTGTCAACAAGACCCCATTAAAAGGGGACAGGGCCAGGAGAGCCAAGATCCACAAACGACCAGTTGAATTGGTAACCCCAACATGAAATATGCAATTGACATCCATGATATCAGCTCAATGTGGAATTTCCAGAACCCTACCTTGGATTTTCTTCTTTCTTGGTTCTGAGCTGCCAGCCGCCTCTGTATGTTAGACAAAGTAAAACAAACAAACAAACAAACAGTAAACCAACAACCAGGAGAGAGGGAGAGAGAGAGGGAGAGAGAGAGAGGAGGTTTCATTGAAGTCCAGAAATCAATAGTAACAATAAGATATTATAACCATTGGGGAGGGCTCCCCTTCCCTCTCTTCCCCAAACTTTTGACCTTTTAACTTTTAGCTCCCTCTCCTTAGAGCAGCTATGGGGGGGGGGGGGGGGGGTGCGGAGCGGGGAAGCTGACCTTGAAAGCTTTTGGCCATTATGTGGTTATCTGCCTTTGTTCACTGGTATATAAAAAGAGGTCAAAGAAAGTCAATACAGGCTATTTGCAAGTACAGTTTGTTTTCCCTCTACCAAATCTTTTGCTCTCATAAATCATGGTGTATTTAATCATATCACCTTTTCAGTACCATCAATCACCCCAATACCCCCAATACCCCTCCCCACCTGTGCTTTTCTAGGGTTTTCTCTGTCTCTGTCTTCTCTTTCTCTCTCTGGCTGTGAATTCTAGGGCTTAGGTTTGTTTGCTAATATAAATTGAAACTTGGCCTGCCCTCAGAGGTCCACAGAGCTCAGGTCTTTGATTTTTCTTAGTCAATCATGAGCTAGGTCTTCAGCTTTCCCTGGAATAGCAACTCCATTTTTAAAACTCAGCTAGCCTAAAGCTGCCTCAGGGAGAAAGTCCTCACAAGCTCCTTGAGGTGGTCTGGAAAAGACTCCGGAGATGCTGTGCACAAATTCAGTCATTATACACGATCTCTGGTTATTTTTTTTTCATTTCAGAGGGCAATTTAGAGCACCTTTTGGTCAGAAAAAAGTGATTCATATTAGAAAAGGAGCGGAGTACTTTTATGGATTTCCTATTCATTTACTAGTTAAATTCTTAAATGAAAAAAAGAAAAGAAAATAAAACAAACCTTCCAAGTATTCTGCAATATGAAAGAGAGGAACTGAACTGCGCCCAGTGGTGCGAGCTAGCCAGAGAGAAAGGGTTGCCAAGCTCACCTGCAGTTCCAGCTTCTCTTCTTCATCCAGACTCTCCGATTTCACAATGCCGTTCTCTGGGGTGGCCGACCCCTGTTCAGTCCCGCCCTCCTCCACTACTGCCTGATTCAGGTCTCCTGGCTCAGACATTCTCCCAGATGCAAATTAAAATAACAAGATGTAATGCCCTGCGAGGTTAAGAAGTCGAACATAAAGTCAGTGCACAGTGAAGCACTTCCCATTATTCTTGCGGCATATCATTTCTCCCTTTGTATTCAAATTCAAACGAGCAACTCTGGCATCTCTGCCAGTTTTACAAGAAAGGCGAAGAAGAAAGCAAGATCAAACCCCGTACCCAAGGCAAACGCATGAGGCAGATTCAGTGGCCCTATCGACACCCGTCTGCACCCATATACACACACACTTGTGAATACTCCTTGCCATCGAAATGGATAGACACATCTTAGACAGAGACACAGAACTCCCACACATCTACCAGTCCCTATACCCCAGTACAAAGGAGAAGAAAAAGAAAAAGAAAAAGAGAGCATCGCTCCAGCTCCTGAAGAGATGACCCTCAACTGCTGAGGCAAGAGGTGGTGGTATTGGTGCTCTGCTGCATGTCTAAGATGATTCAAAAATTATTTGCAAGTTTCACCCCACAGACAGGCTTTCCTGGGCATAAGGAATACTGTGTACTCTACAAGTAGGGGCAAAAATCAATTTAAGAGCTAATAATTCAGGATAAATATAAGATCTAAATTTGGCAATAAACCTTTCAGGGCCAACATTTTCAGGCTTCAAACTGACAGCTACATTATCAAAAGCAAGAGTGCTCGCCCGAGCTCCTGGCACTTGCTGGTGCACAGACCCTGTGGAAGGACGTCTCTGGCAGGCAGCTCTAAAAAAGCTATAACCACTGAACCCCGCAACGGCAGACCCACAGTACAGTACTGCACAGACGCTGGAAATGGCTTTTCGAAGTTAAAGCCTCTTATTGTTTTTTTTCTCCCTCCCTCCATACAACCCCTGACACTTCCCCTTCTGATGTGCTGTCAAATGAGGTTCATGAATAATTTAGCATTTACTTCCTCCTCAGTTTTTTTTTTTTTAAGATGTGAGGGGGAAAAAAGGAGAGAAAGGAAAGAAATACGGAAGGAATGAAGGAAGGAAAAAGAAAAAGAGAGAAAAAGAAAGACAGTGTGACCTAGAAAATCAGTTCTTCCACAGAAATTCCCAAACAATGACTGTCCTCTTCCCAGTCATTACAATGGTAATGATTATTGGACAAATCAGGGATAAGTTTCTTTGGGAGTGTTTAATTACCATTTACTAATTCAGTAACTTGATTTCCAAAGGGATATGGGAAGCATGAAAAAAATCTCAACCACAGCGATTTCTGTTGCAAATTTGCTAAGATCTACCATGACAGAACAGATGGTATCTAATGATATCTTTAAAAAACACAGGCTTACTTGGCAAAGGATTATGGGAATGTAAAAGGAAGAGTTTTCTAAAGGATGGTGGCTTGAGTCTGTGAGTTACTGGTGAGCAATGCTTTTAAGTTTGGGGAGATTTGAGGATACTCCATCCAGTGTACTCAAATAGATTCCTCATATTTCAGTGACACTGGCTGGGTTATGTGTGTAGTTAACAACGGTTCTGTTTCTCCATGGCAAACAGCTTATTTCTCAAGATATTGGGTAGAGGGAGGAGATGGACTTCTTTTGCCTTAACTCTGTCTTCAAAGCATTTCAGTACAAAAACAGATTGTGACTAGATTTAAAATGGAATGAACAAATTGAGCTCTAATTTTATAAACTATAAGCCAATTGAGTCCCTGCTCTAGATCCTGTCTGTTTTGGTTACACTGAATGACCTCTTCTAACCAAACAGGCACATTTATGTAACAAAATACAGATGACAGCCAGACAACAAGGCCTTTACCTTTCGCGCAGAATTCCTGCTGTAGGTCTTGGCGACTTACTAGCGGCTTCTGTCGTTCTACACCAGGAAAATCCACACAAGTGATCAGAGACAACTGGAGTCCCATGTCCCCATTAACAGTTCAGAATGCCCATCTCCATGCGATTCCCTTACACAGTTTGACACATCGTCAACCTGAAAAAAGATGAAAAGTCAATAATAATAATTGCAATAGTCATGGTAGGGTGAAGGACCAAATAAATAAGACCAGATTTCTAACACTAATGACCAGCTTCCAGCAAATCACGTTCACGGCTTGATCCAGCCCCACCTGTCTCGGGCTGCCTGCTTCTTCTCTAATGAAGGCTACAGCCCGGCTGTTCAAGTCAGAGCGGCACCCACGCAGGGAGCTAAAATTAACAATTGCATTATGCACCGAAGATTACTCACTTCAATTTTAACCTTTTTTAGTGAAATCTCGCACTTTATATTAACAAAAAAAAAAAAAAAAAAAAACAAGCCTGTGTGTTTGCCTCAACGAGAATCCAGATCACCTATGAGCTAAAGTCTTGCCTCCTTTTTTAACCAAAGCCTTTGTTTTAATTCTAGGTTTTAATATAATACACTTTAATGTTGTTTCTGAGACTCCTTTCTTTAGGAAAGTAATCCTAATGAAGTGTAAAGATTTCGATTTAACGGGCATTATCTATAACAGTGGGAAAAAAAAAAGAAAAAAGAAAACTTTAGCAACGGCATGGCTGAGAGAGCTCTTTCCTCCCTGCTTACAGTTTGGAAAGAATTCCTAATATTCTTGTTGGGCAGTGAACATGGTCTCCCCAATCCCTTCCCTTCCCATCAGGATTGCCTCCACCAGCTGGGCATTCTGCTTGACAGCAAAGAAAGACTGTCAGAGGGATTCAACAGATTTGCAAACTTTGAGCCCGTTGAAAACAATCCATGCTATAATGTGCACTTTCTTTTTCTCACAACTCCTACAGGAGCAGCAGCAAAGACAGCTTGAATGCAAACACAGAGACGGATTCCTAATAATATTTGCCAAAACCAAGCAGAATCTTTCCCTTCTTCTGCAACTCAGGGGCACACCTGCTAAATCCAACAGCATGCACACCCCTTCCATCACACACCCATCTTTGCAAACACTAAATGCATCTCAGTTATTTTATCTGAAGTTGAAAAACATTCTCTGCCTCCCCCTTGCTGCCCCCCTCCCAAGTTTAAATGAGCACAGCCGGTTCCTCAACGGATTTTGCTCTGGCTATATTAACGACATATTGGATTACAACACCATTTGTTGTGCAAGGGAGAAACAACTGTTGAAACTGCGATCACTAATACAGTCAGTAATTTCTAGCCTTATTCATGTGTTATTAGAATGGCCAGTTTGGCTTTGCAATATATTTCTTTGGTTGTTAGACATTATATAGCTATGAGAGACAGGCGAACATGCATTAAGGACAAAAATGGATCGCAAATCAACAGTCATTTTAGTTTTTCAATTTTGACCAGTTTCACCATGGCTACTATAACACTAGATATTAAATAGAAGTCAACATGTCTTAAAATTAAGATCTATTTAAGTAACCAGCCCATTATCTAATATGTCTCAGAATAGGTACCATGATGGATGGAATTACCACATGCTTTTTGGATTCTGTTTTCCTTTTCCCAAAGAAAATGAAGTTATCAACGATCACCGCAATCTTTTTGTCTTCTTTTCTCTGATCCTCATATTTGTACAGTGGCATTTAATCCAGCAGGTGAATGGCAATGCAGTTTTCAAATCTAAGCCTTAGATGCATTATTCCAGCCCCAGTAGGTGGATGCAAGATATAATTCTTTCCATGAAGAAAAAGGAAGTACAAACTGATATTCACGTAACCAACTCAAAGCGTGAACAGCCTGGATACATGTGTGCGTAATTACCAGGACACATTTTGAAATAGCACTGAGCTCTACAGTCAGCGAGGTATTATTCTTGCATGCCTGAATCATAAAGTCATCATCTACCGAGATAAAAGGGAATATGGGCATATGGGAATGAGCAGAGAGGAACATATGGATCACAAATATTTTTGTAACTGATTAAAATTGTTCTCTTTGCTAAGAAAGCAGTGCCAGGAAATCAACCCTACTCCAGCTTTCTGTTCGCCAAACTACCCGACTCTTCCACTGCTATTTAATCTTAATCTGTTCAAATTTTTCCCATTTTCACAAAAAAGCAAAACTATTTTTAACAAATATCCAACATTGGATTAATGGAGATGCTGGCCAACTTTCAATTGTTAGAGTGGGAGGGGTGGAGGGAGCAAAAGGAGACCCTGTACAAAGGCACAAAATAAAAGTTACGGCAATTCTTTCAGCGGAAACAATACTGTAACCATAATTTAAGGGATAGTATTTAGCAAAGGCAGTCAATCGCTTGCAAAACAAGCTATAGGAAATTGATCAACAGTGCTGTCAATTGTTTTCCATGAGGAAAATGAGTAAAATCACTACCACTTCTCATGTTTAGGTTGTTTCTTCTCAAGCTTACTTTAGAGTTGAAAATAGTAGCAATTGTGGGATCGCAGGGATGAGAAAGCCAGGGAAAGGGGAGCAAGGTGCAACGGCTGGGCTGTCATGTGGAGAAAGCTCAGGATTAGATTCAAATTCCAGGAGTAATTTAGTTCTCAGGGGATATCTAAAATGGGAAATTAAAGTTGAATTCTATTAGCAAGTTGGGCAGGTCACTTTATTAGTCACTTTCCTCGTAATCCTTTTACTAAAAATCAACACAGGATGACTAATCTTATCCCAAATCAATATAGGTAATGTTTGAGGAAATGATACAATCAACATGCATTTATTTGAACAATTGAGATGTTTCTCCCCTAATGTATAATGTATTGCTCCTTCTTCTTCGTCTTCTTCTTTTTTTAAAGCTGGTCAAAGTTCTGCAAAGTATATCACTTGCAAATTGTGGGGATATTACTGATTTGTCAATTGGCTGTGTGAGGTTTTTGAAAACTGTGACACCTTAGAAGCTAAAGGCACATCTTGTTCTCAAAACAGGTATTCTTTTAAATCTTAAAAATATTCTGAGTATGTAAAATTAAGTTTAAAGAGGAAAAAAAAGTAATTGGAATATGATCATTTCAAAATGAGATCAACCATGGAATGAACAGAGTGTGCAGACCAACATCTTAAACAAGTTTGAAATTTTCCCGGGGCAGTAAAACATCAAAAACAAATTTTCACAGAAGTTTAATTTCCAAAGAAAATTTTCTTCTTCAATACAAGAAACGGTCAACCAGTAGCTCTACCCTCTAATTAAACTCTTTGGTCAACTCAATGCACAGGCATTCTGTAAGATTCTTGAGTAACCCGAGCAAATGCCAAAATAACCAGACAACTGTTTTGGAGGAAGAACCTAGGGAGTATTTAAGAGAAGGAATTCTCATACTAGGGTTTTAGGGTTGGAAAGATTTTACATGAATATTCTTATTTGAGTTTTAAGAGCTAGGCACCTTATAAACATGTAGGAGATCATATGTAGAGTATCACTTTTTCTTCTTTAAGCAGTGGAGTAAACTAGACACAGACATAACTTAGATCAACATTTAGCAGAATCCCAGTAATGGAAATAACTGATGTCACAGCTTTGGACATAAAAACAGCCTCATAATAATCACAAGTGCCTTTAAAACAAGAGAGGTCTGATCTCAGTAAAAACAGCCAACAGAAAAAAGCCAATGTTTCCATTCTTCGTTCTTTTTTTTTTTTTTTAAAGATTTTAGTTATTCTTTTGACAGAGAGAGAGACAGCCAGTGAGAGAGGAAGCACAAGCAGGGGGAGTGGGAGAGGAAGAAGCAGGCTCCTAGCGTTGGAGCCCGAAATGGGGCTCGATCCCAGAACGCCAGGATCACGCCCTGAGCCGAAGGCAGATGCTTGACGACTGAGCCACCCAGGTGCCCCCATTCTTCGTTCTTACAACAAGTCTTATGAAACCTGTACTATGTGCAAGGATGTTCCACCTTATGACACGGTATTCAAGTCAACCAATACAAGGTCAACAAAACACTTTTTTCTAAAAATGCAAAATAAAAGTTGAATGATTCTAATGGATCCACGTGAGAAATGTTAAAGATGGATTGAGTAATTTTATCTTCACCGTCCACTTTGTGATTATTCATGAAGTGGAAAAGAAAGATGACTTTTGCTTTTATAATTCTTAAATATTTTCTCAACATATCTCAAAGGTAGGAAACATAAACTTGGGAAAGGAGTCTATTACATTGGATCCCAGAATAAGTTAAATGAATATCGCCATAGCATGAACTAATTGATGAAAGTAATGGCATGAAATGTGGCTGGGGTTGATAGAAGATCTTACATTTGGGTTCTAAAAAAACAGGTTACATCACTTGGAATTTTTAGCTTAGACAAGAGAAGACTTAGAAAGGACATCATAGCTATTTTCAAATGCTTAAAGAATATTCAGAAAAAGAGAAATTAGCCTTGGCCTTGCTCCAAAATTTAGAACTAGTGAAAAAGAAAAAAAAAAAAAAAGAACCTACCTTTTTAAACACAGAACTACCATATGATCCAGTACTTCAACTCCTAGATATATATCCAAAAGGATTGAAAGCAGGGACTTGAACAGATATTTGTACACAGTGTTCATGGCAAAATTATTCATAACGACCAAAAGGATGAAAACAACCCAAGTGTCTATCAACAGATGAATGGATAAACAGAACGCACTATACACATGCAGTGGGATATCACTCAGCTTTAGGAAGGAACAGAATCCAGATACATGCTACAAGACGGCTGGACTATGAAAATATTATGAGCCAGACATATAACAAATAGTGTATGACTCTACTTATATGTACCTAGAATAGGCCAGCCCATAGAAACAGAGTAGATGTTTCCAGGGGTTGGAGGTAAGGAGGAAAGGAGTTGTTATTTAGTTGGTACAGAGGTTTTGTTGCAGATGACGAAAAAGCTATGGGTATAGTTGTGGTGATGGTTATGCAATACTATGAATGTATTTAATGCCACTGAATTGTACATTTAGGAAAGGCTAAAATGATAAATATCATATCATTTATATTTTATCACAATAAAAAAGAACCTACAAAAACTTTTTCTCCCTGAATATGATATAAATCACAGGTAAACAGATCAATATACATACAAAGAGATCAAAGGCAGAAAATGATAGTCCAAGAGGAAGAACTGTCATTCTACTTCACAAATTTCCTCTGATGTATCAATAACACGTACATGTATAGACAAGTTCTGTGGATATAACTTGCCCAGACTTGTACTTGACTTATAGATACCCAATAAATGGGACCATCATCACCCTCATCATCATCTCAGCAGTCTTGTCTTTGGCAAGATAGGCTTTGCTATTCAATTTATTTTATCTAATATGGACATTCCAGGAATAAAGAGGTTAGGATGTGTCGTACTGAGAACCTTCCACTACACCTCTACCAGAATCAGTGTGTCTGTGGCCAATGCGTTCTCCCCCACGCAAGATAACAGACACCGTTTCTAACTGAAAAAGACAATTCTGGGCATGTTCTTAGCGCAATGCAAACATGGGGCTGTCAATAATCTGGATGAGAGAGCTGGCTGTAACAAAGCAGCTGGTCAGTAGGAGCTTGTCATGTCACTGACTCACCTTTTTTGTTTGTTTGTTTGCAAATTTTTTATTGCCGAAAAGGAGAATTTTCTGACCAAAATCAATGCCACAGACAGCAGGGCTAATAGCTCTGCTGCCAAAATTGAAAATAATCCAAGACTCAGAAAAAGCATTGAGGCTTATATGGGTTTGACTGTGTGAGCCCTGGGACTGGGACTATACTTGGAAATTTTAAATAGTCTTAACTCTTATGACACATACCAACTAATCACCACCTTTATTTCCTAGCTCATCTTAGAGTCTAAGAATGATTTATCCATTTACAAGGTAGTATCATCTAACCTCTAGCCAGGTACGATCTCCTAAAAAAAATATGCAAGTATCCAGAGACACACAGCACTGCAAAGACCCTCGACATAAGCCAATCTAGCTGACATTACATCGAGCAACCTGGGCAAGATCCACAAACATATAGTGACAGAGTGGGGTCAAAAACATTGTCATTTTGATTGAGGATCAGAGCTCTTTTTAATACCTTGTGTTCCTCTAGTGACGACTCTCTCAGAAAGCTAGGCCAGGCTCACCTAATCTATGCGATTAAATTTCCAAGATAGTTTGAGAGAGACCAATACAATGTTTCTCACTAGACCACTATCTTCCCCCCCTAACAGGAGCCATCAAATACTGCATACAAACTGCACAAATGTATCGTCTGATGATGTATGTGTTTCTTCTCTGATTTTATCCCTAATATCACATGGATGTATGTGGCTTTCTAGAAATTTTTCTCAGCCTTTCTCTTTTAAAATCCTAAAAGCTCACAAACCATAATTATCAGAATGACCTAAAGTTATCTGCTAGCTATCTGCTCAATTTCCTCCTTCTACCTGTGGAACTCACAGTACTACCCATCTTTCCAGAAGCCATACAGGAAATCACATGCCTGCAGGATTCCCAGATAAAGCGTGCCCAGGGTTTGCAGGAAGGCATTATAAATATTTAATGTGGAACAATTAATTAGAATCTATACTGGTGCCAGAACACATGTAACCTTTAGTAATGAATGTCTCCCCGATCTTCAGGCAGAAAAAAATCAGGATTTCAGAGTTGGGGAGTTGCCTTGTAATTCCAAGTATAACTAAAGCAATTTTGTGTGTGTGTGTGAACTTAAATAACACTGCTGGGATCTTGCTGATAATGATACCATATAACTTTGCCAAAATAAGAAAGATTCCTAAATAATTAGATCTTCCAGGAATCCTATTGGGTTACATACTCATCCTAAATATCTCAATATCACTATACTGTGATCTCCTACAACAGGCAACACTATTTCAGGGATCAAGGGGAGACCAACTGAAATGGTACTTTTGTTTGGGTGTTATTAATCTCACAGGTGCTCAAACTTCCAAATCCTAAATTCAGTTCAGTTCAATACAGTATTCAAAAATGTCCTCTTTTGGAGAATCTCGATGCTAAGAAAATAACCCATTATCTATTTTCAGTTATTTGTACTGGAGACACCTCGTAATGGAGCAAGGATTTGTCACAAAATGCATATTTTCAACTCCGGCTCAAAAGATTCAAAATTATAAAAATTCATCATCAAGAGAACAGGCACTTTAAAGAAAGGGAGGAGAGAAATATTAATTTTATTCAGCACATCTGACATGAACTCTTCTCCTTCATTCCTACAAGAAGTGAAGGAAGCATCTGTCACTTCAAAAACAATGAAACTTAACAAATGTGATGCAATGATAGGTGGCAGAGTGGGAGCTAAATGTCTGAGTTATTAAAACCTTTCTTGCAGAAGAGAAGAAAGGAAGAGACATGTAGATAAAATGAATAAAAGCAAAGACAAATTGATAAATTGTTACTCTGTCAGATGTTTGAAATGACCATAAAATTCATGTTTTTCCCAAATGTAAATTAGGAAAAATAAGAGGTTTTCATCGCAGCAATGTCTCTATTTTCCCTTACGTCAGTGTGTAGTATTTGGTGCCATAGATTATGAATATTTCACGCCTAATGTTGTCTCTTCAGAATTATCATTACCAAACCTAATCAAAAAAATTAACATAGGAGTTTAAATTACCTGCCCATGACCTCAGCTCTGCCTCGCCCGCACCCCCCAGCCCACCACAGAATGGGAAGGTTTTCCAAGGGAAAAAAGAAATCAAAGGGCGCTTCCCCAAAATAAAACGCCAAAATGTCCTAAGGGTCTTAAGGGTCTCTGACTGCAGAGGGAGTGCTCTACTCCCAAAAGGGAGGGAGAGATGGAGGAGGGAGAGATGTAGCAGAAACGGATGTATGCTGCCATCCCAAGTACAGCATGGGGAATTTCAGGAGACGGAGGAGCAAAGAGAATTTCTACTTACAGAGGGTAGCTCTCTGGGCTTCTTTTAACAGGATTCAACAACCACACCAACAAATGCTTTTCTTGAGTGTTTACTTTGATATGGATAATTTTGGGTTGTTTTCCATACCTATCAACTGCACCATTCATTGCTAGCCGAAAGAGGGGAAGACAGCAAGCTGCCTACTTGCCCTGTCTCTTAAGTATGAAGTCAGCTGGTTGTTGACTCCTTCAATCACTGAATCCCCCAGGTCGTCAAAATGCAAATGAGTCGTTCCTTAAGGAGGCCCCATATTTGCATCAAGTCCTAAAAATCACTCCCCCCCACCATTCTCTAAGCTGCACTGTGCCTGTTTCAGTCTACCTCTGCATTAGCTTCAGTGCTGAGAAGAATGTCTGGCATGTAGCCTGGCTTGTTGACTCAGGGAAGGAAAGGAAGCTCCACCTCTCTCTGCATTCTAATCAGTGATGGCTGGGGGAATTTTCCGGGTTTCTGCTTTCTCCACCTAAAAGCCAAGGCATCTAATCACTCAGAGACCTACTAATCAATGTGGGAAGGGTTAAGGGAAAACCCCCAACAGCCACTAAATGGCAAAAAGGCAAAACTGTGACATGTTTCTGAACGTATGGGTGTCAAGAAGGCTCCTTTCCATCGGAGAGAAAGTGGGAACTTATTTATTGAGCATCTACTGCGTGGAACATTCCATGACCTTCTGGGTAGGATACTAGAGAGAGGAAAGACATGGTGCTGGCCCTGAAGGAGCTACCAATCTAACTAGAGAAGTCAACAGATGGGGAGATTTAAGAGCAAAGCAACCCAGAGGACTAAAGCATATGACACAAACAATACAGCACTGCTAACCCGAGACTTAAGGTTTCTTCAAAGTCTTCTGCTCTCAAAGAATAATTTTGAACCCAATCTTAAGGGAACTAGTAGATACAATGAACAGAAAATGGACAATGGAAAGACATTTTTACTGAAGATAAAAGGAAAATGTTGGTCCCCTGAATGGAAAACACACATGCACGCAAATTTCTTCAGACCGTTAGTAGTTTCTGAGTTTTCTTGAGAAAAGTGATGGCATCAATCAAATGCATGACTTGTCGTAATTCAACTAGCCTTGCTCACATTTCCAGGCTAAAGGGGATATAGAAGTAGTGCCTCTCATTTCTCCGGAATCTACTCCTTTCACTGATTACATAGTTTCCTTGGGTGTTCCCTCTATGGAGCCCTCGCCCACCTGTCACCACCCCTTTCAGGAGGCAGTGGCGCGCACTTCAAGATGCAGTGGTGTTCATGCCACAAAGAGGAAGATGATCTCTCCCCATTGCATGTGCCAGCTCTGCCCCTTCCTGAATGCGAGAGCACTGTATTTTTGCTGCTGTGTTTTTCCCTTCTTTACACCACCAAACATAGTGCTACACAAAATGATGCAGCAAGAGCCCTGCAAACCCAGTCATGAAAACTAAAAAGCCACCGTGCTGAGATCAACACATCTGCTAGCGAAAATATAAGATAAGTAATTCCTGCTATTCTCAGACTTCCTGTAAGAAGATGCACCTGAAAGGCTTGATAAATGAATGCCTGTGACATTGGCATGTTTTTGGCTCCAGTGGGTAGCAGCATGGTGTTGGAATTTTTCCTCCCCGCAATTAAATCTCTAGAAAGCATATTTCAAAGGTAGATGCAGGAGAGTTACAGCAAAATCACCACATGACATGTGTGGGTTCAGGATCTCCTGAAGAAAGGTGGTAGTCCTTCTGATGGTGCCTCCTTTCCTGGAAGGCAGGCAAGCAGTCAGCAGGTGGAAGGAGCTATTTATCTACAGAGAGAGGACTCCCAGAGACTCAGGTAGAACAAACGTATAGGGGATGAAAGCCAAAATGCAAAACAAGGTCTCCAGGCTTTTATTTCTATGCCACCAGGAGTTTGGCTTGATTTGGATCCTGCTCTAAATATAAGCATCTGAAGAAATGTGGCAGATGACTAATGTGGCCACTGGAGGGTAATTCCCTGGACAGAGGGCTGGTAATTCCCTGGACATCTGGGACTGTTGATGGTGCTTAACACGCAGCAGAAGCTCAATCCACACCAGTTTGCTTAAAGGAGAAATGGGTATTTTCCTGGGAGGGAAACGTTTTCAGGTAACTTCCAATGCAGAGTCTGTGTTTTTGAAGTGCCCGGGGCTCAGCCAGAAGACATATGAACTGATGTGTGCCCGCTAGTGTTGGGCAGCCCTCTAGCTCCAGGGCCATCTGTGGCAATGCTGATTGGACCCCAGATGCTGCACTTGGAAAGTAACCTAAAGGGAGCACGTTGTTGGTCATTTGAAGGAGAGGGGCTGCAGTGCAAAGTTGGCCTGCCTGCGGCCACTCAACGTCAAAACTGCAATCACATGACTGCTCCCTTCCTCAACAGGTTGACCAGACGGGATGATGTCTCCCCTTTCTCCCTGTCCCAACCTCATGGAAAGTTTTCATTATTTTTTTAATAAAATGTTTTCACTTAAAGGGACAGTTAAAAGTTAGAGTTAGTTGCATTCAAGACGACAAGCATTTGTAGGTGAAGGCCTTCTCCTTTGATGGACTCCCCTACCTTGGTTGTTCTCTATAAAACCTGACAAGACCCTTCCTCCCTGAGAAACCCACATCAAGGGAAATGGGATTTTGCATTTTTTAATTCTCTATATTTTTAAATACCTAGTACATTTTGAGAATCTTATAAAAATACGAGCTGGCATAAGCTCTGTGAGGTATTACAGCCTGCTAGAGTTGACTATTGATGAAGAAAGAGAAAAAGCAGGTTCTGAAACCACTGTATGTGAAAGGACTGGCAGAAATGATTAATGCCAGTCAAGAGACACATGGACAGTCTCAACACAAAGTGTTGAGAGATGCCAGCATGTGGTCCCAGGGCTGAAGGTTCCTATGACTCTTGAAGGAAAAGGGTCAAGCTGTTTGCAGAACTCCCAAGGCTTCCTGATGGTGAAGTTGAAGATTGGGGCTCATTTTATTCATGGCATTCTGTAATGCCTAAGCTAAGGGCCTGGAGGGCATTATCTACTTTGCACATGTGTGGTGTCATTAAAATGAAATAGTCTTGAAGCTTACTTGCTTTCCAGGCACTTCGATGGAAGAAAACTGCTAGGGCCCCAATGCAAACTGAGGTTCCTATAAGGCACGAGGCTGTCCCACCCACTTCAGGGTCTCTGAAATGCAACCTTGTGCTTAAAACTCAATGGACATAGCATCCCAACAAAGTAGGGCAGCCTGATCCCTGGGATGAGGCTGGGAATTGGTATTGCACCAAACATACCTGAATGCAGTTGTTAGAAGTTTGCAAGAATGTACATCGAGGGTAGAGATCGGAAATGTCAGGCTGAAATTATCTGGGAAAGAATCGAATTTATGATGTGATATATCACAGAAAGAAAAGATCCGCCAATCGTATGTAATATGCAATGCTCAGGTTTTGAACTACAGCTTATTTGTGATACCTTCAAGATTTTAAACATATATAAAAAAGAAGTCAGTCATTGTATTCATAACACGTAGCAAAACGCACTCTGAAGTAGAATCTGGTTTTGCTGGATATGGTCTCCTTAATAAAAAGTCCAAGGCCTCAACATGGGGAAAAACTACAAAGTGGAGAAAAAAACATTATAACCTTTCTTTACTCATAATGGTAAATTAGAAAGAAGAGGGGAGGAGACAGGGATGGAGAGAAGGGAAGAAGGCAGGCATGCTGGCCCAACTGTCAGAAACAACATGCAAACTTTATCTGTGAAAGTGGAACACAGAGTATTCGGAGGAATTCATGAGGAAGCCTGAAAAACAGATTAATTTTCACAAACCGATTTAAAACTGGAAAGACAAAAAGAGCCAATCACCCATTATTACTGACATTTAAACAGGGACAGGATTGTTCATTAGATAAATAATATGTTAGGGATAGCATTGCCCTATATTTGTTAAACCATGGTATGTAGAAAAATGTGCTCTAGGGCACCTGGGTGTGGCACAGCGGTTAAGCGTCTGCCTTCGGCTCAGGGCGTGATCCCAGCGTTATGGGATCGAGCCCCACATCAGGCTTCTCCGCTATGAGCCTGCTTCTTCCTCTTCCACTCCCCCTGCTTGTGTTCCTCTCTCGCTGGCTGTCTCTATCTCTGTCAAATAAATAAATACAAATCTTTAAAAAAAGAAAAAAGAAAACGTGCTCTACACTTCAAATGATTACATAGTTTCACTGAAAAAAAAAAGATATAAGGAAGGTAAAGAACACAATGGAATCCTGTTACTTTTCAAAAGTAATCTACATGATGACGAAAAGTAATTTGAATGTATAAGTGCCAATGAATTCTAAGCATATTAACATGAATGACTAGCTTCACAAGGTTTACATACTAAGTAAGGATGAAGGTGTATCTATCTATAATATCTATCTATCTATCTATCATCTATCTATCTGTCATCATCATCATCTATCTATCTATCGAGAGAGGGAGGGAGGGATAGAAGGAGGGAGAGAGACAGAGACAGAATGCATGCGTGCTTGTGCATATGTAATTTGTACAATCCCAGGTCTTTGAAACAATCCTCTGTGGTCTAAAACTATTCCTATAACCTGGCGGATTCCATTTCAATTCTGGAAATACTGACTTTCTATCAGAAGTTCTGTGGCCTGACTCTTCTTATAAGGCTTGCATACGCCCATAGAAGCCAATTTCAGGTCAGGCCATGATTATTCCAATTCTCAGAGACTCCAGCATGAGCAAGGGGCTAGTAACTCATGAGCAGAACACGTAGACTATTCCCTCCCCTGGTAATCCACTGGGCTCACCAAAATGCCAAATTTAAGGTGATTCTGCAAACCTCAAAAAAGTGCTGCCTATTTAGATATTCTCTGCATGCTGTAGCATTTAGACATGAGTCCAGTCAGCCACATTTGGAAGATTTTTGTCCTTAAACAAGTGCTTTGGTTATAAGTAAAACCCACCTCATCACCTGGCCTTCTTTGGGCACAACTTGGTTGAATGGCTTGGGTTTTGTTGCCAATTATGTGTCCTGGCATCATTATTAAAAACTGGTTAGAAAATTTAGGAAGCTTTCTTTTAAAAGGTATTATGATGCAGCATTTTCACATATTTTATTTTTTCAACAGTTGTATAAATAAATCAGGAGTAAATTTATTTCATTGTTTTTGTTTTCTCCTTCACGCATTACAACTGAATTATCTAGGCAGGGCTCTTAGTGGATTTTGAAAGATAATTGCAGGCTTTTCTTGAAATACATAGTGGCGCAAAAGTTTCTTTTCTGACTGACAATAATAAGTTACTGATATTATATTCACCATGGCGTATATAAAGTGCACCCTTTAACCTTCTTAATGGAAATTCTCTGTAAACGCGCTCGCACACACACACACACACACCTGGGATATATGGATCTATAGGATATAGATATAAATACAATATTTCTTGGAAGTAATATATATGGCTTTCCCCCAAAGGTTTGTGGCTCCCATTTTTTCTATCCTTATTTTAGTAGGGATATGCTCCCACAAAAATAATACTTCTGTATTTAGGACAACCCCCCCAATGGATAAAAAGAAAGTCAGAGGTGATACAGTGATGTTCTAGTCACCGTTCCTGGTACACAACTGCTATAAACCTGGCACATAAAGATCTGCCTTTTTAAAATCAATGTCTATTCAAGGATGTGTATGGTGTCAACACGTGTGCTCCATTGCCAGCTCCCAGAGTGCATTATTTTGGAGTGCTGATAGATCGATACCATTCAAAATTTCATTGCAAGTTGAGATATTGTGTCATCTAACTCCCCATTTCAGACTAGATTGTATTTCCCTTTCATTAACCATAAGACTCTTACAGTGCGTCTTTCCTCTTGTTTTCTTTTAACGCAGCACCTCTATAACACACATTAAGAAGTAAGGCAAGCTACAGATGGAGGCCAGCTTTCAACGAACACTGCAAACAAGACTGGCTTCTTCAGGAAGAATCCATCAGTTACGCATCTCTCTCTTACCAAAGTTCTTTAAAAACAGGGACTATCTTTATTTTTCTGTACTGAAACACCTGGCAGTCAGCAATGGTTTGATGAAGCACTCATTTAACAAATTAATACATAATTTGACCAAATCATGAGATTACGGTGCCTTGTCATAATGCAAAACTGTGGAGGTCTCCCTCTCAAATTAGCAATTATTTCCCCCATTATCATTATCATCGCCATAAATCACATTGGTAAATAAAACTACTTTTACTGTGATATAATTTAAGATTTTACATAAAAATAAAGTTAAATGCTAATATGAGCAGAGACAATTTGAAACAATTCCAATATAACTATTGGATGCTCACTCTGTGCCTGACATTATTTTGATTAAAAATTATAGTATAAATGGACTAACCCTTAAATGTCTCATTTTGGAGTGGAGGAAACTGAGTCACAGAGGCATGAAGTACCCTAGCCAAGATTTTACTCTAGGAAAGGGTGGGGCCAGAGTTCAAATCCTGCCAGACAGGTCCAAAAACTTCAACTTTAACCACAACACTTTGAGATGAGCGAGGATAACAGGCACCACATGCCGGGCGGGAAATACTAAAGGCACCCCAGAGCAATGCCAGGGTGATTGATGGGATGGACAGCACATGCGCGCATGCATACACTTGTCTGAATGTTTTCAAGTGAAACTGTTCTACTCTTCTTTTCAAAAAAGTCAACATAAAGATGGAGAAGAAACCAAAAAATAATGAGCGAATTCAAATTGGCTATTTGTAGCATTCATTACACTGTGAAGCATGTTTGTGGTTGCAATGTAATTACCCATTTAGTCAGAAAACATGGAAGTAAAGACAATGCAGACCATTGTTAATAAAATCAAAAGTATAGAATAATTACTTCTAATGCAATGTGCAATAAAGAACTGAGTTTATGAAAACATGTTTTAAGAGGATGTCAAAGATAAAACTAAAGAAAAACACCTTATACATAAACCAATGTAATGAAATTTTAAAATCTACTTTAAAAATGCCAAAGGAATCTCAAGACTAGTTATATAAACATTTAAATGATCACAAAATGTTTTGTGCCTGGAATAAATATCAAAGTCAATACAACTCAATTGCATTAAACAACCAAGTCAGTAACAATTGCAGGTCAGACTGGCTTCAAATTTCTTAAGAATTAGAGGACATTTTTATACGGAGCCACTTGAATATTGTGTTCTTTTTTTTTTTTCTTCCAGTTTTTAAAAGGAAGATTTATTTGACAAGTTTCACTTAGTGCAATACACCTCAAAGGAAATCACGATACAAAGAAAGGTTTAAATCAAGGCCTCAGAATTTCATACAAGCACCAAGACCAAAATCCTCACGTATGGTGTTGCGTCTCAAAGTCCCCCATTAACTTAAAAAAAACATTCATCTAGGATGTAACAACTGAGTAAACTATAACTGTTGAATATTGTGTTCTAAACGGACTTCCCTCTACAAGAAATCAATCAAAAAGTATCAAGGAAAATTAACAGTATGTGGAGAGACCCTATAACTTCACTAAAAGAAATGTGATTCCCTTCTGCTTTGTCGATTTGGATTCAGAGAAAGGTACGTGGGTGACATCTGCAATCATTTGTAGCTTTCTCCACGTATACTATTTATTAAACCCTTTTACTGAGAAGTCCCCACATAGGTTTGTCACTTTTAAACAACTCCCACTTGCAGCCACTGTTCTTTGAGGGGCAAGGCTGGAGCTAAGGTCTGAGAATTTGGAGAAAGACCACTTGAGCCCTTATACCATGAGGAATGATCTGGCTATTTTTAACATCACGACAACACACATCATTATGTTTTCCTTTCAAAACCGTAACGAACAGTAGAAATTAAATATCTTTTCATTTAATCTATATACTCATAGTAAGTACCTTGTTAGGAACAAGGGGAACAGAGACAACTAGAATATAACCCCACTCTTAAGGAGGACCTGGCCGTGAGGGTTCAGAATTGTCTTAATTGTTTACAAAATTGGGTAGAGTTCATTAAGTGGCTCTTCGAAAATAGGGGTGCTTCTAAATAGGAGGATAATGTCATGAACTCATGTGATGTTTACCCAGAGAACTTTTTTTTGTTTCTCAAATATAGGAAATAAATGAATCCTCCATGTTTGATATGATCTCCTAACCTCCAAATGGATGTGTTTGCATTACATAAAACAACTCTATGGTAAACCATTTTAAAAGACCTACCAATTATTGCTCTGTAGAAATAGATACACAGATGCGTGTGGGCATCTAAGTGCAGTTTTGATTCTGCAGTTCCTTTAGAGTGTCCATGTATAGCATTTTGCTCAGAACTTTCCAGTTACTTTAACTTCCTTACTACCCCGAAAACAAGCTCTTATCATCTGATCTGGAGATTATCTTTAAACATATTAAACGAACAAATAAACAAACAAAAAGCTTCAGCCAAGGGCAATGATGATGTCCAAAATCACATGTCTATCTTTGTAAAGGCCACACAACACCTAGGACTTGGTTCTAGTGATGCTCTTTGTGCATTACCTTCCCAAGCTGCTTCTGTGCATATATAGAAAGACAAAAATATAAACCCAAACATGCTTATGCTAAACACATGCATTCTGACTTAGGATGGTACCCTCAACTTTATCTTTTAAAATAATTCCTTAAAGATCTGCAAATCCACTGACCTCAAAAGAGTGAAAGTCTTGCTTTCTTCACCAATCTAAAATTTTTCATGCAATGTGAATGTCAGAAAACCGTCCCCTAAATTAGGCCAACACACACACACACACACACACACACACACACACACACAGCAGGTGGGTTAAGCCACTCAGAATGTGCAAGTGACACTTCTTGCAGGCCCCTCCCCGAATGCCAGATCAGGCCACATTGAAGCCTGGGGTTGGTTCCAGCTCAGAGAACAGAGTAGCAGCTGCTGGGAGCTGGCAGCAGCTCAAGTCTCAGCTGTATTCTTGGCCCCCTGCCTCCTCCAAGCACTTACGAGGGGCGCGTGACCAAGGAAACAGCTGAGCCCCCACCTCCAAGAGGAAATGCAACCGCCGCAGCCCCCACCGCCACCTGCTCTGGGGCCAAAAAACCACCACGTTCCTGCTGGCTGTTACAGGGGTAAGATGGACTGCTGAATCACTCCCGAGCATGCCAGAGCTAAGCTGCTCTGCTCGGGACAGGCGAGCAAAGGCATGGTCTGATAGGCTGAGGCATCAGCCTGAACACTTTGGCAGGCCACCTGGGGACCTAAACTTGCAAGGGAATCAGATATGGTTCAGATGTTCAAATCATAGGATCCCAATCTGATCCCGGACATTGCTTTGGATATTCTCTTTAGAATTACCCTGAGATACCCCTTTCCTAAACAGAAATTTTGATTTTGATTTTGAAAATCAAAAATAGTGGGTTGAAAAATTGCCAAGAGCACAGGAGGCTGGCAAAGTCATTTCCAAGATCACTGATTTCCAGTCCTCTCAACACAACGTAATTATGAAAATGAAGCAAATGCATTAAATGTCCTGCCCTTTCCTTGGCCTGTGACTCATGGTGTGGCCCTTTTGGGTGCCCTGGAATGCAGACACAGGACAGTGAAGGTCCGTGGGGATGGGCATGCCGCTTCCCAGAACCAAGGCTCTGACAGCTTCAAGTGCACTCACGTCAGCACTATTAAGAGACATCCATGACTTCAAACATTGTGAAATCTCACCCTCCTCTGAGGACACGCCTGTCCGGATCTGTCTCAGATCAACATAGGAGATTACGCTTTATGCTATTAAAAATTCTTCTGGAGAAGGACAAAATGTTGACACTCTACGATGCGCATATGGGGGTCTCTCATTCGATTACTTGTGTTTGTAGTATGTTTTGAAACCTTCCATAATAAAAAACTTGAAATGTAACAGTTTCTTTGGGATTAAATAATCTTTGGGTACAAATACTATGCCCCCAAGGTGAGCTTCAGTCCAGATGAGAGAGATTCTGATTTCTAAGAGCTGTTCTTTCCAGGGAGAATGTGGGAGGTTTGAAGACCTAATACAGACTGTGGATTCTTTGAAAAACTGACCCATGTTAAGGTTTTTCTAGTTAAGGTTTTTCTCCCTAGGAATGATGCGAGGCAATTTTTCTTCAACCCTGGTGTATGCTTTGAAACACACTAGCTCTAGGTCATCCTGGTGTTAATTTTTTACCTTTCTGGTCAACCTCAGGCTGGACACAGATCACTCTTCAAGGAAGGACCTCTTGGGGGATTATTTCAACTGCAGAGAGCTGAGTGGCCTGATGCCACACTCTTTTTCTAGGGTAATTTATATCCAGTAACTGATGGAGATAGGAGTGTAAGACCTGGCTATCTCAACCCTTGCAAGACAATCTGAAGGCCATTCTAGCCAGAGAACATCTCATGGATTGGGGCAGATCTGTTCTCATCCTTTGGCCTGAACTGTGGCTTGCCTTCTCCCTCCCTGCCCCTCCATGGCATTGGTCCCAAGAACTCTTTGTAGTAAACATCCACCACACCAAACTCCATGTCAGAGTCAGCCTCCCAGAAGCCTACCTGGGACACCTCAGGACATTCCTTTGGAAGGTGGAAATCACACTGTGACCGTAAAGGAATCCAGAAACCCTTGTTAGCTTCTCCAACCCCTGACACTCCACTGCTGCTAATTCAGATCTTTCAATATTTATAAAGGTATTAAAACATGTATATACAATTTGCGTTTGTATGCCAAACCAAAATTCTGAGTTACCAGTTCTTAACATGACCACATATTTACTTCTAGTCAATTAAAAAAAAATCTATGACTCCTCCCAAAGTTATGAATTCTCACTTATATATGAAATATGATCCTATTTTTTACCTCCAATTCTCAGAGGCCACTACTAGGTTACATAATCCTCCAACCTGAAATCTAACATGTCTACTTGTCAGCATCTCCACAAGTTACCTTCCTAAATGTAATTCCAAAACCACCAGCAGCTCACATGATGTTGATACATAGTAGACATGAAAGATATTATGGTAACAGAGGAATTAATGCCTACAAAGTGTTAAGAAGTTTCTACAAAGTATTTCATTTGCTTCCCCACAATCACTAATAATTAGTTGTCACGGTTTCCACTCTACAGATGGGATAACTGAGACTCAGTCGGGCCAAGAAACTTGCCTAAGATTATACAACTTAAAAGACACTGACCTACCCTCACTTTAAGCCCATGACATATTTATTATTGCTGTCTATCTAAAGTACTCTTTTAGGGAATAGGCAGGACACAATAGGGTCGGTTAGAACTGAATATGCTGATTTTAAAAATTGTATCGCCAGCTCTAAGAAACCTGTAAACGTTCGGACTTCTCTGTGCTACTCTGTAAACATTCAGACTTCTCTGTGCTACTCTACACAGAGCACGAACTTTAGCACTTCCCAGATTCGAATAATGGAGCAGCCTGAACAATTATAAGAGCTGCTGACATTTGCATTGTGTTACTAGATGTTGAGCGGTATTCTATGAACTTTACCAGTAAGGACTCACAGAGTCCCTTTATCTCTGTCTGTCTTTATGTACCATCATTTACCACTTCTCTTTCTGGATTGGCATTGGGGAGATGAAGTTTTAGCAGCATGAATCATTATTCTCATGAGCACAGCTCAATAACTGATTTTCATACTATGACAATGAATCAATAAGAGAATATTAAATTGTGTTAGATCTTTGATGTCTCACAAGGCTGAGAAAATTTGTATTTAAATTGGTCAAAGTGAAACATGTGGTCTCTTGGAGGACCCAGTTCTCATTGCGCAGACGATCCATGTGTGTGTGATCGTGTGTGTAATCAGGCCTGTTTATATAATGGAGTCAATAAACAATTATTTACTCAGCTCCTACTAGGTGCACGGCACTCTGCTAGGAATTGTGAGAGGTACAACAATTTTTATGGTCTAGCATCTGCCTTGAAGAAATTTATAGTGTGCTGAAAATGAAGACTTACTCAACTCAGCTTTTCAAAGACTTATCTTCTCTTTTTTCCCGTAAATATGCCAAACAGTGAATTCCAAACAAATCCTTATCAAGTATTTCACTAATTTTCAAGGGAAAAATTTAGACTAGACTAATTCATTATTCGAAGAAAGCTTTTCTTCCAGTAGGATGAAGGCAGTGGTGTCCTACAAGTAAGCAAGGAAATATTTACTCAAAGTCCTCAGTCAAGAATTACAAATTGTCTTTTTGAGTCTGACGATTACTCATCAAGAAGTGAACTTTAGGACCGTAGTTCCTCATTATCTTAATCTGTTGTTACACACACTGACGTGGCGGCAGCAACCTCCCTCTTTCCCTCCCACGTATGGCTCTGTTTTTCCAGACCTTTCTCCAGGGATGGGGTGCAGAAATCAGAAAGGAGGGCACAGGCTACAGCCGGTGGTGAGGATGTTTTAAGGGGCAGAGGAGTGAGGTTGAAGCAGGGATGTGCATTTGGGGCAAGTATGCAGGGAAAGGGGCTGGCAGAGTTTGACTGCTCATGTCTGGAAGGATCAAACCAGACTAAGAAGCTGAAGTCAAGAACAAGCATGGACACGGGACAGCCAGTGGTCCTCTGGTGGCTAGGTCCACCCTTTATAGATGTCATTTTGCTCATTGCTCAGTGCGTGAATAGACCAGCCTCTGGGCCCCGCTGGAGAAACTGAAAAGAACAATTCAAATGTAAACATTTAAAAGAATTTTCAGTAATTTAGAAAGAATTATGCTTGTTTATGAAACCATCTTTTGCATGGAACCAGGTCAAAAAGAGCAAAACGTCAAGGCCCGTAACCCAGGAATCCCTAAGAAGGATGTCAGGAAGGCTTGTTGGGGCTAGAGCATCCATCTGGCCCTTGGCAGCGTGTCTCATGCTCTCCCTGTGCCAGCAGATGGTGCAATGCACACCTGTGACACTTGTCACAAAACAGCTCTCTGAAGTTTTTATAGCGAGAATTTACGTGAATCTACACATCCGGGGGCCAGTGTACCCATGTGTTTCTTGATTTAGCTGCTGACCAGTAGAACACTTTTGGAAGAAAACAGGAAGCCCCTCCACCAACTGGGGCCTCAGCCCAACCCCTCCATCCTCCAAAGGTTTCCTTCTTTGGAGAAACTCATTCTTACAACACGTGAGGGATTATGACTCTAAACCTATATATTAACCAACAAGGTAAGATTAAGAAGTTACCTCCTCCCTTATCAAATCCTTATCTCCCCACTGCCATTAACTGTGGTCTAGTCTTCCTCTGTGCGCACACTGAGCTCCAACAGGGCAAATACCTCCGTTTCAGTGCTCATCACACAGGGTCCTAAATTTGTCAGAAGCTCAGGCTGTATGTTCCCCAAGGACAGGGACTATGCCTTGCTTATTTCTGGGTCCCTAGGAATCACCAAGGTATCTGGAACATAATAGGAAATTAGCAAATGTTTCTCAAAAGATCAATGTTTTCTGTGAATGTCTTCTAATCATCTGAACCAGGAGAGGTGGATTAATTATGCAATTGTTTAAAATATTAACTGCTGATACTATATCAATAGTATCATAAAACGCTTAAGGCGTACGCCTTGGGGGGAAAAAAACTGATCTTGTGTGCTATGGCTTTATGAAGAATACAATTCAGATTGTAGACATTTTCTAGAAATACACTGGCCACCTTACTCAAGATGTTCAACTCTTCTGGGAAAACTGGATATAGTTTAATAATGACTCACACTCATGATTTCTGAAATACTTTATCTGATTCATCCATAAGTACTTACTGAGTGACTAGATTATTATTGTCTTCAAGGGGTGCTAACTGGCATTTATTTACTCAGTAGATTGATATATTAAGATTTCATACCTGAAGATCAAAAAGACACAATAATGCCAGATGCATGCCTTTATACAAATTCTGGGACAGAAGATAGAAACATAAGTGAACGTAGAGATGCCTGGGTGGCTCAGTTGGTTAAGCGTCTGCCTTCAGCTAAGGTCATGATCTTGGGGTCCTGGAATTGGGTCCTGCATCGGGCTCCCTGCTCAACAGGGAGCCTGCTTCTCCCTCACCCTCTCCCTCTGCCTGTCACTCCTCCTGCTTGTGCTCTCGCTCTCTCTCGCTCTCTGATAAATAAATAAATAAATAAATAAATAAATAAATATCTTTTAAAATAAAAAAAAAGAATCATAAGTGAATTGACACGTAGATCAATGTTTTTCAAACTTTAAGTTATGAACAGTGAGGAAATCATAAAGTCAAATCATTGGTTTAACTTCAATTTTTAAAATGATATAAACAGAACACAGGATGGTAGTGGAATGAAATGAACTAGACTAGAGTAGGTAAGAATTAGAGTACATTATTGCCCTTCATAAAACTAGGACTTCTTTTGTAAAATTTTATTTCACACACATGTATGTGTGTGTTCTGTGCACATGTCTGTGCAAACTATGTGGTGCTGGGAGTTCATATAAAAGTATTTTTAAAAATAAGTCTGTCAAAAAAATTACTGGAGGGGCGCCTGGGTGGCACAGCGGTTAAGCATCTGCCTTCGGCTCAGGGCGTGATCCCGGCGTTCTGGGATCGAGCCCCACATCAGGCTCCTCTGCTATGAGCCTGCTTCTTCCTTTCCCACTCCCCCTGCTTGTGTTCCCTCTCTTCGCTGGCTGTCTCTATCTCTGTCAAATAAATAAAAATTTTAAAAAATCTTCAAAAAAAAATTACTGGAAGACATCACATAATGTTTTTGTAACTGAAGAATAATTTGAAATGTATATGTAACTTGTATCTTGATTACCAAAGTCAGTGAGAGAAAATACTGGCTGTGACAGGGCTCCCGCTGTGAAATCCAAACATTATTTGTGAGATGCAAAGACCTTATCATTTAAATATGAGGATTAATGCTTCTGATGAAGATAGAGCATCTTCGTTAAAACAAACAAATGATTATCTTGGACAACAGTGTAAACAAGTCCCTAATTCATGAAGCTGCTAATTGCTCTTCCCAGCTGCAGAAGATTGGCCTGTGCTCCACGTCTCACCACGCATAAGTGTGTGTAACATTTGTACACTCACTCTTAAAACTCAGCCTCACACAAGTCCAGCCACACACACCAGGGCCTGGGGACCAACAAGGGTCAGTTCAGAAAGCATCTGTCTATAAGACAGCTAGTTAAGGCATCGAGCGCTTCCTTTTATAGACATTTTCCTCTACGGCGGTGATAGGATTAAACTCATATTTAAGTTACTTTATTTCCTCACTAGACTTACTGATGTGTCACCAGGAGAAGAGCTTTGGAAGCAGATTTTGTAGCCAAAGGAAATTGATCCTTCCTATCACTTTTTAAAAGTGAATCACAAAATTGGTATCCGAATAATGGTAATCGCAAATTCCCCTAATTGTTCATATTTACCTCACTTAAACACAGTTGCATTAGCTCTTACTATAAAAAATAATAGCTACCATGTTTTTGTATATTATATTATGTGCCAAATGCTGCATGGAACACTTTACACATAGTGCTTTTAATCCTCACTGCCACTAATCTCATTCCCACAAATTTAAGGAAGGGAGGGAAGGAGACAGGGAAGGAAGAAAACTTAAGTTTCAGAAAAGATGAATCCCTGCCCAAGGTCAAATGACACTGATATTATTCAAATGTATATCTCAAATACCCATGCCCTGTCCACCACCTCCCCTCACATTGTTCGATCTATGCACTTGGTATGTGTTCAGAAGTGAATACAATGCCCACATATACAATCACGAGTATTTATACAAGAAAGATGCCAAACCACCTAATAACTACACCTTTTATCATAACAAAGTATCATTTCTGCTATCCCTAGCCAGAAACAGGAAATTTTTTCATTAGTAAAGTTGACTTGACTACCCACTGAAACACAAGAAAAGGCATACTCAGTACCTGACTCTTTCACTCATCTTAAAACTGAGAAGTAAATGAGCTACAGGAGACTCTGATACTATAAAGTCCATGCATGACCTCTGATCTGAGCCAGAATGTTACCTCGTCTGGAGAAGGGCTGGTTCTAAGGTTCATGAGATCTCATCTTGGCCACCATGCTACGATTCAGAGATTTCTTTGAGGCATGTGGCAGACCCTAAGGTGGTACAGCCTCAATCCACAGCTATCCTTTGGCACTGAGCTGACAGTCACACAGGATCCCACCGTGTCCTGATGAACTGAGTCTGCACATCCTGCCCGGTTGGTGCAAGAAGGTCAATTCCATACAAGAGTTTATGAATAACATCAGGGTCGCTGGGTCACATGTACACGGAAATGCACCATTGACAAAAATATCAGTCAGCCCTAAAAGGAAAAAAATATAGCAAAAGAACACAAAAACCACAGTGTTGCATAGCTGCAAACTGCTTGGACTCTAAAGCTGAACTTCCAGGGTGGAAGCTTGCTTCCTCTACTCACTGAGCAAGTTACTAAGGGTCTCCATGCCTTAGTTTCTTTATCTGAAAGTGGATCACTGAGCAAGTTACTAAGGGTCTCCATGCCTTAGTTTCTTTATCTGAAAGTGGAAATTAGGAAGAACCCCTAACTCACAGATGATTGTGAGAATTAAACAAGTGAGTTTATGCAAAGCACTCAGAAAAGTACCTCGCATATATTTAGCATTATAGATGTATTTACAACTGACTATCTCTTAGTGGGACAAGCACATGCATCCATTCAACAGAGATTTATGGATATTACCTAATTAGAGCTCTGGCTGAATGCAACTGCCAACACTTCTGGAGAACCAGACCTCCTAGAAACTTCTAAAGATCTCAGTGTCTCTAAAAATTATGGATACTTCAAAATGATATTGGCTTTCATCCAAGGGTCTGAGGGAGCCATCACTGGGCTGTTCAAGCTGTGGGAGGATGGCAATTCCTGAGGCTTCATGCACATATGTAGGAGGCATCCGTATGACAGTTCTAGCATTGTCTGTCTTTTCCAGCTAGTATACATGATAAGAACAAACCTGCCCCTGAAATTCACATTGAAAGTGACAAAGCTTACAGAGTAGGATTCCAAGGAAAACAACAAAGGAGGAAATGGGGTGACGGTGCTAGAGGTGACCAGATAAAGACTATATGAGGCAGATTTTCCCAACTTCCACATTTTGCCTAGGATCCCTGCCTGCAGCAAATGGCCTTAGGAACAGTTATAAAGAATCCTTTTTATAGAGATCATTTTTTTCCCATTTGCTCAAGATAAAGCATTTTTATTTATTTAAATAAGCTGATATTTTCACCTCATATAATGGTGCAAATCCAACTACTTGATATAACTAAAAGATAGTATTGTTCTGATTTTTATTTTTTTAAATTGTTAAATCATCATTTTATATGATCATAAAATTACCATATATAAACTTGTCTTATCCTGGGTGGGGGCTATATAGTTCCATGCATTTTAACACATGTATAGGTTTGTGTAACCACCACCATAATCAGGTTACAGAAGAGTTCCAGCCTCCTCCAAATTTCCTCATGCCATCCCTTTCCAATCACACCTCCCTTTTGACATCTCTCCTGGCATTCACTAATTCATCCTTCTCTGTTGCTATATTTTTGCCATTTTGAGATGTTCTATAAAGAGAATCATGCAGTCTGCGATGTTTTGAGACTGGCTTCTTTCACTCAGTGTAATGCCCTTGAGACCCACCCAAATTGTTATGTGGATTCGTAATTTGCTCCTTTTTATCACTGAGTAATATTCCACCATATGGACGCACCACAGTTTTCACTATCACCTTTGGAAGGGCATTTGGATTGATTCCATTTTGAGGCAATTATGAGGAAAGCTATGACAAACTGCTCTCTACACAATTTTGCATTCATAATTTTCATCTCTAGTGCTCATTAATTTTTATTTTAAAGTTTTTTCTTGACCTCAAAATAGCCAGTCTTGTGAATTAGGGATTATACCCTCTCCATGGATTTTAGAGTCCTACACTGGAGACTTTCAGAATACAAACTTGGGGGAAACTTGCATCTCCCTATAATCATCCAAGCATCTCCCTATAATCATCCAGGCTCCTCCTTCTTTTTCTAGTGGAATTTGCAATCTTTTTCTCTTCTCTTAAGATGCTATGTTGTAAAAAAAAATAATAATTTTTAAATCAAAGTAAATTGAAATTAATTTATTAAAATTTGTTTCGGAATTTTACAGTATTTCTTTAATATTTCAGATTATAAAACCTCAATTATGCAAAATCTACATTCTGACAAGAAGTTTTGTGTTTTAGATCAGTGGTTCTCATGTTATGGTCCATAGACCAGCAGCCTCAGCATCCCCTGGAAACCTGGTAGAAATGCAAATACCTGGACCTCACCCCAGGTCCACTGAATCAGAAACTCGACTGGTGGGTCTAGTGAACTATACTTGAATAGAGCCTCCAACTGATTCTGATGTCTGCACAGGTTTGAGAACCACTGCTTCAGGGATGCTCTTCTGGCATGGTGCAGAAGAAGAGTGCCATTATCTGAGGCTTCCCCTTGAAAGGACATACTTGGTACTCACACTTCCTTCCTTCCATAATAGGATTGGCTTAAGGAATAGGATGGGTCATTTGTGCTAAGATATGGGTCCTAGACCACCAACCTACATTTTTAAGACAGACGGTATAATTCATTTTGGTCACTGGGAAAGAGTTATGCAACCAAAACCTAGAGCCTAGAGAAATCCCTAGAGCCTAGAGAAATCAACTCTTCATTTGAAAGGATAAATTGATCACACTACCCTCTATTTCCATCTTGCCATTTTATTGGTGCAGGTAGGCAGAGAACAGGGGTAAATGCAAGTTTCCTCTCTTTATTGACACTGTTCTATAATCCTATCCTTAATAGGATATTGTTTTTTATCAGTGAAATAAGTGAATTCAGAAGGAAAAGAAAGTAGAAAAGCAGCTAATTTATGTCATGCCATCACTGATCTCCCAATAAGAGGGAGTGCTCTTTTTATAATATAACCAGTGCTCCAATTATATACATGTGTGTGTATATATATATACACACACACTATATTATACTACATCTAATATATAGTATATTAGATATATGTGTATAATTTTTAATATAATCATATATATCTATAAATATACTAAATATATAATTAAATTATCCCATCTGTAATATATGGCATATAACATGTGTGTGTACATTTATGTATTTTCAACATATATACACGTATATATGTATAAAAAGCATGTGCATATATATTCATTTTCTGTTATTCTGTTCTCTCTTCAGAAAAAATTCCCCAAAATAAAATTACAGGTAATCCCTAGGCCTGGGCCAATATTTCTCCAAGTAAGCCTAGCTAATGCATATGATAAATTACACAGGTTAAGAAATTTGGAGCAATCCTCTCCGTATATGAGGTAAAATATATTGCTTATCAAATAAATCCATATGTTTACCTATAGATAGTACTTCTAAGGTTTTCCATTTCTTCGGGTTAGCTAAATGGGAAAATAAATAAGATTATTTTGGTTGTTAGTTTCCTTCGAGCCACAAAATACAGTATAAACATTCACTTGCTAAAAAGTACGCATCGTCCCTAAATTTCTCTGTACAATAACTTAACAAAGCCATTACCTTTGACAAATAATTAATAAATAGGGTTCTCATACCTGCTGCACTTCACTATTATTTCAGGGTAAACGGAAATTTCTGTTAACCTCACCACTTCCTTTATCTGAGAAACGGACTCCCTGAGGGCAGGAGGATAAAAAGGCCACTTTGATCCTGTACATCTGCCCAAAGCAACCGTCACCGTCTGTGCCAAACACAGACGGACGCCCAGGCAAAGACCGAGGGTGCGGCCCTCCAGGTGTCTGCAGCTGACTTGGTAGAAAACAAATGGAGGACCGTCTATGCAAAAAAGGGCACACTGGCTAATTCTAACTCAAGTTTTCCAGAAGATAATTTCAGGGGGAACATACCAGTAAAAGTGGATAATTCCGTCCTCAATATCAGTAATTGCATAAATACCTGTTGGCAGGTGGACTGACAATAGGTTTATGCACCTGGCATTGGCTCCTTCCCATGGGACAGAAGGCAGCATATGAGGAAACAATGTAGCACTTTTCCCCAACTTGACAGAGGGATAGCCCAGAACACTTATTTGCAGAGCAAGTTGAGATGCCTTCACCACAAAGAATCGCAACAAAAGCGTACCAGCAGCATGCATTTATTTAAAAGCCCAAACCATGTGAATCCATTAGGAAAAAAAAAAAAAAGAGAGAGAGAGAAAAAGAAAATTCTTCTTTAAACTCTGCTTATAACTTAATAAGTATCTTCAAAATCATTTTTCATTTATATACTCAAAATTTTTTATTAATATTTTCACTTAATCACTTATCCCTGGGTATCTATTTTTATGTAAGTGTGAACCACTGGGTCCCTTAAATAAATAGCATTGCTTCAGACGGTTGGACGGTGAGTAAAGATACATGTTTAGATGTGCTGTTGTGTGGGGTTTTTTACTTCTTTTCCTTAACTATGTGATATATATTGTTAACATCTTATAAAAGCCAATGCAAAAGAATCCCACCAGCCCTCAAAATCATTTTATTTTTCTTTTTTTTTTCAGTTATCCGTGGACAGATAAAATACTTAATGACTCAATCTATAACTCTATACTATTTTCAAAACAAGCATTGATATATAATTTCATTACACATGTACTTATAGGTTTCCACGTTTTAATGGATAAACAGTCCTTGTAGGAGAAAGCAGGAAAGAGATAACATTTCCATTTTGTGGCAAATATTTTACGTATAATAATTCAGTATTGCTGCCCACAATATTGTCATAAGAAAATTGAAGATAACTTGGCCGGCCAGGCCAGTGAGAGGCAGAGATGACATTCAAATTTAGGTCACCTTGACCTCAAGCCTATATCCTTTCAATGACATGAGGTGAAAGTGTGTCCCAAGCAGAGGTGAAATCAGGAGCTGAGAATCCATTCTTGTCTCAAATGGCAGCCACAAGTACAGATTAGAGATGCAGACAGACAGATTTCCAGTCACTCTGTACCAGCTTTACAAATTAATTTCTATTTCCTTCTATGCCATGGCCCAGCCACATATCCTTTCACTGCCCCTGGTTCTCAGTTACTAATCTCTAGGTTAGCTCTAAATCTCTGGGTTTCCCATGGCTATTACATATGACAGCATAAACCAGATTACAAAGAAGAAACAAAAGAAGGATGAAATAGACGTCTTTCTTTTTCCTTAGACAAGAATTCCCGAGTACGCTGGGACAGAAACTTTGCCACAGCGGTGATCACAACCGAGGGTAGATTGGTGTGGACATCACATGGGCACACAAGTCCCTTTCACACAAGAGGTGGCTTATAAGTATCAGTTAACACTTACTGTAAAATTATTGAGCTAATTAGTTTTCCAAAACCACAATCCCACAAGGGGCTTTCAATCAAAAAACGACCCAAAGGTAAAGTCAGCATCAATAGAGGAATATTGATTTTTCTTATCACTGTCCCTGTGGCATCAGCAAATGATACAGGAAGAACTACAGAAATCTTGGATCTCTCTATTGATAAGAGTTTTTGCCTGGAGAAGTGAGGTAGTCCAGAGAGAAGGAGCAAGCCAAGTGAAGTAAGTCCCGCAGAGCCGAACAAATGGGACTAATGACCTAATCAATACAGAAATAAGTACAGATTGCCTCCACAAATGGCCACTCAGTACATTCCTAAAAAGTACAGAAACATATCACATTCTTTTCATTTAGATTTCCTGAATGTTTACAATGTATTACATCTGGAATACCAAAAGTTGGCTTTCTATCAGTTCAGTACATTAGGAAAGTTCACCAAGACTTGGGGTAAAATAGATGAATTCTTTCAAGTTGCAGGTCTGGGTTCTTCTCATTGCTATGAATTCCTTGAAGACCAGTGCAAGCCATTTGATTTCTGCCTAAGCCCCAGGATCTAATCTATAAATGATAAAACAAGTGATATTCCCTCAGCCTTTCTTAAAGCATCAAAATCAATCTATTTTCACAGCTAGGTCGAAACAATGAAGTAATGTTCTCCAGTGATTTTAGGAGAATTGATTTTAGAGCTCTCCTTTCTTGCTAGATCCGTCGGGCGAATCTCTGATTATACAAATGGCCTTCTGCTGGATATAGCTATTGGTTTTATCTGCAAAGTGTACAAATCACAAGTCTACCACAATTGTATTTGAAATCATTTCTAGTTCTTAGATAAAGTCCCAAATTGCTCCTGGAAGGGTGCTAAGAGTACTCTCCAGAAAGAGGCCTAGTTAACTTTCTTTGTGAATAAGCATCGGGGCCATAATCTTATCCCAGGAGAGTCAGCAATGGTAAATAATAAAATATTGCATGGAATTTTGTGTATATGTGGAATTCTAAATCCTCCATGCCCCAAACTCCTTTTCCCATACAGCAGGGAGAGAAGGCAGCCCCTCCTAGAGCTTGGTTAGAGCTGCTACGGGGCCGGGAGGAAGTGGGGACTGGAGGCTTCCCCCCTCCCCAGTTTGCCACATTGGCTTCTCCCACCCTTCCTCACCCCTGCCTTCTAATCTAGCACTGGCCTGCTCACTCAGCCTTTAGAGGAGTGAATCCTCTCCCCACATCCTGGATCACCTTCAACATGGTTAATCTCTCCACAGGCACCTGTCCAGTAAACATGAGTTGTCACTAGTTCTGTGTACCAGTGATTTGGAAAGTTCTTGTGAACCTGCCTTTGCCTCATCCCTTCTCCCAAGACCACATTCACTGAGTGCTGATCTTAATTCCCTTGCATGCAGATGGAAAGGTGATCTATGTTTTCTGTTCAAGTGGACTAAAATTTTAGGGGTCTTGTATTCCTGTAGAAACCCACATCACAGCCTGAGATCTGAAGGGACTCCTTTGTGACAGCCCAAACAATATTGAGCTCAGTTACAATTTTGTTCTCTTTTTCAGAAAGAAAAAGGGCACATCTTTGTTCTCTTTTTCAGAAAGATGAATGTCAAGTCCACTAGGCTGAAACTTTAGGGGGAAAATACAATTAAAACTTTACTGGGGGGCTGATCTTAAGTCCTGAATATTAGATGCCATCAACAATATAAAGATCAATTTTTAATTCAACAAACTTTAATTAAATATCTGCCACGTGAAAGCAAGAACTGCTAAGGACAGTGGAAAAATGTATTAGGAAATGTTTGGGGGCCAAATTACTTTTTCCTTAATGTGCGTTATGCAGATTCTAGTTATAGGTATAGAAACAGATATATGCCGATCGTAGATATATATCATATATATGATAGACAAGATATATAAGATATATATATATGATGGACATCATATATAGATAGAGAGACCTATAAAATATATTATATATATAAAATCTGTCTACCCTTTCCTTGTTTTTAGTTTGTTTTTCAGCAAATATCGGAATACCAAAGGATTATAAATTTATTCTCATACACTTTCTGAGAAGTTTCATTAGATAACTTTCTGAGTGTGTTCTCCTTCAGAAGAATGGCTGATATGCAAATTATAACAGAAAATAAAGCTCAATTAGTTGATGAACTTATTGCTTTGCAAGGCTCACCTTCTCTTGCACTGAATATGCCTTGTGGCATCCCATTTCCTGAAAGGGGAACCCACTGATTAAACCCCAGTTATGAAGGGAGTTTCTCCCCTCCTCTGGCCACCTTCACACGGGTGCAGAAATGATTCATTTCAGCAGCAGGAAGAGCAGATGTTTCAGGATCAGAGGCCAGATCAGCTACTCAGCCCAAACAGCTCTCTCAGTGCTGAGAAACCAAAGCCTTCTGTGGGGTGCCAGGGAGCTGACCGGCAAGCCCAAGGCGTCAACACTTGCTTTAATGTCTCAGAGACAGTTCAAAATATTTCCACGTCCCGTGCCGTTCCAAATCGGCCATTTAAAAGCTTTCACCCATTAACACAGGATTTAAGGTTATTCCTTCACAGAGCCATTCCAACCCCTTCTTGTTCAACAATTCTGTTCTTTAGCCATCCCTTTTAGATGGTAACAATGACACAGCTGAACTGTTTTGGAGAAATAATATCTATATGTTCACTTTGTAGATAAACCTGAACTGGGCCACCCCTTCCCTTAGAGACTGACACAAGGTGGCCGCCTTGTGCAATATCAGGATTCTTCTGCAGTATACACTCCTCGAGGAGCTCCGACCTTGGCTTGGCCTTCCATATTTCATAGCCACGGAAAAAGAGCAAAGCTAGTCTCCAATATTAACCACCAAAAACGTTACAGGGTAGGAAAAAAAGAGAGCTGTACTCTAAATTGCTAACAACAACAAAATCTTAAAGGGAAGTTTGTCTCCTTTACGTAATGAGGTTAAATCTCTACAGGTTTTTATATGAAAAGATGATAGCTTCTTTTTAATGCATAATACCTATGGGCCTGTTTTTGCTTCAATCCTTCCGGGTAGGCCTGATCTGACTTTACAAATGAAAAAATCGAAGCAATGAGGAATTCACTAAATTGCTAAAGCCGTGTAGCTAGTAATTTGTTTATATTGGACAAGTGTCATTCACAATTTTACCTGCAGAAACTGTGACAGGTGGAGAGGTTTAGAGTCATGGCCACCGTCACACTGTTACTTACTCAGACCCAGAAGCCAGACACCAGGACTGGTTGTTCAGTTGCTAAACTGCGTCGGAGGTAAGTTGTGGAGTAGTAAGATGTGAATACAACACCATATTTAGGCCTTGTTTCCCCAGACCTTTTACTTCAGTCCAAGTTTGCACATATCTGTAACCTGCAGACCCCCATGGAGGCTCCGCGGGAAAGCCTGCCTTCCTCGCACACAACAATCACTGGCTCCCTCCCAGATAAGCTCACAGCACACCTCTGGTATACATCCCCTCTGTTAGTTTCAACCCGACTTTCCATCGGAAGCTCCACTGAATTAAAAACAACTCTCTGTCTAGAGCTCCTGATATCCTATCTAACAAAAAAAAAAAAAGGAGACATTATGGTCACTGGTGGAATAAAATAATCTCTCTCGGAGGGATATTGACAACCTCATCCCAGAATATGTGTAATTGTTCTAATACATAAACTCTCACATTTAAGTATGTATACTCCCTTACCTCTTGATGTTGAAAAAACCCACTAAAAACTAAGTCATCCATTGTTGTGGATGAAGACAATAATTACAATAGTAATTAAAGACGAAGGTGTCCAGTTAGAGTGTCTAACTGGGCTTAAGCAGAGAGCAATGCGTGTATGCCCAACATGATCACACGCTCTATTATTTTATCTTTCCAGGACTCTGTCAGTGATTATGTGGAAATTTCAGGGTTGGAGAAAGATTTTAATCTTCACAAAGGAATTAGCTGCCATGACCAAAGTTAAATCATCACCTAAGTGAAAAAAAAAAATGAAGAATCTTTAATACAAGCTAGCTGTGTGCAGTGGGATTTTTGAATTCATCTTAATGCTTATGCCAGTTATTTGGCGGTTTCCTAAAATTCCAATAATACCAACATATCTAAGCAAGTTTAAAATAAACAAATATGAAACTATGTAATTTAAAAGTGTTACCTGATCATTCCATAAACCAGATAAAAGAAATAGGATCATAGATACGGCTGCGAAGTCCTGACAATTAATTAATTTGCAGAATTCAATAGCAATTTTGACTCAACTGTCTGCTATGTTGGCTTAAAGAGTCATCATCTAACCATAAATTTCAATCTTCTTTCTCTAAAAAAAGAAAATAAAGTGCCATATTTCTAATCAAAGTCTCTTTTGTTTTTTAACAACTCTCTCCTTTTTTTAAACAGTTTTGTAAAGAGCCAGTGAGTATTTGAAGCTTGCAAATGCTGCAGAAATCCTGATTCTGTCACATACTCACATAGAATCTACTCATTTTCTGTCCAAAAGCTCTTTGGTGATTAAATTGAGTCAAATGCCAGCAATGCTGGGATTTCCACCAAACTCACATTTTAACAGACAAAAAGCTGAGAAAAACATGTCATGCAGAGGATAGATATTTTTGTATCAAAAAATATTAGAACTTTGTGTGAGAATTTTAGCTTGTGCTTCTAGAAACATTTTAATATATACTTTTTTATAAAAGCTCCAAAAGCAATTTAATAGCTCTTTATTTTCCTATTGAGTTCATGAACAAATAACAGTTAAACAATTATGGGTAGCTCCTGGATTCCAGGGAGTTTTTGTGCCCTTCCTTCACCCTCTTTTGACCCATGGCTGGATTCTTTTGGCCTCTGCCACAGTGATGAGAGCACCTGAAAGCAACTCAAGTTACTGAACAGTTAGAGGATAGCTAGGCCTTCTGATTTACAAGCCAAGGGATAGTATATTTGGACCTCTAGAACCTTAAAACTTTTTGAAATTGATGTTCCATTTTGTTCTTTAAAGATGTTGAAACATTTTACCTCAATTATTGGTGTTGCTTCTTAATTTCAACTAGATCAAAATATGTCAACGTGCATTTTTTTTCCTTGAAGTATGATTCCAGGGACGAGAATGTTCTAAAGTGAGTATTGTATCTTAGCAATTAGAAGAAAAGCTGCTCATCTGGTTTCCACTTCCCTAGAGACAGTTCTTCTTATCTCAAGTATTTAGTGCATAATAAAGAATCCACTGAGGATCATACAAATGTAAGGAACCGTGCATCCATTATTAAGCATTCCTGCCCTAAGTCTAGTTAAGAATTCACCGAGTTCTTCTGTTGGATGTCCCTATCACAAGGACTTATTTCCTAGCTTGTGTGGGTATCAGGAAGAGATTACTGGTTTATCTCGGTAGATAAGCTTTGTGAATATATCTCAGCACTGCAGAAAAAAGATTGCATATTATACAACGTGATTCTGGGTGGAAACATCAACCACGATATGTCAAATAAATCTCAAACTTTGACAAAATATTTGAAATAAAAAGTGATGTAATTGTTTTCTTATTAAAAATCTCGAATTTTTCCACTCATAAAACCATATTTTTTATTTTCATTTATCTTAAAACCAATGTTATTATTTGCAGAAGTAATTTTGTTAGCGAGATCTCAATACTTTGTGTGTTATCCACGGTGGATTTCTAATTTATGAACTGTTGTGTCATTTTGAAGTAATGCGAAATGTGAGAATGTGATTAAGAGGCCTGTTCTTAAAAGGGATGATTACCAATGGGTCCTCTCTCCCCTTCACCTGGATAAAATGACATTATTCTTTGTTGCTAGACAGAAGGAGCAATTGTAAAGGATGTTACTTTAAAAATGCATACATTTATTATGAATAAGTGTCTTGAGTGAGACAATTTTGGACTAATTTTTCAGTATTTTAGTAAGTTGAAACTGCACTTTTATCCTAATAGGCATCCCTTGATTATAAGACTCAGAACAATCTTATATAATATGTGGCATGGACACGTACATTAAGCGAGGGTATAAAAAAATGCCAGAAGAAATGTCCTTGGGAAAATGTGTGGAGGAATTCAAAATATTGATCTACTGTGGCCACGGCTAGTGATTAACACTCATTCTACCTGGCAACACTAAGCTCTATGTTGGCAGCTAGAAAAGAGGAACATAACATAATGGTTAAGGAATCCGTCTGAAAGTAGAGAGACAATTTGGTGTATTCAAGCCAATCCTTTTGTTTTTTTCAAAATGCTCTCTATTTTCCTGGTATAATTATTTCAATTCACTTTTTGGTTTACCTGCACAGCTATTTCCTGGGATGCAGAAATGTTCCAGTAATATTAGAGAAAGGTATATTCAAAATGTTATACGGGCATTTTATACCTTAAGAAAACATCACCAGACTACAGGGGACTTTGAGGCCAAAAGGTAACAAGGTTACCAAACATTAAAAACTCCTAAACGAACTTGATGCTCCATCCCAAGCACTTTATTTTTTATCAAGAATATTATATTTGTATATAATTTAAATACTTTGTATCTCAGCTTATATCTGCTTTTCAAGGCAATGAAATGGTTGTGAGGTAAATGTAAATAATAAATCCTGTGAACATCCAGGTAGAAGTTTAACCCAAAATGAGCAAAATTAATTTAAATAAGACACTAAAAAAAAAATTTATTAGAACTTGGCATAAATGTACCTTAAAGGAAACTAACACTCAGAAGCAAAGATAGCCTGAGAAAAACAACCCAGTCAGATACAGCTTGCTAATATTCTTTACCTTCAATAGTCCTTCAGCACCTACTCATAGCACTGCTTGAAATTATGTATCATATTTAACTTTAAATGTTAGAATGAAAAACAAAAGAAAGCAAAGTCAGCGGAAACATAGAGCCTCTGGAACCACAAGATTCCCTAAAAAATAAAGATCCTTTGTCTAAAGGGAGGAAGTCTGTATTTTATAAGTTCATCACTGACTTAAAATGTGTCCAGAACTTTCCAGGTGACACAATGCATTTCTAAGGGAGACAATTATTTTTCTGATTAGAAAGTCACAAATTTCTAAACAAGCTACCACCCCATGGTACCAGTTAGAATGATGCCAGTACTTACCATTTGAAGAAATGACTTTCCCTGTCCACATCATTTTTAAGCCCCACATTCTTTCCTACCCTTGTCGCAAAGCAGATCTGAATTACATTAACTTATATGCAAACGGTTCATTTGCAATTTCCAACCTTATGGACTTCAAACTGTCTCCCAATCCTAATGAGAATCCTCAGTCATATTCACTTCTGTCTATGTTGTACATCGTGTCTTCAGGGGCTGACTCATTCCACACTCCACTCATGTAGCTTATCATTATCTTGTCCACAGACAAAATTTACATTGAATTCAGATGAGAATGCCCACTGACTTGAGAATCTTGAGAAAGGTATCAGCATTGTGGTTCAAACAGCATGACCACTAAGGGCAATATTACAGCCAGTGTGTAATTATTTCCACCCCCCCCCCCGAAGTACAAAGTAGAAAACAACAATACCAACAAATTAGAATAACTCCTTACAATACATTTCTCTTAGTAGTTTATTTTGGGGGGTTTATTCTTCACAGAAATTGGCAAAATCTAGAAAAACTCTGTACACTGCTCTACCAGCTTTATTTAACAATAATTATATAACTCACTTCCCCACTTAATAAAATTTCTCACTTTCTCTCATGTTTATTAATTTTTAAACTACTTAGGCATTTGTCTAATTAGCTTCACTTTGAACAAAGATATAACCTGATTATATAGCATGTTGTTAATATGAAAATGAATAACAGAGACCTTTCTGATTGAACGTTTTCACTGTCTACCTCAAGACAGGTGTTCTACATTATACAAACGTTGCAGACAGATGGCTTCTTATGTTTTACGCACTATTACATTAAGATATTTCCCCCCTCATTATAACTTTCCAAAAATTATTAGTGCTGCTTCTGCTATCTACATTTTAAAAATACCTAACCTTCAGTAAGATAAATCTATTGTGCTTATCTCAAAATAAGGAGAGAAAACAACTCAAATTTTCTACCAAGTTCAACCAAAACTTCCCGCTTCACTTAGTTGCCACAATTCTGGAAACAGACTCCAAGTTTATAAAAGAAAAACGAAAATTCACAAGGCAGAGCTTCAAGTTATAATGTCTTAGAAGGATGTTAGTTGTTTTATGCCCAAAACATTTTACAAGTTCCAAACCCTCCACTGGAACAGTATTTTATGAATCTGAAATTATTTCTGCACTTCTCACCATCCAAGAATCTGACAGCTTGTATGAAAAATGGTATGTGTGCAGCAACCCCTTGGTTAATATCTCCTTTAAGTTTTAAGCCATTCAAATGAATGAGTCTTCTTTCTAAGAATTACTGAAGAGGATTATGAAAACACATAGCAGACTATTCATGTGTAATTCTCTCACTAAAATCAATTGATTTCTGTTAGTACAACACATTAGGACTAATTAAAATTACCATATCCAATGGCCAGTCTGTACCTTTTCATATATCCTTCTCCAGTATCCAAAACCATGCACTGCTCTGTCTTCCATCATGCTTCTTTTATTGCTGAGTGAGGCACTCCCTCCTTCATTAAACAGCATTAAAAATAGACAGCACAGAACTCCCCAGTGGAGCATGCTCTAATAGGGCTAATGCCACAGTTCTCAAGGTAACCATACTCAGCTGGGATCTAAGAGGGAAAGTCACTGGGAGATCAGCAATTTGCAAATCTAATAGCTCACACAAACCTGTCTCTGAGTTGAATACTGTAAAAGAGAAATCAGTGTGTAGTGAAATTAAGTCACTGAGAAGCTCAAAGTCAATTTCTGAAGCTGTAGAAGTTTCTTTAAATATGCCTTACCTAAACCAAGTATTCTGTTAAGTAGGCGTTCACCTACAGCAATTGATTTGTATTATTATTTATCAAATAACATAAACCATGTCAAGAGAAACGGAGCCATAAATGCATAGCATCTAAATGTCTTAAAAACTGCATATAAACCAAATTATTTAAAGCAAACAAATAGTATTGATAAGCAAGGACAGTAAGAGGTTAGACTTTTGCATTTTTTGTGATGAAGTGTATTCTTTAAAAAATATCCTAAACTCATTCTCCAGAAAATTAAAAAATATTGTTTGTTGAAATGATAAAAAGAAGTGAAGGAATGTGATAAGAAAGGAAATACAGGATCAAACACAAATACATACCTTACAAATCCATATAAACCTGAAATGAGCGCATATATAATTTTTTCGCATGTGATCCACGTTAGGAGTGCAGCAGAAGCAATTACTGCCAAAACACTAGATTATTTGGCTATTTGAACAGCACATAGCTAGAGCTCTTGGCTTCCAAACGACTGCCTCATTGTGAAAATGACATCAACTAAAATCCTATTAAGACACACAAGTCCCATGGTGACATAAATAGAGGATCAAAAGAGTAGATGCATTTATTTAAAGTGTATGTCAAAGGTTTTCTAACTTTTACCAAAAGAAAAATGATTTCCTGTCATCTCCCTTTCTGTTTTCTTAAAACAATAATAGCGACTTTGATCCCCAAAGTAGGTTAGGAGGAGGTGGGAATCATTTGTAATTATTCAGCATTTGAGCAAAATCTTGTACAGATTCATTCAAATTTGGGGAATGTCATTGTTTTTGGAGAGCCTAAAGTGTCATACCAATAGCCTTTAAAAATCAGAAATCAAAATGGATATCTGCACTCTAAACACATTCTCAAGAAATGATTTCTACCAGCCTTGCATTGTGCTTACTAGCTTCCCATCCCTTTGTAACTTTCAATGCCTCCTTTGCCTTTCCTTTTAGGCTTGGACTCTGTCCTTATCTTGTATCTTAAGGAGGTGATCAAGTACTCAGCCTTGCAGCTGTCAGCAACCACATCCACTCCCGCTCTATTTCTATGCATACACATTAACTGAGTCCATTTCTCTTCCTAAGAAACTTTCTGAATACATGATCGATACAACTCAATTCCACCACCATATTTACAACCCGACACACAGGACATTAAGTTTGGAGTTTGCAATGAAACACAGATTTCAAACATGTAAAAATAAAAGGTAACATCTTTCCCCCCAAAGCCCTTGGGAGCCAGACCCTGAGTCCCACAAGAACAACAAACTGATTACAACTTTTTTTTGCCTCTTGCATAGTTCTCTTTCAAATGAAATAAGAGGGTCCTAAACTTTCTACCATGAAACCTGAATAAATCACTGTAGACTTCTCTGATGAAAAGAACTGCCCTTCTCAGTTCTTTTCCAGCCTTTCTGGGGGAGGGGAGTCTACCCCTCCTTTGATGAAACATAAAAACACAATACATGTATAACATCAACAATTTTCTACAAACATGAAGGAGAAATACAGATGAGAAAGAAATCTAAAGAAAAACACAGATATAAGGCAGAAAAGAGGAGAAAAAAAAATCACAAAAGACGTGCAATGTTCACGTCGGAAGACCTTGATTATTACCTTGACCGAACAGTGGGTATCCCCCCAGCGTCTTGGTGCCTTGACTGATTTGATTTAGTTTTTGGTTTTTATTAATATTGTTTCTCAATGATTGAATTGGCTGGATTTGTTTGGTTTGGCTTGGCTTTTTTTGGTTTTGTTTTTTGGGTTTTTTTGGTCGATTTATTTAACTGCTAGTAAAACGAGCTTTCTGCAAGGTCGGCGGCTGGGATCCACGCGCGGCTTCGGCGACTGTGATGGCTTTGGCTGGCGACCCCGCTGCCCCCGCTGCTTGATGCTCCGGACGAGCTCAGGGGGCGCCGCCGCCGCCTTCTCTGCCGGGTTGGCTTAGGGAGTGAACGAGCCCCCGCCTCCTGTCTGCCAGTCTGTCCCTCCGCACGTCCGTCTGCCTGACTGTCGCTCAGCCGGGCAGCTCAGCGCTGGATTCTGGCTCTCCTGCGCTCTGCTCTCGGAGCTGCCACTCGTGCCGGCTGGCAGTCCGTGCGTGTGTCGATCTGTCCGTCCCTCGGCGTGTCTCGGTCCCACTAGCAAGGCAGGATCCCTGTTCCCGTCTTCTGTGCCCGCATAGCTCTCCAGCTCCCACTCAGTGCCCGGGCCGCTTCCTTCGGACAGCGGAGGGCGTCTGGAGGGGAGGGTGCACGCGAGTGTTGCTCTCGCTCTCTCGCTCTCTTCCGCTCTCTCTCTCTCCCTCTCGCGCCCTCTCCCTCTGTCTCCCTCTCTCTCCCGCTCTCTCTTTCTATCTGCCTCTCTTTCTCAGCGTTCTGCTCTCCCCGACTCAAGCTAACTGCTCCCACCTGTCCGTTGCTCTGTCACTCTGTCGTCCCACCCCGAGCCAGCCAGCCTCCGTCCCTCTGTCCCGCGCCCCTGCCTCCCCGCCTCCGCCGCCTGCCCCTCCGCTAGTCCCTGCCCTCCCACGCGCCCGGCTCCTCCCCGCAGCCCCGGCCGCATCCGTCCCCGCCCCGGCTGCAGCCTCCAGCCCCCTGGACCGCCACACCCGGGAGCCGGCCGGGGCCGGGCGACTTCGGGGGCTAGGACCTCTGCCACTGGGCGCGGCCGGAGTTGGCAGAGTCCGAGCGCGGGCACCTGCCGGGTGCGCACCGCGCGCAGTGCCATCCATTCCCCCGGCAGTTCTCCGCCAGCCCCGAGGCTGGAGACAAAGCGCCGGAGCCACGCGCGTTAGCGTGAGCGTCATTAATCAGAGGGAAAACTGGCAAGCTGTCCCCTGTCCCTCCACACCGCCTCCCCGCTCCCCGCTCCCCGCCCCCGTGCCCGAGCCCTCCGGCATACCTCTCCCGGGGGCACCTCCGACTTCTGCGGACACTTGCCCAAGCCCAGCTCACTCCCTTCCTCCGCGGCTCTCTCTCCCGGCCAACTCCGCAGAGAATATCCCACAATAATAACACCTCACTCCACCCAAATGAATCCGTAGCCTCCAAGCTCTCAGAGATTCTCGGCTTCGAACAAGACCAAAAGTCCTGGGCGTGCAGCGCCAAGTGGACTCCCTGCGGGCGACTGCCCAGACCGCTGCCCACCCCAGCACCAATTTAGACTCACAGCGGTGCCGCAGAAACCCGGGCAGGGTAGGGCGTGGGGCAGGGAACAGAGTTGACATCCGAAGAAATTAAACCGCTGCATTTCCCGTTTGTTCTAGAAATATGCTATTTTTATTATCTGTAATTCATTTTTTTTTTCATTGTCTCGGGGCACACATTACCAAAAGGGGAAAAAAAAAAAAAAAAAAGGAAACCTGAAGGAATGGGGATACGTTTCCGGAATACCGCCCACCCTTCCTGAGTGAATGTAGAGCCTACTTTTCCAACATTATAGGTCACCAGCCAAGATATATCACTCTGGCTTTCTGCCCCCAGCTGAGAGCAAGGCATTTGATTCTGGGCTTCTTTGCTAGGTTGTTATTAATGTGAAGCAAAATTATAGTTGTACATGCTTGCATAGAATTGCCAAAGCTCATTTTGACAGTATCCAGCATTTCAGTTTCTAAAACGAAGACGCTGAATAACTATGGATCTGGAGCAATGAACGCCCCATCCCACAATAAATTAAAGAGGAGAAAATCAACTTTCACCAGCTGCAATTAGTAACCCCATGAATAGACAACAAATAAATAACTAGCATAAACCATGCCATGAAAATTTCCATGTCCTTTTAGTTTCATTTATTGGCATCCATTCCTAATGAAAGACATTATAAACAGATTTATTAAGGGATATACCTTCTACTTTTTATAGGAATGTAATTTCAACAGCTGTATCTGTGTTCACATATACAAAGATATTGATTAAAAATATCACACAGATGATATGTGTAGTTCTAGAAAATGCTATAAAATAGGATAATGTTGTACTGGTCCTTCATGAACATATGATTATTTTCCAAATATTAGAAATTCTCTCCCTTGGGGATCAGCTCTTGCTGGAATAAGAATGAATCTGCTGTATAAGTTTTCAGCAAATGAAGCCTAAAGAGTTTAAGATCCTTACGTTGATCAATATTCTGAGGATTTCTACTCAGTGCCTCCCAAAAGCATTTTGACAGGCATTCCCTGCTCCTCTCCTGCCAGCCATATGGAATTCAAGGGAAAATTAATAAAAAAGGTATTTCTAATTCCCTTTCCTTTCTTTCATTTTAACTCATGTTCTTAAAAAACCTACTTTTCTTTTGGGGGAAATCGTTGTGCCAAGTTGTGCTGTGTCATAAATTCACACAGTTGGGACTGCATGGCAAAGGGTCAATGTACTTGATTTTCCTTCTGGATAGGGCTACACCTAAGTATCTCTTGAATGGATGGGTAGGTGATCTACTAACAAGAAATCTTAACAGCTCTTAACACAAAGATTTTCTAGAACGAATCAGATTTCACCTTGATAGTTGACAAAAAACAAAAAAAAGGAACTCCATCCTACAGACTGGGTATAGAAATTCTAGAAATTGAGTGGGGGGGGACTCAATTAGTACTATTAGCACTGATTATGTAAAAGAACATGACAGAATATTTCAAGAACTTTAGTGAATACAAAAACATGATGATAAAATTTATTGTGATTTCTCGTGGATTTTAGCCTTTATTTAGAAAAGAAAGCACCCCAGCAGTTGGGGGGCTCAGTTCCTTGAGCACCTGACTCTTGATATCCGCTGAGGTCATGATCTCAGGGACCTAGGATGGAGCCCCATGTCGGTAGTCTGCTTGAGCATTCTCTCCCTCTTACTCTGCCTCTGTCCCTTCCTCCACTCATGCATGCGCTTGCAAGCTTTCTCTCTCCCTCTCTCAAATAACTAAAATAAATCTTTGAAAGGAAGGACAGAAGGAATGAGGAAGCAAGCAAGCAAGCAAGCAGGCTCCCCAAGAAGTATAACATTAATTTGCTTCAACTGAAATTTTCTACCAGGGACGCATGACTAGTTAAGCTCTAGACTCTTGATTTCAGCTCAGGTCATGATCTCAGGATTGTGAGATGGGGCCTAGTATGGGCTCTTCAATCAGCGTGGAGACTGCTTGAGGTTCTCTCTCTCTTTCTCGCTCTCACTCTCTCTGCCCCCCCCCCCCGCTTGGGCTCACTCTCTAAAAATACATAAATAAATCTTGAAAAAATCTTTCTACCTGTTCTCATAATATTTTGTCAACAAATGAGGAACTGGAGAAAGTTCACGTTTATAAGGCCATGCAGATAATTAGCATTGAGCTCTTCAATTTTAAAATTTTGTGTCACGACGTGGGACTGAAATATACTTCTGGGAATATGGGGCAGGCAGTGAGCAATAGGTGATTCTTCTAGATATTCAGTGTTTTTCCTTAAACAATTTGGAACAGTTGCCATTCCTTCCAGTCCTTGGTCTGTCATGTATTCACCACTACTAAACTCACAAAACTGCTGTGCACCTTATTGGGCCTCTAGGTGACAGCCCTACAATGCCAGTTGCAGAAGTGTTTATGCACTGAAAGCATCCCAACTGTAGGGGTACGAAGTAATGGAAGTGGGGAAGGAGAAGGTTGTGCTGCTACTGCCTTCGTCTGGATGCTTTTGAATTTATTTGGTATCAGATTGAAATGAAAAAGCATACATGTAACCAGGTAACCCCAGCTTGGGGAGTTGAGCTCACCTACACACCGGCAAACATCTAAGATTGTCGACAAGCTCCTTTAAACACATATTCCCCTAAGACACTAAATTAGTGCCCTTTAATGAAGCTTCCAAATTGGATTTTCAAAAGAAGGCAAATTGCTAAAATAGCCCAGCTACCTTTGTAAGCACCTTTTCAGCTGAAGCGAGAAGTGGAATTTCCATGCTGTTGAACTTCCATCATTCCTCAACAATTAGGCTGGGAGGAACGCCCCTTTAGGGCATTCTCCCCACCACAGTAAAGGCCCACAAATCCCCTGGAGAGACTTCTCATTTGCCCTGTTTTCAACAAGACCTTCTAGGGTCTATTAAATACCAGTCTTAGGTTTAAAGCCATACAAATATGCGTGATATGGTGGGGAAAGGCAGGGGAATAAGGAGGGGGGAGGGAGATTTGCATTTCAACCAGAAAAGTTTAGTTCCCCATTCTTATTTTGTGCGAAGCCAAAATAACTCTAAAACACATTTCAGAACATCAACAAAGAATGTTACATCACGTATGCATCTGAGCATGAAGAAATGTCACGATCAAAAACAAAGAGGATTTGGGAGACTAGAAACCAAATGTTCTGATGGCACAGATCCCTTGACGGGCAGCCATGTTTCCTCTGTAGTCTGCAGCGCGCAGTATAAGAAAATTATCTCCGTGAACCCTCGGTGTTCTCACAGGCAGACCACAAATGAACACTGTCCAGCACACGCACACAGTGATGCTTTGCTGAGAATGCAAACCAAGAAATTTCCTCAAAAATGAATGTGGGTCGTATTTTCACGGCAATGCATCTAAATGAGAGGAGGGACAAGAAGAAGAAAAAGCAGGAAACAAGTCAAGAGATGTTTAGAAAACCTATGACTAAAAAAATCTGAGCACCAAAAGACTAGAAAGGCTGTTGCCTAAATTGCCTTCTTTCTTTCCGGCGTCTCTTGATACAGAAATGCCGGCATTCGGACACATCCTAAGTATTGGGGGGTTTTGTCCCCCTGTCCCCAGAGCACTGTGTGTCTTCCTTCCTTGCACTCTCTGCCCTGAGGGACCCATGGCTTTGGCGGAGCTGAGGCGCAGCAGCAGGCAGCAGAGCTCACACATGCAGGTGCTCTCTCTGACTGCAGAGCAGGTGTGCTCCGGCAGGACAAGGAGCAGGCCCCGTCTACCTGGCGAGCGTTAACACTCCTCTCCAGCCAGCTTCAGCATGAAGTGCTCTCAACCTCCTATGGAACCTACAAAAAATGATTTTGATTTTTAAAAACTGAGCCCAGAAACGAAGCAGAGGCAATAGGAGTGTATACGAGGAGAACAGAGGTAAATGTAGTCTGCTGAAATGTGAGGAATGATACCTAGCATAACGGAACGTTTGCCAAAGCTGTGTGTGTCATCCTGCCTCTGTTCTCACATTCCTGGTCCTGAGATACAGCATTTTCCTCCATAATGAGCACCGTTCTCCTTTTCACTCAAAGGAAGACAAAGCTTACCAAGTTATTCAGAACTTGGAATAATATAGTTGGCTTCTCGACAGTGACATAATATTAAAAGGTCTGTGAATTAGCCACTAGAATAAAGCAGCTACAATCCATCCCTAATGAAATACAGGACATTTGCATTTTAAAACTGTGTTTCATAACGTAAAATAGTGTGTGTGTGTGTGTGTGTGTGTAAAAGGTAAAATATATCTACCGTGTTCGTATTTCAAGAGTACAAAGATCTTACTGGAAACTGGATTGTAGGCCATTATCTGGCATCTGATGAAGAACATTATGGAGATTTGTAATTCTGCATTTGCATGTACAGCTTGTTCTCCAAAGCTACTCTTTGAAGAAAATGTCTCTCTTTTTGTTTTAAATAAATGTACATTTGCAAAATCTATAGAGTCTTATTGTGAAAAAAAAAAAGGATGAGGGTCAAACTTGAGAGAAAATAAAAATATCTCAAAATACCACTACCCAAACAGCTATCACTTTGGTGCTTAGCCAATTTCTGTGCATATATATCCACAAATAAAAAGCAATGTCTTACCTAAATGAATTGCAAAACGCATGTTACTTTATAATGTGCTCCTTGCTCTTTAGAATAAGTCATGGGAGTTCTTTCCATGACATTGACTATTTCAACATATTAATGAGAGTATAGTAGTCTGTTAAATACAAAATATGTCCTTTTGGACAAATCTTGAACATTTGAGTTGCTCGTCGAAAGTGCCTGTACTTTACATTTTGGCATAACACTAGATTTAAAGATCCTATATCAGTTTCAAAATATCTTGTTTTGATCATTGATCTTTATTAAAGATATTTCCTTCCTGGTATAAGTTATTTAGATTTAAAAATAAATATAACATTAAAAACATATAAAACATTTTTCTGTGTGTATTTTTAATTAAATTGTATTAAATTAAGGCAACAATACTTGTTATGGAAAGAGAATTAAATAAAAATTCTGTAAGCTTACTAATTATCTTTTGGCTTCAGACTTTTCTCTTAACACAGATACCACTTTTTTTTTCTATAAAGAAGGTAAATATTTGAGGAAGCTGTGTGAATTTTACAGGCCAGGAAGCCATAATTTGGTGGACTGCAGCTCTGCCTTCTTTCACTCCAGAAATAAAGCAAATCCCTAGGAACCACGGGCAAACCTCCAAACCATTATTTTGATCCTCTTCCTTTGCTTATCATTTTAATCATTTGGACAACACGGAGCCAAAAATCACTAATTTGACTTACATTATCATATATTTATCCTTCAACTCTCAGACACAGATATATAGGAATACTTTTAAAAACTGGAAGCCTCAGTGGGTGAGAAAATAATCAAATAGAACTCACTGGCCTAACAATTCAAAGTTATTTTCATGTTACTACACATCGTTATAATCCATGGCTCACAATACCTGGTTCTTTCCTTCCTAGACATGTAGGACACATCACTCCCCAGCCCTCTTGCAGTCAGGTAGGGCCGTGTGACACGTTCTCGCCATGATATGTAAGTGGAACTGATACATACCACCTCTGGGCTGAGGCAATAAAAAGCCCCCGAAATTCTCCAGGTTCTCCTTGACCCCCACACAGCTACAGAGGAGGTCAACTATCCAGACATTCTAGCTACATGATGTTGTAGGCTCCATCGGCCTGGGTCACTGGGTAACTGTGTGGAACAGACTTCCACACTGACCCGTAATCAGACATATACACCAAGCAAGAAAAAAAATAGCATATTTTGAGCCCCTGAGTTTTCGGGATTGTTACTACAGCACAACCTGGATTCCATGATTTATAAACTCCCTGCTAGTTTAACAACATGCAAGAGAGTAATATTTACTGTAGTAGAGGCCAGCCCTAGGATTGGAGAGACAAGAATTTTGGTCTTACATCAGCCACTAAATCACCATGAGCCTTGAATAAGTCATTTCTACCTTAAAGCCTCAGTTACTTTTCATTTCCGAATTTCTAAAATGAGGTGATAGCACTAAGTGTACATCTAACCAGTATCACGCTGTTCTAAGTACTGTGTTATATTAAGGCTTGATATCTTCTAGGCAAGACCCTATTCTTCTCTCTCTCTCTCTTTTTTTTTTTTTTTCAGCTTTACTGAGGTATAATTGACAAATAAAATTGTAAGGTATTTAAAGTGTACATCATAGTAATTTGATACATGTATACATTGAAAAAGGATTCCCACATCTAGTTAATTAACACATCCATTACCTTACATATTTATCTCTCTTTTTTTTTTAAGAATTCTTTTTTTTTTAAAGATATTCTTTATTTTAGAGAGAAAGCAAGAGAGCGATTGGGAGAGAGAGCAGGAGCAAGTGAGGGGAGGGACAGAGGGAGAGGGAGAATCTGGATTAAAATACACACTAAGTGGGGAGTCCAACCCCATGACCACGAGATCATGACCTGAGCTGAAATCAAGAGTTGGATGCTTGGAAGACTGAGCCACCCAGGTGCCCTGAGAATTATTCTTTTTAATAATTATTGTGCCTATATATTTTAACTTGACTCTGTGTCTTTCATTTGAATTCTAGAAACAGCCTAGAAAACTTTATAAAACATGTTCCCAGTACTTTTATTGCATTGATTTTATAGATTGGTTAGAGGAGAACTGGCATCTTTGTTTTGTCTTCCCAAGCACGAATATAATCCATCTCTTTCATTTTTCAGTTGTTTTTTTAGTGTCCCTTAGTATTTATCCATATTATTTTGTTACAGCCTCATGAATTTCTAAAGTTGTTTAATTGTATCATCTTACATAATTGTTGTTAATATTGCCAGAATTTTTGTATTACTTCTAAAAAATAGAGCTTTTAAAAAATCTACAAATTCTATTTCACTAAGTCCTTCATGCGTATTTTTCTTTCCATTACTTGGGGGTTTGTTCAATTATTATTATTTTATACCTCTTAAGGAGTAAGCTTAGCTCATTAAATTGTAGTATTTCTTATTTCCTATTATACACCCTTAATATATATTTTTTATCTGAGTACATTTTAGCTACATAAGAAAAGGTTTACCATTAGTACCTTCTAATCTTTTGACTGTATATTGTAATTCCCATTATAAGTCGTTTTCATCCCGCAGACTACACAAGGGATTTTTTTTTTCTCTTTAATTTTAGTTTATAAAGGTACTATTTTTTAGGGAGTTCTCACTATTTATTATTGGGCTTTAATTTTATTTCATTTCAGTCAACAATTTTGAATTTGTTGAACTCTTATTTAAGATCTGGGATATGAACAATTTTTGTTAATAGTCCATGTGTTCTTGACAGCAATGCATGCTTTCAATTTAGTACAGTGCACTACATAAAATCTATTAGTTTGGACTTATAAAATTAAGTCTTGCATTTTTTAAAAAATCTTCTATTATCCTTTCAGTTCTGATGTCTTGTTCCATCATCTGTTTCTGAGAGAACTGTGCTAACATATTCAATTATTCTTATGGATTTATTAATTTTTTTCAATTGTTTCAATTTTGCTTTATGCATTTTTAATTGTGTGTTGTTAGATGGATTCAAATTTACAAATAATATGTTTTCTTGATAGATATTTTTTTCTGTATCATCTATGCTTTTTTATCAATTGATGATTTTATCTTAACTTCTATTTTGTCTGCCATTAATGTAGATATTAGAAGTTTTAGCTAGAATGTGCTAATATATATTTCATTCATTTCAAATTTTCTGTATTATACATGTGTATTTTCTGTATTGTAGTCATATACCATTTAAAAACATAAAACTGATGTCTTTTACAAAATATAATCTCAGGGTTTGTTTTATAGCTTGTTTTCATTTATCTTATTACAGACTTTATATATATATGTATTCATATATATAATATATGTTCATACACATACACACACATATTTAATCTGAAGAGTATTCCTTTTTTAGTTATGGAAAATTTCCCACAATTATTATTGCCTCTTCTTTATTCTCTCTTTTTCTGGAACTCATACTTGATATGAGCTGTAGCTTTTCTTTTTACAAAATTTCCTTATGTCTCTGCACAGATTTCTGTATGATTTCCTCATATCTAACTTTGCCTTTTTTCTTTACAGTGTGTTTAATGTACTTCTTTAACCTATCTATTGATTTTTAATATTATTTCAACAACTATATATATTATATTTCATTCTTAAATTTATATTTTGTTCATTATCCAACACTCTATTACATGCACTTGAAGTAGGTAATCTATAGCTTTTCCTTCTTAAGTTTTCCTTATCTATTGAGAGGGAGTTAAGATGGTGGAGGAGTAGGGGACCCCTTTTTCAGCCGGTCCCCTGAGTCGAGCTGGATAGGTCCCAGACCAGCCTGAACATCCAACAGAATCAGCCTGAGATGCAGGAAGATACATCTGGATCTCTACAAATGAACATCTCCAGTGCTGAGTATTGAGGTACGAAGCAGAGAGCCGTGAAACCGCGCACAGATATCAGAAGATAAATGGAAGGGGGAGGGAGCCGCCGTGTACGGACGCTGGAAGCGGTAGCCACCTGCATTGGGGAGCAGGCAGAATCCTGGACCGGCACCCCCAAAAGGGCAGACTGAGACCGTGAACTGGGGAACGTGCACCACCAGATAGAAACGGAGCTCCGGTGAGCTCACTGGAACCAGACTGAGCCCAGGAGCTCCAGGAGCACACGGGGGAGGCTGGCGGATGGCGGTGTTAGAAACACAAAGGACAGAGATGAGCCGGCCCTGAAAGTGAGGGCTGGGACGCCAGTGTGGGGCACACATCCCGGGACGCTGCAGGGTTGAGCAGCACCAACAGTAACAGAGTTAAAGTGGCCAGAACATCAGTGGAGAATGGTCCACGATTCCTCTGTTCTGAGACAGAGGCTGAGATTCGGCCACTGCTGCTCTGACTCTCAGAAGAGGCACAGCAAACCACCAGGAAAAGACGCCAGAGAACAAAAGCCTGGAAATACCAGCTCACAGTGTGCCGAACCCCATCCCCCCTCCCAGGGAACACAGAGACTCTACCCAAACAGGGTTGCCTGAGTATCTGCACAGCAGGCCACTCCCCCAGAAGGCAGGCTGAAAAATCAAGAAGCCCACATCCCTAAGATCCCTATAAAACAAGTGTGCACTGCCTGGGTCCCGGTCAATAATTTGGGCTCTGGACAACCCTGCAAACTCTCCTCATCAGAATGACAAGAAGGAGAAATCCCCCCCAGCAAAGAAAAGACAATGAATCTGTGGCCTCTGCCACAGAACTAATAGATATGGATGTAACCAAATTATCAGAAATGGAATTCAGAGTAACAATGGTCAAGATGATGTGTAGACTTGAAAAAAGTATTAACGAAAATGTTAATGAGAATATAGAATCTCTAAGGGCGGAAATGTGAGCAAATCTGACAGAAATTAAAAATTCTATGAGCCAAATGCAGTCAAAACTAGAGGCTCTGACGGCCAGGATGAATGAGGCAGAAGAATGTATCAGCGAACTAGAGGATGGGTTAGTAGAAGAGAAAGCTAAAATAGAATCTGGACTTAAAAAAATCCACACGCAAGAATGTAGATTACGGGAGATTACTGACTCAATGAAACATTCCAATGTCAGAATCGCCGGCATCCCCGGTGGAGAGAAACAGAGGTCTAGAAGAGATATTTGAACAAATTGTAGCTGAAAACTTCCCTAATCTAGCAAGGGAAACAAACATTCGTGTCCAAGAGGCAGAGAGGACCCCATCCAAGCTCAACCAGGACAAACCTACGCCACGGCATGTCATAGTGCAATTCGCAAATATTAGATCCAAGGATACAGTATTGAAAGCGGCCAGGGCAAAGAAATTTCTCACGTACCAAGGCAAAGGTATCAGGATTACGTCAGACCTGTCTACAGAGACCTGGAATGAGAGAAAGGCTTGGGGGGGCATTTTTAAAGCTCTTTCAGAGAAAAACATGCAGCCAAGGATCCTTTATCCAGCAAAGCTGTCATTCAGAATTGATGGAGAAATAAAGACGTTCCAAAATCGCCAATCATTAACCAATTTCATAACCATGAAACCAGCCCTACAGGAGATATTAAGGGAGGTTCTATAAAGGCAAAAAGGCCCCAAGAGTGATACAGAACAGAAAGTCACAATCTATAGAAACAAAGACTTTACTGGCAACATGATTAAAATCATATCTGTCAATAATCTCTATCAATCTAAATGGCTTAAACTCTCCCATAAAACGCCACAGGGTTGCAGATTGGATAAAAAGACATGACCCATCCATTTGCTGTCTACAAGAGACTCATTTTGAACCCAAAGATGCATTCAGACTTAGAGTAAGGGGATGGAGTACCATCTTCCACGCAAATGGACCTCAAAAGAAAGCTGGAGTAGCAATTCTCATATCAGATAGNGATAGACTGGATTTTAAACTAGAGGCCATAGAGAGAGACACAGAAGGGCACTCTATTATTCTTAAAGGATGTGTCCAACAAGTGGATATGACAATTATAAATATATATGCCACCAACAGGAGAGCAGCAAGATACACAAGCCAACTCTTAACCAGAATAAAGAGAAATATAGATAAAAATATGTTAATAGTAGGGGACCTCAACACCCCACTATCAGAAATAGACAGAACACCCTGGCAAAAACTAAGCAAAGAATCAAAGGCTTTGAATGCCATACTCGACGAGTTGGACCTCATAGATATATATAGAACACTACACCCCAGAACCAAAGAATACTCATTCTATTCAAATGCCCATGGAACATTCTCAAGAATAGATCATGCTCTGGGACACAAAACAGGTCTCAGCCAATACCAAAAGATTGAAATTATCCCCTGCATATTCTCAGACCACAACGCTCTGAAATTGGAACTCAACCACAAGGAAAAACCTGGAAGAAACTCAAACACTTGGAGGCTAAGAACCATCCTGCTCAAGAATGACTCGATAAACCAGGAAATCAAAAAACAAATTAAACAATTTATGGAGACCTATGAGAATGAAAACACAATGGTCTGGAACCTATGGGATACTGCAAAGGCAGTCCTAAGGGGGAAATACATAGCCATCCAAGCCTCACTCAAAAGAATAGAAAAATCTAAAATGCAGTTTCTATATTCTCACCTCAAGAAACTGGAACAGCAACAGAGGGACAGGCCTAACCCACTGACAAGGAAGGAGTTGACCAAGATTAGAGCAGAAATCAATGAATTAGAAACCAGGAGTACAGTAGAGCAGATCAACAGAACTAGAAGCTGGTTCTTTGAGAGAATTAATAAAATTGACAGACCACTGGCAAGACTTATCCAAAAGTATAGAGAAAGAACCCAAATTAATAAAATTATGAATGAAAAAGGATAGGTCACAACCAACACCAATGAAACTGGAAGGATTATTAGAAACTTTTATCAACTGCTTTATGCCAATAAATTAAGCAATCTGGAAGAGATGGAGGCCTTCCTGGAATTCTATAAACAACCAAGTCTGAAACAGGAAGAAATTGATTGGCCTTCCTGGAATTCTATAAACAACCAAGTCTGAAACAGGAAGAAATTGATTTTTTAAACAGGCCAATTAATTATGAAGAGATTGAGTCAGTGATAAACAACCTTCCAAATAATAAAACTCCAGGCCCAGACGGTTTTCCTGGGGAATTCTACCAAACATTCAAAGAAGAAATAATACCTATTCTCCTAAAGCTATTTCAAAAAATAGAAACAGAAGGAAAGCTACCAAACTCATTCTATGAGGCTAATATTACCTTGATCCCCAAACCAGGCAAAGACCCCCTCAAAAAGGAGAATTACAGACCGATTTCTCTAATGAATATGGATGCCAAAATCNCTATGGACGCTAAAATACTCAACAAGATCCTGGCTAGTAGAATCCAACAGTACATTAAAAGGATTATCCATCATGACCAAGTGGGATTCATACCTGGGATGCAAGCATGGTTCAACACTCGCCAATCTATCAGTGTCTTAGATTTTATCCAGAAGCAAAAACTCAAAAATCATATGATTCTCTCAATAGATGCAGAAAAAGCATTTGACAAAATACAGCATCCTTTCCTGATTAAAACCCTTCAGAGTGTAGGAATAGAGGGTACATTTCTCAATCTCATAAAAGCCATCTATGAAAAGCCTACTGCAAGCATTATTCTCAATGGGGAAAAGCTGGAAGCCTTTCCCTTAAGATCAGGAACACCACAATGATTCCCACTCTTGCCACTATTATTCAACACAGTACTAGAAGTCCTAGCAAAAGCAATCAGAAAACAAAAAGGGATAAAAGGTATCCAAATAGGTAAAGAAGAAGTCAAACGGTCTCCCTTCACAGATGACATGATACTCTATATGGAAAACCCAAAAGAATCCACTCCCAAACTATTAGAAGTTATAGAACAATTCAGTAAGGTGGCAGGATACAAAATCAATGCCCAGAAATCAGTTGCATTTCTATGCATGAATAATGAGACTGAAGAAAGAGAAATTAGGGAATTCATCCCATTTACAACAGCACCAAAAACCGTACGTTACCTTGGAATTAACTTAACCAGAGACATAACGGACCTATATTCTAGAAACTATAAATCACTCATGAAAGACATTTAGGAAGACACAAAAAGATGGAAAAATATTCCATGCTCATGGATCGGAAGAATTAACATAGTTAAAATGTCCATACTACCCAGAGCAATCTACACTTTCAATGCTATCCCGATCAAAATACCGAGGACATTTTTCAAAGAACTGGAACAAATAGTCCTTAAATTTGTATGGAACCAGAAAAGGCCCCGAATCTCCAAGGAACTGTTGAAAAGGAAAAACAAAGCTGGGGGCATCACAATGCCGGATTTCGAGCTGTACTACAAAGCTGTGATCACAAAGACAGCATGGTACTGGCACAAAAACAGACACATCGACCAATAACAGAATAGAGAACCCAGAAATGGACCCTCGGCTCTTTGGGCAACGAATCCTTGATAAAACAGGAAAAAACATCCGGTGGAAAAAAGACAGTCTCTTCAATAAATGGTGCTGGGAAAATTGGACAGCTACATGCAGAAGAATGAAACTTGACCACTCTCTCACACCATACACAAAGATAAACTCCAAATAGATGAAAGACCTTGAAGTGAGACAGGAATCCATCAAAATCCTAGAGGAGAACATAGGCAGCAACCTCTACGACATCGGCCAAAGCAACCTTTTTCATGACACATCTCCAAAGGCAAGAGAAACAAAAGATAAAATGAACTTGTGTGACTTCATCAAGATAAAAAGCTTCTGCACAACCAAGGAAACAGTGAAAAAACTAAGAGGCAGCCCACAGAATGGGAGAAGATATTTGCAAATGATGCTACGGATAAAAGACTGATATCCAAGATCTACAAAGAACTTCTCAATACATGAGAAACAAATAAACGAATCATAAAACGGGCAGAAGATATGAACAGACACTTTTCCAATGAAGACATACAAATGGCTAACAGACACATGAAAAAATGTTCAAAATCATTAGCCATCAGGGAAATTCAAATCAAAACCACACTGAGATACCACCTTACGCCAGTTAGAATGGCAAAGATAGACAAGGCAAGAAACAACAATTGTTGGAGAGGATGTGGAGAAAGGGGATCCCTCCTACATTGTTGGTGGGAATGCAAGTTGGTACAGCCACTCTGGAAAACAGTGTGGAGGTCCCTTAAAAAGTTAAAAATTGAGCTACCCTATGACCCAGCCATTGCACTACTGGGTGTTTACCCCAAAGATACAGACATAGTGAAGAGAAGGGCCATATGCACCCCAATGTTCATAGCAGCATTGTCCACAATAGCTAAATCGTGGAAGGAACCGTGATGCCCTTCAACAGATGACTGGATTAAGAAGTTGTGGTCCATATATACAATGGAATATTACTCAGCTGTCAGAAAGAACAATTTCTCAACCTTTGTTGCAACATGGACGGCATTGGAGGAGATAATGCTAAGTGAAATAAGTCAAGCAGAGAAAGACAATTTTCATATGATTTCTCTCATCTATGGAACATGAGAACTAGGATGATTGGTAGGGGAAGAAAGGGATAAAGAAAGGGGGGGTAATCAGAAGGGGGAATGAAGCAAGAGAGACTATGGACTCTGAGAAACAAACTGAGGGCTTCAGAGGGGAGGGGCATGGGGGAATGGGATAGGCTGGTGATGGGTAGTAAGGAGGGCACATATTGCATGGTGCACTGGGTGTTATACAACTAATGAATCATGGAACTTTACATCAGAAACCAGGGATGTACTGTATGGTGACTAGCATAATATAATAAAAAAACATTAAAAAAAAGTTTTCCTTATCTATTACAGGTATCAAAGGAATAATTAGTATCATACAGTGAATGTACTAACTGACTTTCCATGATTTTCTGTCTTCCAGAAAAGTATGAATAAGAAGAATTATCTGTATTAAAGTCTGAGTTTGATGGCTTGGTAAAAAGTAGAACTTAAGGATACATTTCAATTCCATGTATGATTTCTGCCATATTCTGGTTTTCTAGTTTTTCTTGTACTAAAATTTTAACTACATTTTTCAAGAAAAATTTCACTTTTTTTCCCAACGTTTTCATGATTATGGGTATATAGTTGTACATTTTATTCTTCCACACATTAAAAAAAAATTACCTACTGCTATAGTCATGCACTTTTTATTTCTTTCCTCATACATCCTGATCAAAACAAGGGGTGCATGAATGGATGAATGGATATGCGGGTATCAAACCAGGGACACCAACTGTCATTCTATGAACTATCGCCTATGCAATTGCCACTGAGCTTTGTTACTTCTAAAAAGCTACCACCTTTGGGAATGAAACCCCTTCAAAGCCTCTTACTTTTGCAGTAAAGGTTTTGGATTACATCTCAATTTAATCCCCTCTTCCATCTATGTTTCCTTTCCCACAATTGCTAATGCACTAATGACACCCCTTTGTAATTTCCCTATGCAATTTTGTCCTTTTATTGGCTTCAGGCCAGAGAGAAGAGGCTTCAGCATATAGCATGCCATGGTAAAATTAACTTTGTGTGTGTTTTTTTTTTTTAGGTTTTTATTTTTTTTTCCTTAGGTTTTTATTAGCAAGGAGAGAAGCTCATAAATCACTCTTTCCCAAAAAGATCGATGACACTATAACCTGGATTTACATTATAAAATATATCACTTTTTTGATAATTGACCTTTGGCAAGCAATATTTGCTTGGTTGGTCTATGCCAAACAGGTCAAAGACAAACATTCATATAAATATATTATATATTTACACATGTACACACATGTATAACAGCATATATAAAATTATAGCACATATACTATATATTATATATAAAAACTTCCAGCATGTTTTTTTGATAGTTGTATAGCCTTGTATGTAGCCTCAAGATTTTTCTTTTTAGTTTTGTTTGTCTGCTTCTTAAAATATGCACTGGTGTGTGTGTGTATATATTGATATATCACATGGCATATGTATGATATAACATATATAATATACACTGTGTATCATATTATTTATTATATACACTGTGTGTTATATTTACATATGTGTATATAAATATTTGTATACATATACACATATATGTATTCACGCAATGAATGTTTTAAATATATAACATAGTATGACACATAATATATATTATATAAACATGAAATATTGTAAGTTATATATTATGTATAATTAACAAACACATATAAATACACAAAAAAATACATTAACATTTTTGACAAGTTTCTTTGATGTTTGTGTAGCTTATTTTATCTGTTAAGGTAGTGTGCAAACTTATTCCTTACATAGCCTTAAACCTACCCAGAAACAAAATATATTCTTTTTGGCTTAATTAAGAACAAATTTTATCCAGTAATTAAAAAAAATCAGATACTATAATTTTTAGAGTTTCCATTTTATTCTTTTACAGTTTTTATTTCTTTGCTGACATTTCCTATCTATTTATTCATTACAAGTATATTTTCCCTTAGTTCATTTAGCTTGGCTATGATCACTGCTTTAATGTTATTTACTAATTCCAAAATCAGGACTATTTGGAGGTCAGCCTTCATTGATTTTTTTTTCTCTTGAAAATGAATAACATTGCTCTGCACATTTGTATATCAAACAATTTTGGATTGTATTATGTATCACATAAATGTTACATTATGGAGATACCGTGTTGTATTAGGGTGCAATAAGGAGTGTAGATATTTTTGCTTTAGCAGGTAATTAACTTGATTGGGCTCCAATTGCACACTCAATGGTTAAGTCAGCAGATGAAATCTCGCTTTTTTATTATTATTATTATTATTGGACTTCTTGTAGGCTGCTTACTTAGTGCAAGGGATCAGCTAGAGATTTTAGAAGAGTTTATAGACAGAATTTGGGGCTCCTTCTCTGAATCTGTCCTTTCCAGAAATCTCCCTTTAACATTCCAGTGGTCCTTCAGATTATTGCACCTATGGGTCTTTTCAAATCATAGTTTTAATCAGTATACAGTGCTGAATTTTGACTGCCCTCAGTCTGCAAGCCATAAAAAATGTTTAACTCAACCATACTAGTCCTTTAATTTAAAGATCATTTCCCTTCCAAAAATTTGCTTTCTTTTATTCCGCAGAGTTTATTATTGTCATCTCAGGGAGATTTGGTCTGTTAGGAGTTTATTCAGCCATACAAGAAGCAGACCTAAATAATATTCCCCTGAGTTCTATGAGCTTTTTTTTTTTTTTAATATAATCATCTGGAAGACAGCAAGAGGAATTAGAATTTATAAAGGTCATTCTAGTAAAATAAACTTGAAAGAAAAAACGCAGTAAGAAAACTAATTAAGTGGCTAGACTATTCATGGCATAGGAAAGAAAGAGGGAAATTAGAAGAGAAAGAAAATACTATTCACCAAACTTTGCTTCCAAGCATGGGGAAAAGATATCATACCCAGGTCCTCCTGCTTATGTCCCATTGTCAAAAAATATGTCTCATTACCATGTCTAGATGCAAGGGAGCCTCCACATTCCCATGGCTTCCTTGTCATCCTCTGTAGTGGAGGAAGACTGGGAAAAGGAAGCTGAAATTGGTATTAAGTAGACTGAAGTACATTACCTGCCACTGTCTCTACTTTGGTTTCTAAACTTATCACATGCCCCATCTTTCCTATAAAGTTTGAAGGCTAGATCTTCCTCTCTCAAACACAAGCATACTTGTTTCAACCAATCTAGTTTGGATAGAGTTTATGGGATAGAGTTCATCAAGAATAGAAAAAAAGCATTTTATTTCATCAGCTCTCAGGCTTTGACGACAGTAGACACTTAAATTCTCTCAGTATAAACAGGGGAACTATTTCTTAGGGCTTTTAGGTGTGTTTTGTACATCTTCCTGCTGGATATATTCATCACTATAGGGTGGATAAAATCTAAGCTGGTCTCTCTGATTGAGGCAAAATGTTTAAGAATGTCTCTTTTTGCTCTTTTCTTTTTGTGGTTATTAATGCAGTATAGTGGCATATTGCAAAAAGTTGTGAAGTGTGTCTCAATTTGCTACTAATAATACTTAAATATCAAGCTTTGTCAGTTACTTTAAAAATACATTAAATTCAGTGTTATTTCTCTAATGGTGTCATTCAAACTTCTTGCATTCTAATGTGCTTACTTGAGTAGAAAGTAAAGAGGGAAATCTAAATATTTTAAAATTTTACTTGGGGATGTTTCACCCATATGAAAAATTTCTGCCCTGTCACAGGAAAGAAAAAACGTTTCAGAATAACCGGTCTTGCCTATTAGTGAACACAAGAAGTTCCTATCCTAAATGGCGGAGTTGTTAAATAAAATGAATCTCAGAACAAGAGGTTCTGGGTGGATGGAAGATATTGGCACCAATGTCAGTGAGGACAAAAATGGATGAACATTAGTAATAAATAAGGACACAAGTAAATATGATGTCCCATGTGGCACTTAGCTATGCCAGAAAAAAGGTCATGACAGGAAAAAAAAAAAAAAGCAGTGAAAGTGTATAAGCTGCCCAGAATCTACAGGTCTATTAGGAGAGGGGAAAATCGTGCTATGAGTCAGAAAGATATATACACCTGCCAAGTGGTTTTGGAACCAGGCTAGAGAACATTTAGGTGAAAATAAAGAGAGAGGGCAGCACGGTGGCATCACAGAGGGGAGGATACTCAGGCAGATGGAGGCTGGGTTCCCAGGCGTTGATCATAAAACACAAGGGGAAGATACAGCAGCCATGAGGGACCTCAAACACCTTTTCAATTGCTCAAAAGTCTCATTTGCCTAAACAACCTCTACGACATCGGCCAGAGCAAACTTTTTCATGACACATCTCCAAAGGCAAGAGAAACAAAAGAA
>NC_048223.1:39355000-39355146 GCF_002007445.2 Ailuropoda melanoleuca
TTTCTCTCATCTATGGAACATAAGAACTAGGATGATCGGTAGGGGAAGAAAGGGATAAAGAAAGGGGAGGTTATCAGAAGGGGGAATGAGGGGCGGCTGGGTGGCACAGTGGTTAAGCGTCTGCCTTTGGCTCAGGGCATGATCCC
>NC_048223.1:39355286-39390040 GCF_002007445.2 Ailuropoda melanoleuca
AAAAAAAAAAAAATGGAAGGGGGAATGAAACATGAGAGACTATGGACTATGAGAAACAAACTGAGGGCTTCAGAGGGGAGGGGGGTGGGGGATTGGGATAGACTGGTGATGGGTAGTAAGGAGGGCACGAATCGCGTGGTTCACTGGGTGTTATACGCAACTAATGAAGCATCGAACTTTACATTGGAATCTGGGGATGTCCTGTATGGTGACTAACATAATATAATAAAAAATCATTAAAAAAAAAAGTCTCATTTGCCTAAAAGCAGTGCACCTGATAAATTCTTGATGTGTCTCACTCCCAACTTCATCCCTTAGGTAGTAGAAAAAGCCTATTTTAGGCCGAGATCTATGCACTAGAGGGGAATGAATAGAACCAAAGGGTGTTACAGCAATCTTGGGATACAGTGTATAGGTCAGGGTCAGAATTATCCTCTGGACTTCAAAGAGACAGACCTGTAAAAATTCAGAAATATAGTGGGTATAATCTCCATGGCCCAAGTCTCTAAAAAGAAATACTGTTAAAGAAGTTTGGATTAATGCACAGAAAAAAATTCTCAATTATTCCACTGATTAAAAAAAAAATGGTAGAGATTAATGTGGCCACACAGACAGCTCTCTAATAGGGTCAAGGTCTAAAAGACCATGAATTAAAAATGAAACAGAACGTGACCTGAGGATTGTGGACAATGGCAGCAAGCACAAAGATTTTTTTAAGCAGCGTATTCAAAGCGCGAGGCCTCGGCTGTGTGTGATATGCTGGTTGCACGTCACACTGCTTCTGCCGTAGTGTGCCCTGCACCCATCATTCTCTGCAGTTGGTCGTGAGGTGGCACTGGAAAAATATTCATCATTGATTATTCTTGCTCTCATTGTCATTGCCTTGCAGGTTGCGCAGTGTTCATTTCAGGTCCCCAGTCTCTAGAAATTGATTGCTCTGGAAGTTTGCTCCCTGAGATACACTGCGAAATGCATTTCCATGATTTCTACGTACCAGGAAAAGGCTGCTTTCCATATTTAAACTGAAGGCTCTGAAACTGTGGCTTTTCTTCCAGGCTATACTCTCTCTATGTGAGCAAACAAGAGGATCTGGTTCAGTTTCCTTTTTTTTTTTTTTTTTTTTTAAAGTTTTTTTTTTTTTTTTTTTTNACAGAGAAAGAGACAGCCAGTGAGAGAGGGAACACAAGCAGGGGGAGTGGGAGAGGAAGAAGCAGGCTTCCAACGGAGGAGCCTGATGTGGGGCTCGATCTCAGAACACTGGGATCACGCCCTGAGCCGAAGGCAGACACTTAACAACTGAGCCACCCAGGCACCCCGATTCAGTTTCCTAACTGAAAAAGTTGCATTAGTAAAATGGACGCCTTCAAATTTTCTATGTAGCATCACTTTGAGTATGCCTCCTTGTTGGCCTTAGCAGCTCCATGATGTTTCCTGTGTGATGATCGTCTAATGTTTCCCATGCCATTAGTGCAAAAACATAGCTGCTGTTCCACTGAATCAGGCCAGTATGGCACTGGCAAAATTAAATTATCTTTTTAGGGAGTTCTTTTTCTTTCCCTCCTTAGTATTTATAAGTTCTTGTTTGTTTTTTGTTTTTGCTTTCTTTTTGTTTTTACATGGTGGTCAGGCGCGATTATCTGTAAGTAAGAAAATACTGAAGTATAATTTTTATCAAAGGATAAACAGTCGACTTGTCGAAAAAATATTTTTCATTATATTTAAATTTCTAAAAAATAAAAAATTTGATATATACTAAAGAGCCTTGAAATAAAGACAAAATTTTAAAGCAAGTTAATCAAACAGCTCTAAATCCATGAACTGGATATTATCTAGAATGTTATCTAGAATATTTTCAGTATTGTGAAACCTGTCCATGAGCTCCTCCAAAGTCCTATCCCATAGCTTCACTGCTAAATATCATTACTTTCATTTTTGTTTTATCATGTCCCTTTTTAAATGGCTTGACACCATATATGTACATATTTCAAATCAATATGTCATTCATATTTCCTATTTTTTTGGATTTTTATGAAGAAAATTTAAAAATACCCATATTTTCTGTACTTTCTCTTTTGAACTCAGTATTACTTTTCTAAAGTTTGGCCATGTTTTATATATAGCATTAGTTCATTTCTTCACACTCCTGTGTAATGTTCCATTGCATAATTAACCATTTTTCCATGACAAACATTTGCATTTTTTTGTCCACTTGTTCTATCAATTATTAAGAGTGAAGAATTGAAATTTTGTTGTAATTGTGGATTTATTTCTTATACAGTTCCATCGCTTTTAAATTCAGGTATTATAAAGCTGTTTTAAGCACATATGTGTTTGGAATTTTTATGCCCTCTTGATGAATTGATTCCTTCATTATTATGAAGTAACATTATTTTTCCCTTGTCGCCTTTTTTTTTTTTTTAAGTTTCAATCTATTTGGTATGAACTTAATATAGCCATTCCAGGTTTCTAAATCTAGTGGTAGATGGCATACCTTTTTTTTTTTCCTTTCATATTTAACCAATTTGTGTCTTTATATTTAAAATGCATGTGTTTCTTATAATGCATATAATTACTTCTTGCTTTTTCATTCAATCTTAAAATCTTTAGCTATTGAATGGAGTACTTAGACCATTTACATTCAGTGTGGGTATTGCCATGGCTGTGGTTAAGTCTGTCATCTTCCTATTTTTTTCTGTTTATCTTATCTCTCTCTTCTCTACATTTTCTGCCTATTAATTTCTGTATTAATTGAATATTTTCATGACATAACTTTATCTTTTTTTTAAAAATTTAAGTGCTTGCTTTAGTGTGTATAATACACATCTTTAAATTATCAGAGTCTATCTACAAGTGATATCATTTACCTTTATGTACAGGCTAAGAAATTTATAATATTATACTTCCTTTTCTTGATTTCCACTTTTAATTTTACACTTTTATCATATATTTAAATATGTAAGTAACTAGTAAGTTAGCTCGATAGATAAAGTATACATAGATGCTCTTTGTAGCATTATTTAAGAGTGAAAAGTAAGACAATTTCATTTCTAATACTTTAGCAGTGTGTAACTATGTACAGAGCTGTTAATTGTATAACAGTATAAATTGACATGTGAAGATAAACACACAGACACAAGATGAGAACTGATAAAAGTATATTAAATATTAATGTGTATATACGATTCTTTTTTGCAGTTTTATAAAAATAAATTGGAGACACACTCAAACATATGATTAAAGCCACATTAATTTCATATGTGAAACAAGTGTATAATTCGTAGAGAGATAAATGTAAAAGAATAAAAAATGATGCAAAATTTTAATTAAAGGAAAGACAAAACAAATGTCTTATGGAAAAATATATAAAGTGACTAAAAAGACATAGGAATAAAGTACATTTTTGTCTTCTTTTGATTGAAAATTAGATGTAGACCAAGTCTCTAAGTACAATTACTATCCCCATTACAATCAACGTTATTCTGGAGTTTCATCCATTTCAATAAAAGGAACAAACTGGATATGGTAGGTTAAAATGCCTCCTCTACAAAGGAAAAAAAAAATCCATGTCCTATAAATTCTATAAACGTAAAACCTGTAAATGCTACTCTATCTGGAAAAGCAGGCTTGCAGATATGATTAAGAATCTAAAAATGGAGAGATTGCTCTGGATTATCTGAGTGAGTTCTCAATCTAATGACAGTGTCCTTATAAGAGAAAGGCACAAGGAGTTTATGCAGACAGAAGAGGAGAAAGCAGTGTGAAGAAAGAGTCACAGACCAGAGTGATGGAGCCACAAAGCAGCCCCCAGAAGGTTTAAGAAGTTAGCAGCCCATCTTCCCCTAGTGACTGTGAAGGGACTAAGGCTAGGCTGACACCTCGATTTCAACCTGTTGATATGGATTCTAGACCTCTAGCCTCCAGAACGGTGAGAGAATAAATTTCAGTTTTTTAATGTCACCACGTTTGTGATAATTTGTTACAGTAGCCATGAGAAACTAATGAAGGGAAAAATGAAGGGGGGGGGGACAGAAAATAGGTATAAGTACTGGAAACAAGAAGACTGAGATGAAAATTATTTTCAAATGATCTTTATATAGATATCCTCCAGTGCAATTAATAAGACAGTTCACTAAGATGGTTCATTTACAAATAAAAAGACAGAATTAAATAGCTTCTCCACATAGAAGTGATTACTCATTAAACAAATATAATAAAAAAGAAACATAAAGATTTAATGACAACAGCACTAAAAATAAATCAACTACAACAACTACATAATACCTTAAGATCAAACTTAATACGTACTGAAGATTTATATGACTAAAATTATTTTAAAAATTTTAGGAAAATTAAAAAGATTTTGAATGACAGTATTCTCTAAGTCAGTCTATATGTATGTGAAATTCTAGTTAATATCTCAGCTGGATTCCTTTGATTGAAAAAAAAAGAAGATTCTAAATTTTTATGTAGAAGAAAAATGTTAAGATTTACCACAACAATTTAACAGATGGAATATGTTAATGAAATAAATTTTCATATCACTGTAAAATAAGATATCCTTTCAATTTCACATCTTTATATCGTCATTGGACTGAGACCAAACAAACAAACAAACAAAAAAGGAAGAATCTAAGAAATCTAGAGATAATCCGTTTTAATCATCTCCTATTCACTCCATTGGTGATGGAGGAATTTCTACCCTGGGGTTGTGGGGTGGTGGAAACAGGATACTTAGCACTAGAAAGATAAGCAGTTTATTAGTTACATATGCTCACATATTTCTTCAGGAGAAAAAAAACACTGCACCATGCAGGGCCACATGGAGGTTGCACTCAGGAAAAGAGTAAATAGCCAAAGGCTGTAGAAAGTAGACTTGTATAGTATTCAGTGGGGGCGGTACTCCCTAATTTATGCTGGAGGCTATGACTGGCATGTTTGAATAATTCCATGGCTGTTTCATGAAACACATTACTCAGGTATAAGCAGAAACTCTGCCTGGCACCCTCGATAAGGTAGGGCTGATAAAGAGGTTTGGTGGGCATGGGGACTCAGGGAGGCCAGTGGGGAAGGGAACTTGTGGTTAGGCTACTTGAAGCTCTCCTGGCTTTATTAGATGTCAAGAAAGCATGTAATATTGTGCTTTGATTTTAGACCTTTTACCACACAGCCATGAGAATTTAGTGCAAAGGTTGACAAACTTTTTCTTTAAAGGTCTAGAGAGTAAAAATTTTAGGCTTTTTGGGCAATATGGCCTGGGTCATAACTGTTCAATTCTGTTATAGCATAAAAGCAGCCATTGACAATGTGTAAACAAATGAGCATGCCTGTTTCCAATAAAACTTTATTCATTTAAACAAAAACAACAACAGGCAGCAGGCTGGATTTGGCTTGCATAACACAGTTTACGACCCCTGATTCAGTGGATGATAAGAGTGTTACTGCAATTGCACTACTGGGTATTTACCCCAAAGATACAGATGCAGTGAAAAGAAGGGGCACCTGCAACCCAATGTTCATAGCAACAGTGTTCACATTAGCCAAACTGTGGAAGGAGCCGAGATGCCCTTCAATGGATGAATGGATAGAGAAGATGTGGTCCATATATACAATGGAATATTACTCAGCCATCAGAAAGAATGATTGCCCAACATTTGCATCAACGTGGATGGAACTGGAGGAGATTATGCTAAGTGAAATAAGTCAAACAGATAAAGACAATTATCATATGGCTTCACTTATTTGTGGAACATAAGGAATAGCAGGGAGATTATTAGGAGAAAGAAGGGAAAAATAAAGGGGGGGAAACAGAGAGGGAGATGAACGGTGAGAGACTATGAACTCCAGGAAACAAACTGAGGGCTTCAGAGGGGAGGGGGTAGGGGACTGGGATAGGCCGGTGATGGATATTAAGGAGGGCACATATTGCGAGGAGCACTGGCTGTTACACACAAACAATGAATCATGCAACACTACATCAAAAGCTAAGAATGTTCTGTATGGTGACTAACATAATAAAAAAAGTGTTTTTGGAAATTATTGGGGGAAATTGATTATGTAATAAATTTTGTCTGGACAGACAGCTTTTTAAAAATAAAATCTTAAATATATGCTAAATGTTATGCTAAAATAAATTCCAGTCTGATTAAATATTTAAATGTAAGTAAATAAAGTACAAAGTGTGTATATATATATATATATATATATATATATATATATATAAACTCTTAAGTGGGTATGTAATCTTAGAATGTGGAAAGCTCTTTAAGTACAGATCTGCTATTATTCAGGTTATGCTAGGCTGTGATTTGGTGGGAGGAAAAAAAATCTCTCAAATCCTTCTGGTTTTCTCTAACAAATATTTATTTACTTATTTATTTTTGTTTTTGCTACATGTCTAATGTGGGCTGGGGGGGCTCATTTTCACTTGGTTAAAAGTGGAGGCTCTGAAGTCTTATTGTGCTGCTCTCTCAACACAGTGTGCTTATTTGGGAACAGTAATTGGGGACAGAAGGGTGTTATACAGTTCTGAAATGGCACAGATATGACACACATTTCTGCTCACAGCCCTTATCCAGAAGTAGACTGATGGCCAAGGGGGCCTACAAAGGGGACTGGGAAATTGTTGGAACAAAGATATCTGGGAAACAAGTCCAATTTATTCACGTTCACACCTGGGTATGAAGGATGTTTATTCTGAGTCCTTCAAGAGCTCAGGATTTCATGAGAAAACACACACACACACACACATACACACACACACACATACACACACACTGAAGAATATAATAGGCCCCAAAGTCATTAGAAATGAAGGACTTTGTACTTTAGAGCATGACGCATAACTCTAACCTCCACTCTCATGACTAACACCATTTCAGATCTCAGGTCTCAGGGGGATCCAGGACTTCTGCACTTGGACCTAGAGACAGGAGGCAACTGTATTCAACTATCATGAAAATGTTTTGCATTGCTAACTATGAAGATGGGTGCGGCTTTAGAATGCAGGTGGAATTTGAACAGTGGAAGCACTTAGGTAAGAAAAAGACAAATTAATTAATTAATTAACATGTCAAATCTTTCCTCTGGGTGTGAATTTAATGTTGTGAATATATATAATATTCACATATATTAGTAATATGTTTCCAGTATTGCCAATTGTCTACTTTGTTGCTATTTGAGGTTTTCAACTAACCCCTCCCAAGGTATCTACTTGTGTATCATCACACTATTTGTCTATTTGGAACAATTATATCTAGTGGCTCTGGAACATGTTGCAATATTAAGCAAATTCTGCTATTCTTAAATTTTTATATTCATTAGGATTGCCAGATAAAATATAGGACAGCCAGTTACATTTGAATTTTAAATTTAAAAAGTGGTTAACTTTTTTAGAATAGTACATCTTATATAGTATTTGGGACATACTTGTACTAAAAACTATTGAGGTTACCTGAAATTCAAATTTAATGGAGTGTCTTATATTTTTATTTGATAAAATTGGCAATATTCCTGAAGGACAATATTGATTGTTTACATTGACAATTAGGTGGATATTAAGGCTAGAATTGTGAATAGTTATGTCCAAATACATGCTGAGTATGATTTATAAAAATTTCAAAATATACATGCAAATTAATTTCATTAAATTTTTGTTCAAATTTGTGATTTTATTTTTTATTTTTAATAGAGAGTGATGAAGACTTTGGAAGAAAAATAACATTCCTGAAAATATATACTGTTTTTGATTGTTTACATTTGTTTCACATTCAAATTATATGCACTTGAATACATATCTACTTTATATTTTAATCTTTTATATCAGTATTGTCACTTGAACACAAATTAGGGGACAAACTTTGCATAACAACATAATTATTGATTTTACCCAAAGGGAAGGCAAGAAAAGCAAATTTTATGGAATAAATATACATTGATTTTTATAGTATATATGTATCTTCATATTATTAGTCGTTCAAATACTGTCGAGCCATCAGGAGAACTAAACATGAACAGTAATTATTAAATTCAGCTGTCTTTGATAATTTTTACTTTCAATCATATAAATATATGAAGACCATAAATTTCCATACTAATGGTCATCGTATGCCCCTTTGTTACCCGCTTCCCACACATATAAAAACACTTACTCATTTGTCTTGGGAGAAAATCTCAAATACCAACAAACCAAAACATTTATTTCCAAACCTAGGTTCTCTCAGTGATATTAGTAATTCCTATATCAGGTCCAGAAGGAGCTCCATACAATGTTCCAGAAATTCATGAATTTAAAGAAGTTACCTGTTGTCCCTTCCTCCATCCTACCCCAATATGCAGAGGTTGGATAGGGAGAGGATAACCACAATAAACATCCCCATTTGGAAAGAAGAAAAAGGAGAGATACCAGTCACAGGTTTGTAACAATTTTGAAATCCTTCTGGGAAAACATTCTTAAAGACCTTCTACTTTCTGGGTATAGAGAATTCTTTAAGTCTTGATTCTGCTCTTGGGGAGAAGCAACCTTATCTTTGCTCTTTAAGTCTCCAGGTGATGCCCTCTGGGAGGTTTGTTTTTTATTATTATTATTATTATCTTCTTTGACCCTTCTGGAAGGTCATGCAGCTTTTTTTTTTTTTTTTTGGTGCCTCCTGCGTGCAAAAATTTGAGAGTCAAAGGGTCATTTTAAGTCTCAAGCTCTTGGTGGTTTCTTTGGTAGAACTATATTTCAAAACTTAGTAGGCTTCTTATATTTTGGTTTTAGTAAATTCCACATGATAACAACTATACTCACAGTTCTCCTCCTCCTTGTCTTCCTCCTTGTCATTATCTTCTTCTCCTCCTTCTCCTCCTTCCCCTCCTTCTCCTCCTCCCTCTTCTTTTCTCCTCGCTCTCCTGCTTCCAACAGACTATCTACAATCATAGGTATGAAGGCTATACCCTTTGCCCAACCCTTGCCCTGAAGCAAATTAATCCACTGAAAAAATTTAACAATAGGTATATAGGCTACACTCTTGTTTTGATTTTTGCTTACATCATTTTAGCTGATGACCAACTTTATTGGGTATTTTTCCATTCAAAACCTCTTAACTTGAGTCTAGAAAAAGTCTTCTTCTTCAACATTAGAACCTCTGCTCTCTTTCATTTCTATTCACCACCTGCTGTCTGATTGCCAAGCCATAGCCTCCTCACCTAGGTTTTGGTTATAGTCGTTTCTCTCTTCTGGCATAAATTTATTATTAGTTATGGTAACACCATTCTATGCTTTAGATTCCTGTATCCAAAAAGTATTAGGTAATATGATTTAACTCTACCTTCTATCTGATGAAGAAAATAAAAACCCAGAGATTTTACGTCACTTCACAAATTCACATTCTTTACGATGTTAATTGTAGAGGTCAGGATTAGAACCCAGATCTGTCCATTTGCTGGCTATTGTTCTTTCAGTTTTACTATGGCACTGCCTGGAAACTGTGGTTCTCCTTCCTGACTGTGTTAGTCAGGTGTGATATAGTTATTTGTTCTCCAGTCAGGGTGTTATTTTGCCTAATGGAATGTCCAAGTCTTCAAACTTCCATATATATGATGACGTAGATATCCTTCATTGGTACACTGGTTTCTCTTCATGGGAGCTTTCCTCAGCTGTACCAGGCAGTTACTGCCACTACCATCCAAGTCCCCCAAGCACTTCACACAGTTCTTCCTCCCATTAACAGCACACCACATGTTTATTTTACTTTGGACTATAAGCTCCTTGAGGGAAAATCCTCTATCTTCTTCCTTTTTATCAGCCCTTGAAATAGTGCTTGGGACATACTAAGTATATATACATACAGAAAAAGTGGAGGTAGCATAAACAATTTAAAAATTTGTATGAAGCACCAGATTGGAGATGAAATGTGATAAGTGGGAATTCTGGGTACTACATTTTAATTCTCTTTCCTCTCATCCTCTAGTGTTTCCAAAGGATTTTTTCCCCAAAGGATCTAATGCTACATTGATCCCTACTTAGGATCTGGCTAGTAATTTTTGGATAACCAATAAACCATTTATTATTCTACCTATTATAAAGAATTCAAGTTTAAATAATCTTTCTAATGTGTGTGCTCCCCTTAAAAATATATATAGGTAGGTAGGCAGGTAGAGAGAGAAATTTTTTAGAGAGATTTATGGGTATTGTGATTTTTAAGAGGAATTTATGGGAATATAATAAGGTTAATTTTGATAATAATAATAAATTACTGGATTAGAATGAGAAACAATAAGAGCAAAAGAATATGATTTGTTAAATCTTAGATAAAACTTTTCATACTTTAAGTTTTCATAAAACTTTTCATACATACTTTCAAACTTCATATTTTAAGGGATGGACTTTTCTAAATATCCTCATAAGTATATAAAATATTATGAAAAACATTAAAAGGTTGAGATTAAAACATTTTATTAGTGCCATGTTTCAATTTTGAACAGTATTGCTAAACTGTATGCAAAGACAGAAGAAGAAATAGGCATTTTTGTACTTCTGCCCATCTGTACATCTCCCCAAGTTTTGTTATTCAGCAAACATAAAGAATTGGCTGCCAAGGGGCGCCTGGGTGGCTCAGCGGTTAAGCGTCTGCCTTCGGCTCAGGGCGTGATCCCGGCGTTCTTGGGATCAAGCCCCACATCAGGCTCCTCCGCTGTGGGCCTGCTTCTTCCTCTCCCACTCCCCCTGCTTCTGTTCCCTCTCTCGCTGGCTGTCTCTCTCTGTCAAATAAATAAAATCTTTAAAAAAAAAAAAAGATTTGGCTGTCAAATATGAATCACACAAATCAATGGTCTTACCCAATACTAAGCTTTGCTAAAATTTAAATATGCAAGAATTAAGATGTCCAAGCAATACAAAGAGAAGCCCCAGGGACCTTGCATGGTTCCTCGGCGTCTTTCTTCCCTTGTGGGACAAAAGGTCTTTGGACCAGAGTAATATTTAAGGCCTCTTACTGAAATTTGCCATAGCCTTACACAATGGAAAATGTCTTAGTCATAAAACATTTCCATTTGATATTCCAGTCATATAGCTTATATGATATTCTTTAGGAATCATGCTTCATAAATCCATTTATACTAGTCTTGTCCATCATAAGCAAATCTAACCAGGGATATTCTGGCAAGAGTATTCCATGGATAAGAACTCTTTCTAGGGGCACCTGGGGGGCACAGTTGTTAAGCGTTTGCCTTCAGCTCAGGGCGTGATCCCGGCGGCGTTCTGGGATAGAGCCCCACATCAGGCTTCTCTGCTAGGAGCCTGCTTCTCCCTCCCCCACTCCCCCTGCTTGTGTTCCCTCTCTCGCTGGCTGTCTCTCTCTGTCAAATAAATAAATAAAATCTTTAAAAAAAAAAAAAAAGAACTCTTTCTTCTGGCAAATACCATTAGTCTATTTACCAAGGGATTTAGTTACCAATATGTTTAAAAGAAGATTAGATAAAATTAATAGCTTTTTTCCTTCTCCAACAACATCCTCCCAATAATCATGGGTTAACTTATTTCTTCTCAATACATTTTTCATTTCCATGGTCAAAGTATAAATTATGTACATTCTGTCCTATAATTGGTTAATCTTATTCCACTTATCATAGTTTCTTTAATGCAGGATTGTTTATTTTGATTCATCTCTTGGTTGTCTGGACTTTGTCAAATAATTATTTTAAGAAATTCCAATAGATGCTTTTTACCTTGAGATTTCCCAAGTTTAACAGTTTTGGCCAGCTGTCTTAAATGATAGTTTGACATATAGAGTATGAGTTCAATGTTCCCCTCCAAACCTAGTAGACATTGGTCAACTTTCTTTCTTATCTTGATTGATAATGTTTTAAGCAGGGAGGGCAAATAGGTTTTAACTGAAGGGCAAACTGTAGTCAGTTAGTAGCAACAGACTACAGGAGTATATTCCAAGGTAGCATTTGGACTCTGCAGGAAGGAAGACCTTGATCAATTAGCCAAGTCTGGCAAATGCCCAGGAGCGAAGAGAGATGGCATAAATACCTTGTGTTTGCCAGGCCAGCTGGAAATATCACCTTTTCCAAGGCTGATGGCATTTCATTAGAACATTTTTTGAAAATAAAAATCTATTTGGATACAGAAGAATCCATTTCTAATGATAGAATTCTGAAAATGCAAAGAGAGATTTTGCAATAGCTTCAAAAATATAGAGGGTTAAAATGAGAGAATTCAAAAGACAGACTGACAAATATAAAAGAAGAAAAATAGCAAAGATATCAGAGTTAAAAAAAATGACACAATAAATATGATCAAATAGCTCTCAGAGTAGCTCATACCTTTCAAAGAAAAAATATGCATTCTTCACAAACATATGAAACATTATAAATACAGATTATGCTGTAGGCAAGAAGGAATTGCCTCTCATTAAAAAACAGCATATTTTCTAATCTTGATGAAATGAAATTAGAAATCAATAATACATTCATGGCTAATGCCCTCCAAATCATGTTGGGAATTTAAATTTCACACTTTTGAATGATAAACTGGTTAAAAATGCTACTAATAGAATATAGAAACTACTTAAAATAAATGACTTTTTTTTTCAAGCCAGTGGAAAGTAGCTAAAGCTGTTCTCAGAGGGTATTTCATAGCCTTACATATACTAGATATGGATAAATAGAATAATTGAATAGTGATTATCCAAATATCCAACTGAAAAAGAAAAACAAGAATAGTTAAACCAAAATTTAAAATAATATAAAAGGATTAGATCAACTTACTCTAATTGTATCATAACCAAAACAATTTTTCCCAAATAGTTTATTCTTTGAAAATCAGATAATTCTCTAAGTAAATAACAAAGAATATACAATTAAACCCTCTTAGAAAGTAAAAAGGTAACAGTGCTACAAATATGTTTCCTTTTGTTTAATTCTAAAGTAAGCTACAAACAACAAATAATTTTTAGAAGTTTAAAGAAATGAATATCTTAAAGTACAAGGAAAAAAACACAGAAAGTATTCCCCCACCTCAAAAAGCCAAGTATATTGTTCACTAATAGAAACGAATCTCTAGCCCAACAATCTCTATTCCTAAAGGAAAACCCATACAGTGAGCAGGATGTTTAACATTAGAACCTTTAAAGGACTAACATATTTTTTATTATTACATTATATTCATATATTACTCATTTAATTTAAAGTGGATAAAAATTTAATTTAAAAACAAGTAAGGAACAGACTCTTAACTATAGAGAACAAACTGATGGCTATCAGAGGGGAAGTGGGTGGGAGAGGGTTGACCAAGGTATAGGGATTAAGGAATGTACTTGCTGAGATGAGCATCAGGAAGTGTATGGAACTGTTGAATCACTACATTGTACACCTGAAACTAGTATTACACTGGAATAGTGCACGAAGATTAACTAACTGGAATTAAAAACTTAAAAAATATGAAAACAAGTAAGCAACTAAGCAAAATGAAGCCAGCCTCTAGCTTTTGCCTACTCCTTCTCAGTTTCATTCTCATATTAGTCCACGACCTGCTCTTTTTCATTTAGACTCAGAAGTCAGACTCCTTAAATCAAGACACCAGCCTATTCTCTACATCTCTTCTCTATGACTCTTTTTTCTTCTTCTCAGATGCCTTTGAATTCTTTTTTTCAAGATTTTGTTTGTTTGTTTGCTTGTTTAGAGAGAGAGAATACGAACAGGAGGAGGGACAGAGAAGAGGGAGAGAGAGAATCCCAAGCTGACTCTCTGCTGATCAAGAAGCCCCACTTCGGGCTCAATCTCAGCACCCTGACATCATCACCTAAGCCAAAATCAAGAGTCAGATGCTTAACCAACTAAGCCAGCCAGGAATCTCTTGTCTGATGCCTTTGATGTTCATTTTAAACCGGTTTCTTCTACATTGGAGCACATATGTGGAGGAAGTTCAGCAAGACATTGCTACTCACACAGTGTCTTTTGCCTGGAAAACACCTTAGAGATGAACCTGGATGAAGGATGACATCTTCTTGGGGTGGGGTGGGGTGGAGATGCTAACTGAAATTCTACTTCCTGAACAACCCTGCTCAGTGTTAATGTTAAGATATGTGCACAACATCTTTTCTTCAATCCACTCAGCTTTAGATTTAGTAATATTTTCTGAGATTCTTTTATGTGCTCAGAACTGTGTTCCTGGCTGAATAGGCTGATCTTCACAGAAATCTCTCATTTAACCTCCATACTGTCTCCTTTTACAGATCCCAAACTGTCTCCACTTGGGTTCCCCAGGAAGCAGATTCTGAGCTAGAGTTTCATCTGCTGAATATTGGGATCCACTCCTGTGGAGGGGATGGAAAGGACAGGGGATTGGAAAGAGAAGTCCAGTTGCCATGCAGTCCTGCTGACAGCCTCAGCCAACCTTTGTACACAGACACCCATGAAGAGCCCTAAACCTGTGATGGCCCCTCAGAGCTGCTCCTGCTGAGTGGAATGCCTACACTCTTATAGTCCCACAGCCATCAGTCATCAAGCATGGACTATCTCAGAAAGGGCCATGACTTTATACTAGGTGATTCTTGACAATGGAAGTAATCCCTGAAGGGCTGACAAGACTGTCTGCTAATAGTCCTCCCAGCAACTGGTGCAGCTATCCATTTTTGAAGGGAAATCTGTGCACCATGTCTATATGTGCGCTATATATGCCCTGCTGTATACATCTAAGGGATGATAGCAGACATTGCTTCCAGGATTGAAAGACTTTCTATTATATCTCAGCTGTCTCTGTGGCCTTTTCACTAACAGAATATTCCTCTGTGGGGGTGAGGATTGTTCCAAGTGAGTCAGGTGAGAGGCAACTAGGTGCAAGTGAAATTAAAAAGAGAAGAGTTTAAATCTCGACTCTTCAATGGTTGGCTGTGTGACTCTGAGCATAGCAATCATAACAGTGAACATTTGTTGGATCTTTGTTATATACCAGTGACTGTTTTACATGTATTAATCTATCTGATCCTTTGTTTCCTTGATTATAGGCAATAATACCTGCTGAACAGCTTTGCAATGTGAATTAAATGAGCTAACATATTATCTAAATCTCTGCATAGAATGGGCTTATCACAGATGTCAGTTTATTCCTCCCTCTTCCCCATAATGCATGAATGATCTAGATCCCCCCATACAAGGATTGCTTTAGAAGTCTTGACATATGATAACATTTATAATGATGGTTACTATAGCTGCCAATTTATCGGGAGTTTACTGTTTTCCAGTCAGTGTGCTAAGCCTTTCACATAGACTCGTTGAGTCCTCATACATTTCTCTGACAGGAATTTGATCCCCTTGAGTCTGTCTTGCCCTGAAAAGAAACCCCAGAAAAGAACATTTCTCTTCCCAAACCACTACCACCATCGTTCATCATTCCCTCCATTTGAACACACACACACACACTTCATCTTAATTCTCTTTTTTTAACTGCCTTCTTTCTGCTTCTCTTTGCTTCCATCTCTAGACATATTTAAATTTTTTTCTTTTGTTTTATATTCCGAATTATTTCATGCTCAGAAATTACAGTCTCAGAGAGAAAGAAAAGAATCCTCCCCTTTGCAAAGCTCAGCACGAGTGGGAATCCTGCCATTGAACAGTCTGTCCATGTTCAATTTTAGCATCATATAATTTCCTGCATAATTGTTTAAATGTCCTCGTTCTCATCCCTGTCGCTCCCCCCACACTTTGCTATTTTTTAAAGAAAGCATCCAAACTGCGTGTCTCGTTCAACAGGGAACTTCACAGAGGACAAATGCCAGGCTGCTTCATATGCCTCGACTTACCGCAACACCGAGGAGGACAGTCATGCAGCCAGAACAGAAGTCCTCCAGCCTCTGCTGCCTCTGGTGACCTCTCTTCTCTGCCAGCCGCTTCAAGGCCAGGCATGTGAAAATTCCTCCTGTGTTTGTGTCATTCGAGTCCCAAATATCACATAACCAAAAATATTAAAATAAAACTGCTCATAACATTTTCCTGAATGCCATCTGGGCCCCACTGGAAGCTGACACTATCTGTCAAACTCAAGATAACCACATTTGTATGTGTTAATGTTTGTCATAATGGATTTCACTTTAATGCCCCAATTACATTTATGACATTCTTTCAACCGAGTGGCACTAATGACTTTCATTATTATTTATGCTCCTCCTTAATTATAAGACTCTCACCTCTCTCATTACACACACTCCTTCATAACCCCCTCACTTGCATACATGCTCTCTGGTATGAGGCTAATGTGCCTTGGCTTCCAATTTCAGAAAACACAATGATTAATTACTCTTGTTAAATCGCCCTACCCTAGGGTGATCAGATTGGCAAAATGAGAAGGGCCAGATTGCTACTCCAGAAGGATTTCCCAGGACACCTGTCAAAAAGAAAAAAAAAAAAAAGAGGAGCCCCCAACCCCCAAATAAATAAATGCATGTCATCCATGCTTGTTTTAGCTCTGGATGAATCACAAGGAGATACAAGTTTAAATTAAAATAAAATAACAAAGCTTTGGTACAAATGTTTTGCTTTGTAGATTATGGTAGCAAGACTTCATGAAATCACTGGGAACTAAGCATTGTCATGCAGTATAGTGCTCCTTCCATCAATTAAAATAGTCTCCAGAACACCTGCTGTGGGAGATTGCAAACATTGCACCAATTCTTTCAGCTCCTCCATCAAGGAAAGGAATTTCTTTTATGCCCTCTAAATCTAGGCTGGGTTTATGATTTGATTTAGCCCAAAGAATGTGGCAGAAGCAACATTGTATTTGTTGCTAGCCTCAGTCTCAAGAGGTGTTACAGATTCCACTCTGCTTTCTTGGTCCCTCCACTATTTCTATGGGAACAAACCCAGGCTCTCCAAATGGGTAAAGGCCCATTGTTCCAGACAGCTCCAGTTGACTTACAAGCTAAATGCAGATGCATTTTCTTGCCCAGCCAAGAAAAGCCAAATTCATAACACACCATCCAGTTAAGTCCAGTCTAAATTGCTAATCTGCAGAACTCTGACCTCAGGAAATTATTGTTGTTTCAAATGTTTTGGTGTGGTTTATTACACAATGCAAACTAACTGGTATACTTGTCAAAAAAGAGGCATCTGGCCATCAGATATATGATGAAGGTTGAGGAGAAGACTAATCGTTTTGCAGTAAGTACCAAAAAAAAAAAAAAAAAAAAAGAACTCAGCAGATCTGAGAAGGAGCTAGTGTTCAAACCTAGGACTCTTTGACTCCAAAGATGATATATGTCCAAGCAGCACACTTCCTGGTACACAGATCCAGACCACCTCACCTCAGGAAGCAGCATTTCCTGTGTTCCCTGTGCTTTCCCTTTCCCTACTGCTCTAGCCACTGCTGGAAAGAAGAGGTAGCTGGGGGCAGGGAAGGTGGAGGGGGATGGGTGGTGGTGGTGGTGGACAGAGCCACCTGGTTCTGTCCTCATCCTCATCGGGAGGCAGACTTGGCCCCTTCAGATATCTTTTATAAACTGATGGACTTGAGTTAGGGACAGCCACTTAAACCACAGCCATTGGCACATCTAGGCAGAGCCATAAATTTTATCAAATGCTGGATTTCAGTGAATAAAATGCATTTGCTCAGAGGTATGAGTTATGATTAAAGAGTGAATGTCTGCTTAAAAGACTGAGCATTTTTTAGGATAGCCCCCAGAATCACTGTTATTAGTATGCTGGCCATTTTCTCCTTCTTCGTAGAAAATTTTCCATCTAAAACCACAGTGTCTTAAAAATCAAGTCAGTCTCACTGAGACTCTTGCTGAGAAACTAAAAAAGGTTGAATCCCTTATTTTTAAACTATTATGTGTCTACATTTGATTTAAAATAAATACAAGTTGAAAAAATAATATTTACAATGTTCCTGAATAATCTATATCCTAATTTGAAATGAATTTCCTCCTTATTCCATTTTGTTTTTATTTATTCTTACCTATTTCAAATTTCATGTATCTATAATTCTGAGGGAAACTTTATTTTGTATACTATTTAATAATTTATTAAAAATATTTACTCACTTAAAAAAAAAAACACACACCAGTACTCACTTTTCTGGTATTTTACTCAAGCTTAGCCTCAATCCCACCTATGAATAGACCACCCCTTATCCCTAATCAGTCTCTGTAAAAATATAAACTGACTTCTGATATCCCTTTAAAATCTATAAAACTCATTATTTTGTTAAAAAAGGCATCTATACTTCACTTATATTAGAAGTATGCTACAAACACTGAAGTAGAATGCATTTGTATATTGAGGTTTTCCAAGAGTTTTAGTGGTCTTAATTTTGGAGGCTAAAGTGTTTTTTTTTTAATTTAAGTTTTTATTTATTTTTAAAAATTTTTTATTTATTCATTTGAGAGAGAAAACAAGAGAGTCCACAAGTGGGGGGGAGGGGAAGAAGGAGAGGGAGAAACAGACTCCCCACTTAGCAAGGAGCCTGACACAGGGCTCAATACCAGAACTCTGAGATCCTGACCTGAGCTGAAGGCAGACACTTAACCAAATGAGCCACCCAGGTGCCTCTTTAAGTTTTTATTTTAATTCCAGTTAGTTAACAGAGTGTTATAGTAGATTCAGGTATGCGATATAACAATTCAGTGCTTCCATACATGACCCTGTGCTCTTCAGGACAAGTGCACTCCTTAATCCCCATCACGTATTTCAACCCATCCCCCCCCCACCTCCCCTCTGATAACCATCAGTTTATTCTCTGTAATTAAGAGTTTTCTTGCTTTCTCTCTCTTATTTTCTTCCCTTTGCATATATGTTTTGTTTCTTAAATTCCACATATGAGTAAAATCATCTGGTATTTGTCTTTCTCTGACTTATTTCCTTTAGCATTAAACTTTCTAGCTCCATCCATGTTGTTGCAAATGGCAAGATTTTATTCTTTTTTATGGGTGAGTACTCTTCCATTGTGTATATATACCACTTCTTGATCTATTCATCTATTGATGAACACTTGGGCTGCTTCCTATCTTGGCTATTGTAAATAATATGGCTATAAACATAGGTGTATGTAACCCTTTGAATTAATGTTTTTGTATCCGTTGGGTAAATACCCAGCAATGTAATTGTTGGATCACAAAGTAGTTCTATTTTCAACTTTTTGGAGAAACTCCATACTGTTTTCCAGAGTGGCTGCACCAGTTTGCCTTCTTAACAATAGTGCCTGGGGGGCCCCTTCTTCTCCACATCCTCGCCAACATCTGTTGTTTCTTGTATTGTTGATTTCAGTCATTCTAATAGGTGTGAGGTGGTACCTTATTGTAGTTTGATAATAGGTGATGATGAGCTTCTTTTCCTGTGTCTGTTGGCCATCTGTATGTGTTCTTTGGAGAAATGTCTATTTATATCTTATGCCCATTTTTTAATTAAATTATTCATTTTGGGGGTGTTAAGTTTTATAAGTTCTTTATATATCTGAGATACTAGCCCTTTATCAGATAGGCCATTTGCAAAGATCTTCTGTCATTCTGTAGATTGCCTTTTAATTTTGTTGATCGTCTCTTTTGCTGTGCAGAAGCTCTTTACTTTGATGTAGTCCCAATAGTTTATTTTTCCTTTTATTTCCCTTGCCTCAGGAGAACCTATCTAGAAAAAAGTTGCTATGGCTGATGTCTAAGAAGTTACTGCCTGTGTTCTCTTATAGGATTTTTAATGGTTTCAGCTCTCACATTTAGGTCTTTAATCCATTTTGAATTTATTTTTATGTATAGTGTAAGAGAGTGGTCCAGTTTCATTCTTTTGCACCTTACTGTCCAGTTTTACCAACACCATTTGTTGAAAAGACTGTATTTTTCCCATTGACTATTCTTTCCTGCTTTGTTGAAGATCAACTATACAATTGTGGGTTTATTTCTGGATTTTCTATTCTGCTCTATTACTCTATGTGTCTATTTTTGTGCCAGTACCATACTGTTTTGAACACTACAGCTTTGTAATGTAACTTCAATTCTGGAATTGTGATGCCTCCAGCTTTGTTTTTCTTTTTCCAAGGTGGGTTTGGCTATTTGGGGTCTTTTGTGGTTCCATACAAATTTTATGATTGCTTCTGGTTCTGTGAAAAATTTTGTTCATATTTTGATAGGGATTATGTTAAATGTGTATATTGCTTTGGGTAGTATAGATATTTTAACACTATTTGTTCTTCCAATCCATGAGGTGAAATTTCTTTCCATCATTTTGTGTCTTCTTAAATTTCTTCCATCACTGTTTTATAGTTTTCAGAGTACAAGTCTTTCACCTTTATGGTTAGGTTTATTCCTAGTATCTTATTATTTGGGGTGCAATTATCAATGGAATTGTTTTCTTAATTTTTCTTTCTCGTGCTTCATTATTGGTGTATAGAAGTACAACAAATGTCTGTACATTGATTTCGTATCCTGTGACTTTCCTGAATTCATTTATCAATTCTAGCAGGTTTTTTTTTTTTTTTTTTTTTTGGTGGAGCCTTTCAGGTTTTCTATATATGGTATTATGTCATCTGCTAATAGGGAAAGTTTTACTTCTTCCTTACTGATTTGGATTCCTTTTATTTCTTTTTGTTGTCTTGCAAACCAGGAATAAATACCACTGATTGTGGTGAATAAATTCTTTTAATATATTGTTGAATTCAGCTTGCTAGTATTTTATTGAGAATTTTTGCATCTGTGTTCATCAGGGATATTGGCATATAGTTCCTTTTAATGGTATCTTTATCTGGTTTTGTTATCGGTATTGCTGGCTTCACAAATGAATTTGGAAGTTTTCCTTCCTTTTGCTATGGTTTAAGAAGAATGGGTATAAACTCTTATTTAAATATTTGGTAGAATTTGCTTGTGAAGCCATCTGGTCCTGGACTTCTGTTTGTCTGGATTTTATTTGTTTGCTTGCTTGTTTGTTTTTTTTGTTTGTTTGTTTACTATGGACTCAATTTCTTTGCTGGTTATCAGACTGTTCAAAATTTCTATTTCCTCCTGTTCAGTTTTGGTAGTTTACATGTTTTTAGGAATTTATTCATTTCTTGCAGTTTGTCCAATTTGTTGGCATATAATTTTACAAAATATTCTTCTATGATTGCATTTTTCTGGTGTTGGTTGTTATTTTTCCTCTCTCATTTGTGATTTTATTTATTTGAGTCCTTTCTCCTTTTTTCTTGATAAGTCTGGCTAGATGTTTATCAATTTTATTGATGTTTTTGAAGAACCAGCCCCTGGATTCATTGATGTTCTGTTTTTTGTTTTATTTTGTTTTTTAGTTTCTATATTATTTATTTATGCTCTAATCTTTATTGCTTCCTTCCTTCTGCTGGTTTTAGGTTTTGTTTGTTGTTCTTTTTGTAGTGCCGTTAGGTAGGAAGTTAGGTTATTTCAGATTTTTCTTGCTTCTTGAGGTAGGCCTGGCTGCTCTAAACTTCCCTCCTAGAATCACTTTTGCTGCATCCCAGAGGTTTTGGACCATTGTGTTTTCATTTTCAATTCTTTCCATATGCTTATTTATTTTTATTTTTTGATTTCCTGGTTGATTTCCATTGTTTAGCAGCATTTTATTTAACCTCCACATATTTGTAGTCTTTCCAGATTTTTTCCTATGGTTGACTTCTAGTTTCATAATGCTGTGGTCAGAAAAGATGCATGGAATGATTTCAGTCTTCTTGAATTTGTTGAGGTTTGCGTGTTAATACATGATATATTCTGAAGAATATTCTGTGTGCACTTGAAAAGAAGGTGTATTCTGATGTTTTAGGATGAAATGTTCTGAATATATCTGTTAAGTCCATCTGTTCTATGTGTTTTTTAGAGCCATTGTTTTCTTGTTTATTTTGTTTAGATGATGTGTCCATTGCTCTAAGTGGGGTGTTAAGGTCCCCTACTATTATTTTATTATTATCAATCAGTTCCTTTACGGTTGTTATTAATTTTTTAACGTACTTGGTTGCTCCTATCATGGGTGCATAAATATTTATAATTATTATATCTTTTTGTCAGATTGCCCCCTTTATTGCTATATAGTGTCCTTCTTTGTCTCTTGTTACAGTCTTTATTTTAAAGTCTGTTTTGTCCAATATAAGTATTGCTACTCTGGGTTTCTTTTGCATGATAAATCTTACTCCATCCTCTCACTTTCAATCTATAGGTGTCTTTAGGTCTAAATGGGTCTCTTGTAGGCAGCATATAGATGAGTCTTGTCATTTTATCCGTAGGGTGCTATGTCTTTTGATTGGAGCATTTAGTCCATTTATATTCAAAGTAATTATTGATAGATGCATATTTATTGTCATTTTATTACGAGTTTTGCTGTTGTTTCTGAAGGTTTTCTCTGGTCCTTCCTCCTCTTTCTCTCATGTTTTGCTGATTTTCATTACTGATGTATTTGGATTTCTTTCTTTATTCTTTGCATATTTATTGGTGGTTTTTGATATATGGTTACCACTAGGTTTGTATATAACTTCTGCATATGACAGTCTATATTAAGTTGATGGTCATTTAAGTTTGAACCATTGTTTTCTGCTCTCCTCTCCACATTTTAGGTACTTGGCTGGTTTAATGGTCATGAACTCCTTTAGTTTTTATTTGTCTGGGAAACTATCATGGAGGCTAAAGTCTTAAGTGTATTCTTACTGTCAGATAGTTACAGATAGAAAGACAACTGACAGAAAGTATTAATGCAGCCCCTGTTGCCTTTCCTGTTGGACTTTGTGGTCATGTGGTAATGTACAGGCCACATTAGTTTTCTGCACTAGTTTTCTGCAGAAATCTACACAATGAGGTGGGTGGGAATGCCCACCACTCACCCAAACTACGGTTGTTGATGAACTCTCTATATAATTCTTCCATGGCTAAGGTTATCCTGTCTTGCTATAAGTTAAATATCACTCACATTTTCTCCTGTTCTTGAACTTCTAAGCTCCAAAGTTTTATAAGTTGCAACTTCCCTAGAATAATAAAGTCCAGTGGCAAATCCTAAGACTATTGCCTGGTGGGCTACATCAGAATCACCTGGATGGCCTTATAAAATATTTGATCTTATGTTCTGACCTAGGAAATTTTAATTTATTAATTCCAGAATGGGGCCAAGAATTCCATTTTGTTAGCGGGCTTTTGAGATTCATTGTCTGTCGAATTGTTTCATGTGAGGAGATGAAAGAGTGAAATGAGTTTTATTCTAAGTGGCAAAAATGTTATCCTTGTCTCTGTGCCCAACCCCTGATATTTGTTACTAAGGAGACCTGGGAGATTAACCATGGTAAAGTAGAAGGCGACATGCATGTGAGGTCATTATTACAAGTCTTTGCTGTGTGACCTCAAATAATCACTTAACTTTTCTGGCTAGCAATATCTTCCCCTGTAAAAAACAAGGTTTTAGATAAGATGGCAGTCACTATCTTTGATCAGGTGACAGGTAGCTTCTTTCAGGGTTACTGCGGCTGTGAGTCTGAGCAGTAGTTGAACAGGTCAGGCCATACAAGAGATCCACAAGTTGAGTACTCCTCTTTGATTTGTTTACAATGTTAAATGGGACTGTGTCTAGAGAAAGGGCTCCAATGATGAAAGTCTGGACAAGATGTCCCCAAGGGCCTTTCTGGTTCTGCCTTTCTATACAAATAGCCATTAAAAGGAGAATTACACCAGAACAGGATCACTTGAGAAGTAAGGTTGATAACAGAGTCAGACCCACAGTTATGGAGCAATTAGTAGCAGCTCTGTCAGAAAGACTTACAGCAAAGCATGGTCTCTCATTGATTTCTACAGCTATTAGAGACTAACTCCCCAAGCTAAGAAAACAAGCCTGGTAATCACGATTAGAACTCAATAATTGTGACCCTTGACTTGTTATGCTGTGCCTTGTTATACAAGGCAGAGCACTAACCACAGTTGCTACATAATAACTTCTCATAGTACATCTTCAGTATTCAGAGAAAGTAGCTTGGCTTATTTTGCACACTCTTACTCATTCTTTGAGATCTTGCTCATATGCCACCCCATCAGAGAAACCACTTCTCATCCTGCACATCTCCATGCAGGGAAGAATTAATCATTCCCAAGCCTGAGTTTTCTCAGCATCTAATGTGAATAGTAAATAAAAATAACAATAATGAATATAATTTCTTCTCTTAACTAAGCTTTTTTTCTTATCTCAGGAACTCCCTATGTTTTACCCAAATAATAATAATCATTTCACTTTAATCAGTCTTTCTCCACCATCAGATTGAGCACTGCCTGGAGTTTAGCAGTCTTTTTGGTTAGTGAATGAATGAATGTGTTCTTTATACCTTCTATGTTCTCATTCTCCCAATCCTCCTATACTCTCTTGGCTCCAAATCAAGGATGCTTGTCCTAACTCAGTGAATCAGCGAGACTGTGATCTAATGAAAAGAAAATGCACTGAGGTGTGGCTGACCAGTGGACTAACTCATCAGATCTTTACTTTCCCCAAGAGAGACATGTTAGCTTCCCTAATCTCCAACTGGTGTTAAGAGTAGATGCAGTATTTTAAGTTGAGCTTTCTTGCTTCCTGGAACTACTGTAGGATCCTCTGTCCTCTAAAACCCAAAGCACAAAACTTCAGTTTCATGCTGTCCTTTTCTAAATGTTCCAGCTGTTTGGTTCCCAAGGAATTTAACTCTTCATAGACTATCAGCTCTATGATGATGTGGACCTTGAACCCTTGTTGCATAGAGCACCTAGCAAAGTAAGCCTCCATCATATTCACTAGAAAACATGATTTGCTTCTTGAAGGTTGTAAACTGTGAGTGGGACAGGGAGACTGGGGAAGTATAGAGAAATCATTTTATTATTGGGCCCATCATCATTGAGGGTTCTGTGCTTTTGAGTTAAGATGATTTTACTTTGTAAGTAGTGTGTTAGTCCCTGTTCTGCTAATTCCTAAGGAACTCTGGACAAGTTCCTTATAACGTTTAAGACTCAGTTTCTTACCTGCAAATTGTGTGATACTAGCATTGATATCTTTGTATTTTTGTTACAATTTAAATGAGTCAATGGATATAAACACTGTAATCAACATTGTATCAGGGATGACAAAGGAAATGTTCTAAGTATAGAAAAATTTTAATTAGATATTAAAAATTATCCTTTGTTTATGCACTGATTCTAAATATAGGCTTTTAATGTTAAAGCATGTTATCATTTCTGGGGTAGATCCTGATTTTCAAAATTAAGTTGTGATTTGTCTTGGATTTGACATCTAATGGTGAAGAACCCTAAAGGAAGTACCAGAAAACAATAAAGATGATAAAGTGGATTTTTTATATAAAAATGACTGCAGTAATTTGGCTCCAGGCATCAGAAATGATTTGTAATATGATTTTGGTCTTCCTCTGTCTGGTGGTGGAGTTCTTGAATCTGGGCTGGGCTTGTGACTTACTTTAGACAGTAGACTGCACCAAACAAGAGTAAGTGTCAGTTTCAAGCCTTGGTCTTAAAGTTTTCAATGCCAATGTTTGTTCTTTCAGGAGCCTGCCTGGTCACCATGAGAAATTCTACAGCAGTGCTGCTGGGGGGTGAGCAGAGACATATGGCACTGTTGCCTCTATATCACCCACCAACAGCAGGCAACTCTCAGACACATAGTTCTTCCGCAGAACTAAGGCTAACAACATATTCAAAGGAGAACCCAACTAAGACCAAAAGGATCACACCGCTAAGTCCAGGCTAAATTGCCAACACACAGACTTGTCAGCTGCATAAATGGTTGTTGTTTTAAGCCACTGGGTTTGAGAGTGCTTTATTATGTAGCAATAGTTAACTAATACACAGGGCACGGGCTTTGAGATATGCCAGTCAGATATTTGATAAGGGTTTCTATACCACATAAATGTAAATAATAGCATGTTGTTTGACTCTGTCATATGTATATTGAACTGGATTTCCCCCAATTGTAGGATAGTCATACTTCTATGAGTTGGAAAAGGCCAGTAAGAATCAGATAGATTTGGCTTGAACACCTACATAGCTCAAACTTTATTCCAATTTAAAAATGCAACCTCAAGGGGTGCCTGGGTGGCACAGTGGTTAAGCGTCTGCCTTCGGCTCAGGGCGTGATCCCTGCGTTATGGGAACGAGCCCCAAGTCAGGCTCCTCTGCTGTGAGCCTGCTTCTTCCTCTCCCACTCCCCCTGCTTGTGTTCCCACTCTCGCTGGCTGTCTCTATCTCTGTCAAATAAATAAATAAAATCTTAAAAAAAAAAAGTAGAATTCCTCTTAAAAAAAAATGCAACCTCAAGCACACAAGTACACCTTCATGTTTGACTTTTCCATAAAGTCCTAGAGACCTTCATTGCTTGATCTATAAGGTTGCAAAGTGAGACTTTTCAATTATGATATGTAATAGTTCAACAACAGCTAGAGAGTAAGGAGAATATGATTTTCCTTGCTATCATTCTGTGAATCATAATTCCACCCTATCCCAAACTTGCTCATTGTTCTTGCTTTTTGAATGCTATCAAGTTTAATCAGATAATGTCCACAAAACATAGCTTATTCCCTAGAGAAAGGCTCTCTTTTTAAAAGATGCTTTGTACAAGGAGGGTTACATTAACGTTCCCCCGTACCCATTATCTCCTTTCTCTCCTTCCCTCCTTCCTCCCTCCCTTCCTTCTTTCCTCCTCTCTTTTTAAAATTTTCCTCTTCGATGTAGATTGTCCACTGTGGTTGTTAATGAACAGCTTTGTTGATCACCATGCTTCTTTGTTTTGAATAAGGTTGCATTTATGGTGACATTTAATTTTCTTAATTAGTGCATAATCAGAAAGGTAGAACATAAAAGTCATGGGCAATATCTTCCCATCAGTAATTCTACATATAATCAAAGAAACATTGAGTGAGAGGAATGTCAAAGGAAAACAGACAAACGAAAAACTCAAAAGACCAAAAGAATTAGAAGAAGATACAAAGAAATCAAGCCCACTTTATGAAACAATGAAAATCCCAAAGAATATCAAACTCATATCAAAGATAATCCCCAAAGTATAAATGAGAAGAATCTGAGGACTATAAAAAGTTTGATAATGTCAAAATAAATTTTATATTTGCTATTGAAGAAAACTATAAGTCTTTTTGAACTTTGCTTTGAAAATCAGAGCAAAAGTAATACAGGCATTAAGTACTAATTTGATCTGTGCTAATGGAGTTAAATAAAAATTAAAAGTTTGCCTTCCTTGCCTCCTGACCTAGTTAACTCCCTAGAAGTGAACATAACCATTTCAGGTGATCAACACTGTAATTTAAAGTGGGAACTCTCTCCATTGCCTTTTGAGGTGGTCTATTGGATCCCTGAGTTGGATCTGTCATATTCTCTCCTCTCTCTCCTTCATTTTACTTGGTTTTGCTTTATTTTGCCAGAGTTCACTTTTTCCCCATGATAGTTAATAGAAATTAAATTTGTGAGTCCATTTCTGAGTAAGTCTTTATTTTGCCTTCACACTTTACTTTGTTCAGTGCTTGGGGCTCATCCTTGAGGAATGTTCTCTCTGGGAAGTCAGTCACCATGTCGTAGAGCATCTCAATGGAAATGATGAAAAATAAATCACCATTTTAAGTCACTATAATTTAGGTATATTTGCTCCAGAGCCAGTTGTCCACAGTTACACTGGGAGGCCTCATTTCCTCCAGGAAGTTATGTTATTTCTTCACAAAGGATCACTTTGATTTCATTCTGGAGGTTGAATGAGCTGTATCCATGACTCTTTATAAAGGACAGGAAAAAGAAAAGATGTGATTGACACGTTTATTCCATAAGTAGTTTTCAAATTGACCATTTTGGTTTTTGTCCCTTTCATTCCCACTCTCTGAGCCTCACTTCTCCAAGTTTGAATTTCTCCATTCAGAGAAGAGCATTTTTCATCTTTTTCAGCCACTTCCAAAGGACACTTGGGGCCGTTTCTCTCTGCTCAAGTTTGCCCATCCATCCATTTCCATTCACTTGTTATCATCCAGAAATTTGTCTAAATTTTCAGAGCTGACAAGGACATGGACTTTCTCTCTTCTCAGTGTTGTTTTCACTCTTTCATCTTAAGAAGACATAGTCTTTCACTACAAATATATAATCATTGTTATTTATCACGCCTCTAACATTGAAATTGCATAGATATATCAAAAAGAGTGCCTGATTGTAGCACATTTTAATGTCCTAACCAGGCAGTTACATCCCGAATAACAAACATATAGCTGTGGTATCTTTTCAAACCTTGAATTATGATTTGTTCTCTTGTCCACTACATGACTGCATGAGCGTGCTGAAGAATTTAAACTTCCTACCACGAGTATCTTTTGTCATCTCCTACCATGCTTTTGTAGATATACTTTAAGAGGATTCATGATCCAATGCTTTTCTCAGTTATTATTATTATTATTATTATTATTATTATTATTATTTACATAGTAATTTGCTTTTGCTTTTTTTTCTGGCTTCTAGAAGATTATCCCCAAGGTCTTCCTCTAGTCACCTGTATAACTGGGTCAAGAATCTTCCAGATGACCAGAGTAGTTAGGAGTTGCCTGGACGGCAAGTTGTGTTTAGTTTTAAATTGAAGAAGTAGCTAAGGCTCGGGGTAGGAAAAGTGGTGATAAGAGTAATGTCCATTCAATCATCACAGAGCCTAATGTTTGAAATATATCACCGATTTTATCCCCAACCCTCCCTCTCATAGATCCAATTCACCAAACCAGACTAGTTTTCCCTTATAACAGATACCTAATGCTTTCACTCCATGTCATTACTCAGGAGATTTTTCCCATCTGAAAGGCACTTTCAATCCTATCTTTGTTTGTAAAAATTCTCCTAAGCCAACTTAAATGCTGCCACATTCAGAAAGTCTATGACATTCTCCCAGCTGAATTTTCTTTCTCTTCTGGATAATCAGTCATAACACAACATCTATCACTTTTTGTAGTTTTCTGTTATTTGTGAATATTTTAAGGTATTTCCTATGTATTAAAATGTGTGTGATAACTCCAGGATATAAAGTCTTTGCTGGTCTTTTTCCCTTGCCTTAGTTCTTGCTCACAGTATCTTTTTACTTTGTTTGCTTGGTTGCCTTCACAGTGGGATGCTTGTTATATTTGTAAAACTATTGTTAGGAGTATTGGGTCATGGATGAAGGTGTGCTGTTCTAGAGGATATGTACTTGCTTTTCCCAAGGAGCTGAATTCACTACTTGTATTAGACCATCTTAAATCAAATTCAAATCTGAAGTGATTTGAATTACCTAATCGATATGATCCAGGCTACAAAAATGCCCATGATAATTTGATTCGATCTTATCCTAAGGCTGTAGTGTGTAGGGGACAAGATATTTGTGGGTTTATGTTTCCCGCATTATGTGAGTCCTGATCATTAATTTCTTTTCTGTTACTCAGGGTAAAGTGTCAAAAAGTTCAAATGTTCAGGATCAGTAAATGTCCTCAAGGAAAAGCTGAATTGTTGACCTCTGAGTTCCCAATGTCCCTTCAAATTTTCTGTTGGCAACATGTTACTATTTTGTTAGTTTTTGGATGCTTTAAAATTTTAGAAATATTTTTATTTAGCACTTTACATTTATCATCACTTGGTCTGAAAAAACTTGGGAAATCAGAACTATTCAAAGTACAATATCTGCATGACTCCAATTTGCTATTATATTCTATTTCTTATTATAGATTTGGGTCTTTCAAGTAGCCTATTAGATTTCAAGCTCCTTCAAACCAAAGACAAATTTTAGTCACTTTTGTATCCTTTCCTGACTTCTTTATTTCATAGACACTAGAAAAAAAGATTGAAAATTGTGTCAATTTTTGTTTTTTCTATAATTTTCCCTTTCATTTAACTTGCATATATTATTGACAAAAAGTTCTTCAGAATATCTTATTATTATTTGTTTATAAATTAGGATCTATAGTGATGTGCCTTTTTTGTTTGTTTTGATTTGTTATTGAGTCTTGTCTTTTATTCCTCCTTGATTATTCTTGCCAAAGCTTGTAAATTTTATTTTTTATATATTTATTTTTTAAAAATGTATTTGTTTATTTGAGAGAGAGAGAGAGTGCATAAGCAGGAGGGGCAGAGGGAGAGAGAGAGAGCATCTTTCTCTCAAGCAGATTCCACGCTGAGTGTGGAACCTAACCTGGGGCTCAATCTCAGAACACTTAGATCACGACCTGAGCTGAAACTAAGAGTCCAGTGCTTAACCAAGGATACCATGTAGGCACCCCAAAGCTTGTCAATTTCAATAGTCTTTTCAAAGAACTGATCTTTGACTTGACTTTGTCAATGACCTTATTGTGTGTTTTTTCTATTTCACTGTATTCTGAGCTAATCTTCATTATTTTCTTTCTTTTGTCTCCTGCAATTAAATTTATTCTTTTTCTAAATTTTTAGTACGCATGACAAGAATATTGATTTATGTTTGAGTGCTCCTCTTTTCTAATATGTGCATCTTAGGCTATAAATTCCACTCTAAACATGACCTTAATGGCATCTCATTTCCATTAGGATATCTTATTTTTTCCTATGGGTTATTTAGAAGTGTATTTACAATACCCAAATATAAGAAATAAGCCATATTTCCATCAATGCTAAAATGCATAGATTGTAGAACAGTCATAAGATGAAATGCTACTGGCAAGTACGTTGAAGGAACTTCTGTTACATAGGGTGACATGCAGTAATAATACATGTGACATCAGAAAACAAACAAAAAAAGTAGTCTTACCTAAGAATATGTATTAATACATAGAAAGGTACACATAACTAAAACACAGGCATAACTAAACACTAAAACACAGGCATAACTAAAATACTGCAGGGTATTAAATGTCAGGATAGTGATCATTAATATGAGAGGTGGTAGCTGTGATTGCAGGCTTTGAGAAGTGGCTTCCCGGGTACTGATGATACACTAATCATATGTTATTTAACCTTAGCAGTGGTTTACATAGATATGTTCACTTGCATCATTTCATCATCCTGTACAGTTATAATTTGTGCAATTTAATGTTTGTAAGTAAAATGCTTGAAAGAGTGTTGGGTTTATTCAATTTTTGCGTGATTATTATCAGCAAGATACTACACTGGACATCAATGGGTATAAATGGTAAATAAGATAGGGCTTCAACTTTACATTATTACTTAAATTGAAAAAAATTATATAACAATTTCTATGACACCTATTGAAATAGGTGTCATGAAAAGGAGAAATATGGGATTTATTCACAAATGGGAGAAGGAAGGAAAACTTCTACCAAGATAATTTAAAGTTTGGTGGGAAAATACCAGTAGGGCTGGGTGTTTGAGTTGGAAAATTGGAAAGTAACAATAATTTTAACAAGAGGCATTTGCTGAACAATTGCAATGTATCAGGCATTAACTCATTTCACCTTTACAACAATCTTGGACAAGTACTACTACCCTCATTTTGTAGTTAGGGAAGCTAAAATTTTCATAAATGGAATAACTTACACACCAGTAACCTTTAAAGGAGAGTCAGGAATCAAATCCAGGTGTGTTTGGCTGTAAAGCTTAGGTTTATAGACAGTCCTCTTTACTGTCCCTTATGAGGTAACATGTCAACGAGGCAGATGAATGAGCACAGAGTCTCATAGGAAAGCAAATACAAGGCATAGTTCAAGGAAACAGAATATTTCAGCTTATTATTTTGTACTTATAAGGAAAAAGCAATCCTCTGAGCTCCTCTCCCCTGCCCATTCCATTCTATGCAGTGGGGCTTGATTAAGGACAAGCTACTTCAGAGGCTTATGGTAAGTAAAAAGGGGGAATGAAGGGTTCATCTCTATGTTTTTGAGTTTTACTGTCTTAGGCTTAAGGAGCTGACATCCCACCAATTAAAATGGATTCTTGAATTTTTTTTTTTTGCAAAATGCATCTAGAAATAGAAAAGTGTGAGCAGAAGACAGAGAGAAGGGCTAAGCTCTGTGGGCATTATTGCCCGTTTCTTTTTTCATAGTTGATGCAGGTGTTAATTGGAAATGATCCACTTATTTCTCAGAAGAAAAAAAAAATTAAAAGACTGGTTTTCTGGGTCTGACTTTTGTCAAAGCCTTTGAACTTGATCCCCTCTCTGGGAGGCTTTCAATGGGCAAACTGTGCTGTATCTGTCTTTGGTTAGTAAATGTTTTTAAAATTTAAAAGAACAAAGCAAAGTAAATTAAAATAAAGCCTTTCTTAGGAATACACATAGGTTGTCTCTCCTCCACAGGCACCATCATTCCTGTTGTTTTACACTCAACTTGCATCACTTCACTTGCATTCTGTCTAGGCTTCACTGAGCAGTTGAGTCTCCCATTTCTGTGTGAAGGGTAGCATTAATGCACCTTAACTTTGGAGTCAGAATACACGCAATAGAATCCTTGTTCTCTGTGATCTTAGGTAAGTTACATGTGCTACTTAATCTGTTTTCGCATCTGTAGAATGGAATAATATATATCTTTTGAGTTGTGTATAAAGTTCTTAGTGCCGAGCATAAAGTAAGCTCCCAATAACGGTTACTACACGTTGCTTTGGCTACTGCTATAATTACAGATAGTCTGGGGCCCAGTTTATCAAAGATTTTTCCCCTCTCAAGAAGCCACAATTCCACCCTTTGACGGATGCAACAAAAGGCATGTTGGGGAAGGTCATGGCTATACTTTGTTGACTGATTTTTTTGACGTAAATTTCAAAGGCTAGGATAAAACCTAAAGTATTTTTTAATGAAAGCTCTAGTATTCTGATGTGTCAAGTCTGTGAAATCACACCTATTTGTACTTCCTTCATAATAAAGTTGACTATTTATTTGGGGAAAAATAAAAAGCCACAATCCCCAGGGCCTTTCCACAACTGTTTCCTTTCTCCTATATTTATTAGGGCTCATATATTCAAGCAAAGTTAACTTTCTCTGACATTTGAGGTCCGGCCCTTGAGAATTTACAGTGTGCTGAATTTGCTGCTGTAATAAACTCACTCTTGCTAACTAAGGAAAGATAGAGGCCATGTCATGGACCAATCACTCCCATTTTCCTACATAGTCTTCTGAGATCAAGTTTTTTATTATTATTAGCTTACCTAAAGCAATGAGTGATGTTTCAAAGTCCCACCTGTAATAACATTAATTTTGTAGTTAAAATATAATTACATGATGCCTAGCTTAACAGAATATTGCCTACCTTTTATATTGGCTATTTAGATAGCATACTAGTGTAAACAATTCTGATTTTTCTTAGTGTTTCAGAGAGAAACAAAATCCAATGACAACTCCTATGTTAAAATGCAGTAGAGAACTCTGAGGTCTTAAAAATTATGAGGTTTTAAGCTCAAGATTTCTCTTGATGAAAAAAAGACATAGAGGTCTTGAAGTCTTTCAGCTCTTTTATAAATATCTTTAAGTTAAATATCTTATTAAAAACATAATAATAAGCCTTATAATCAGGTCACTAGATTTATAGTATTTTATGTTGTTTTTGTGATGATGATTTTCAAAGGAAGTTCTCACTTATATGGTGCCTAAAATCAAATGTTATGTGAAAAAAACCTTTCATTTAATTTAACAGAGGGTAAAGCATAGTGAATTAACTTGTCATTGAATCTTTGCCCAGTTATAAGAGATTGTTTGCTAAATCAAATAAAAATAACTGAATCTTACCTCAAATGGACAAAATATTTCACAATTTTGCCAGGTTATTATTCACAGTAGCCAAGACATAGAAACAGCCTAAATACCCATCAAAAGATGAATGGTTAAAGAAAACGTGAGATATATAGATCATATATATATATATATATATATATGTATAATGGAATGTATGGAATACAATTCAGTTTTTTAAAAAGATACAAATCTTGCCATTTGCAAAAATTTGGATAAACCTAAAGGGTATTATGCTAAGTGAAATAAGCTGGACAGAGAAAGACAAGTACTGCACGGTATCACTTATATGTGGAATCTAAATAGCAAAACAAAACACACAAAGTCTAGATCATAGAGTAGAATGGTTGCCTTGCCAGGGGTTGGGAGATGGCAGCAATAAGAAGTTGGTAAGAGGTACAACCTTTCAGTTATAAGACAAAGTCTGAGAACATAATGGATTACATGGTGATTATAGCTGATAATACTACATTGTATAATTGAATTTTGCTGAAAAAGTAGAACTTAAGTGATCTCACCAAAACAAAAACAACATCAACAACAAGAAAGAAAGGTAAATATGTGAAGTGATAGATGTGTTAATTAATTCGATTGTGGGAATCCATTTACATGTATACATATATCATCATATTGTACACTTTAAGTACATTATAATTGTCAAATATATCTCAAACTAAAAATGTATATTTAATATACATTATATAGAACATGTATTCATTGATATATAATATATATTCTTTCATATTTTAAATTTATAATGTATATTTTATTTTATGCATTGTCTTATATTTTATACTTTAATAATATATATTTTATATACGAAAATATATACATTCTTTTATGTTTTATGGAATACACAACTGAAACCACCTGTTGCTGGATTTTTCCCTATGGGTATCTTTTTGATTACTAATTTAATCTCTTGTTATATAGGTTTACTCAGATTTCTATTATTGATTAACTTTGTAGTTTGTGTCTTTCTAGAAGTTTATACATTGTATCCATGCTATCTAATTTCCTGGTACCTGATTGTTCATAGTTTTTCCTTATGAACCTTTTCATTTCTATATGGGCAGCATTAATATCCCCTCTTTAATTCTTGATTTCAATATTGGAATCTCCTCTTTTTTTTT